>NW_028270189.1:41763045-42063045 GCF_037043375.1 Chiloscyllium plagiosum
GACCAGCTGACTTTGCTTATTGGAAATGTATCTCTGATTTGGGAGAATGCACCCTCTCCAATGTGCCAATGTTCATGCTGTAGTGATCACATTCGCCTCCCACACGGAAAGCCCGGACCTCAAGCGGTTTCACTGCTGCATCATGTTCCGGCCAAGTTGTATTGTTCACTGTTTCCACTGAAACCGAACGGAGATTGGTATTTCATCGCTGGTGTGAAACTTAATCCTGCAGTGACTTTACTTCTCATTATTTGGTGTTCTAGTGAATGGAAAAATCATTCCAGTTAGTTGCAATGTCATATGGTCTTAAATTTTTCTCATTTCCTTCACATCTGTCCTGGAGACGTGGGCTGCAGGCACTGCCACATTGTTGATTGAATGAGCAAACTAATCTTATCGAGACTGTGTTTGGAAATCTTCACTTTTCATGGCTCATTCATGTTTGGTTCTTTGTTTTCCCTCATTTCAGAGTTTTTCGGGAGGTGGCGGTACACTAAATTTCCAATATATGTTGGAAGCACAGTTTGAAATTATTCTGCTTAAGGATCTGAGAGCCGTTTATGGCTGATTACCCTCGCACTGTCCCCAGAACAGCATTCATGCTTCGAAATCTCTGGAAATGCATTTTAAACAAACTCCCACTTAGCAGCTTTTGTCCCCTAGCCCACTAAACCCTTCCTATCCAGAAACTCATCCGGTTGCCTTTGAAATCTTCTGAGTGTAATAGCCTCCTCCACTTCCTCTGGTAGCTGATTCCATACACGCACAATCTTCTGCGTAGGAAAGGTGCCTCAAGTCCCTTTTATATTTTACCCGTCCCACCTCAAAACTATGCTCTCCAGTTTTCAACTCGCCCCATATTGCGGAAAACAAAAACTTAAATATTCTGTTGACAAACCTTCCTTAAGGTCATGCCCGTCGATGAAAGGAAAGTTGTCCCAGCATGTTCAGACTCGTCCTGCATTCCAAAATGTGCACCCTTGACAGCATCCTTGCCTATATTTTGTGAGGAATTTCACGTGATTTTCTTAATTTTTTAATGATGCCAATTACGCTGGAGAATAACCAGCTCCTGGAAACAGAAAGGTGAGACGATGAACGGCTATACATTTTAGTGCTGGCCGACGCTGGACACCAGCTGCTCGCGGGGATGCTTCCTGTAGTGCAGTGGCTGTTGGAGTCACCTCACTTCAAAACTCTCCACTTCAAAATCCGGCACGAATAGCCTCATTCCCAATGGCAGCATTTCAGATTGACGTGAGCAGAGATTTCTAACTTGCTGTTCACATCAGCAAACCTAGCTTTGAATTTTCTCGCTCATACATGCTCGAGTGGTGAAAAGGAATGCAATCCCGTTTCATTACTGTGTGAAACATTGTTACGGTTTTCTCCAACCTGGTTCTGAATATGCACAGACGTGTACCGCACTGATTCTGTTTCAGAGTGGAGTGACTGTGCTCTGATCCTTCCACTAAAAGCAATACCACATTTGTTTTTCTTGGGCAGGCGGTCCGGTTCAAAGCCAAGGAGCAAAGGTTCCCAGCAAAAATCCTCAACTGAGGACCTGGGCATGTTTCATGGGGAATGGTCAGTGGGGGTAACATTATGGAAGTCCTCGGTTCTGCAGTGTTTCTAAACCCTAAATTCAAGTGCGATTGGATTTTAGTATTCTGAGGCATAATTTAAATAGATTGGTAAAATAGGAATTGTTTACAAATATCAACCAACTCAGGTTTGTTTCACAGCCAAACGTTACATCTTTCCAATTTTCCAGGACATGCTGAGACTGCTAGCTGGTCATCACAGGCATTTGTCAGCTCTCAGTTCTGAACAACATTCACTCTCATTTAAAGGTGGAGGGCACGCCTTCAACTTCATAACTCTGTCCTTATCACAAAATCCTGCAGCTTCTAATCTTGGGGACAGGGGTTGGATTGCAGCCGTTACCACATTAAATGTAAAGATTTTCACACAGGAAGCGCCGTTCATGAGGGGGGAGTTTCTGTAAGCTGTGTCCCAGGGCTGTGCAGGGAGCTGCAGCGGCCACTTTCTGTTGACAGAGGGGGTCTGGAGAGAAAATTGTATTTGTCCCTATCTTACAGGATCATCAATGGTTTGGGTTGCAACTCAATCTTGCCATGGATTTTCCGGTTTAAATGGAGGTCGGGTGGTATTCCCATAGTCTGATCTGGAACAGCCAAAGCTCCATACCTGGATGGTCTCAAACTACCAACCTTTATCTTGCAGCCCGCTGCTGACCATTTGAGCCACACAGCCTGTCACCAACCAGGCATGCCGATTTCTCTAAAGCAGGAAGGTTAGCGGGGATCTGAAGGGCGGTGAACAGCTGGAGCTCTCACTGTCTTCAGAGTCTGTTACCAATTTTCCTGCTTTCATTACCGAGAGTGTCAGAGAGTTTGAGTGGTCTGCAAACACCCAGAGGGAAAGGAGCCATCCCACCTGGAAGATACCCAGGCCCATCGATATGACTGCCTGAGCTATTTCACTGTGACTCTGGTACTGGGATAATTCAAGCCCATGGCTTGACAGAAACTGGAGATGAAATTCAGCGGTTCAGGCTGCTCAGTCCAACTGTATACCATTAAGATACAGTGGATATTGAATTCCTTCCATATAACCACTTCATCAAATCCTCCCTGTCAATCTATCCAAAATCTTAATTTTTGTATCTCATCGTCCATTTCCCCCAGTTGATGTGAACGTCTTGTTTTCATCTTCCTTATCTACACCAATTATAAGCCAATAAGCTCTGTCGCATCTCGCTTCAACTCCAGTTGCTCCACCGCACCATAAATCACTCCTGAAACGTTCTGGTAATTGAATGAGTCTGTCCCCTCTCTGGACCCTCCCATCCTTCACATTGTGTGATCATCTCTGTTGTGAATATACTGATCACCCTCGACCAGGAGGAGGGATAATGTGAGTTTCTGAAATTATAGAGAGGGTGCTGGAGGAACCGAATAGGATTGGCACCTTTTGGGAGAGAGAAATAATGTTCATGTTTAGACACAATTTCTTACTTTATTTTGATTATTCTTTTCTCTCTGCCCTAATAGTGATGGATTTTGGAAGTTTCTTTCTCTGAGGATTGCAAGGAAGGATATACACACAAAAACATCAACCAAAGGGAATTATTTGTCTGTCTGATTTCTCACCTGGTTGACACTGCCTTTATTAAAGTTCTTTGATATTTGAAGAAGATTCACAGACAGGAAACGCCAAACAAACATTTAATCAAAATCTGACATGATCAATGAATTAATCAGAAACTGAAAATAATTGGCGTTTGAGTGTTGCATCCTCAGTCATTACCAATCACTGCATATAATTTCTCCATCATATCCTCTCTGACGATCTGTACCAAAGTCTTAAGTGATCGTTGGTGTGTCCCATACCTGGGGGAGGTGTGTTCCAGGAAAAGGAAGCTTGGAGCTGACTGGATGAACTGGGGTTGGGGAGGAGATGAGGTTTGAGTGACAGACCCTGGGAGTATTTGAACCTAGCTCAGTCAGCCATTACCCTCAAGCCATGTGGGCTGACCGGGGGAGTATCTGTTACTCTCTCTGTCTGTCTGTGACAGAGTGTGGGCTGGGGGTCACTTTTTCCCTTTTTGCCTTTTCTATTTCTCTCTCGCGCGCTCTCTTTCTCTCCCTCTCTGGTTTCCCCTCTCTCATTCTCATTCTCCTGCTCTCTCTTCTCCACCTCTTCTCCACCTCTATTCTCTCCCTCCCCCATTTCTCCCCCTCTCTCCTAACCCTCTCTCTCCTCCCCCTCTCTCTCCTCCTTCCTCTCTCTCCTTCCCCCTCTCTCCCATCTATCTACTCTCTCCCATCTCTCTTCTCTGTCTCCCCTCTTTCTCTTCTCTCTCTCTCTCCCCCGCTCTCTCTTCATCTCTCTCTCTCTCTCTCTCTCGTTAGGGTGGCACGGTGGCTCAGTGGTTACCACTGCTGCCTCACACTGCCAGGGACCCGGTTTTAATCCTCCCCCAGGCGACTGCCTGTGTGGAGTGTGTACATTCTCCCCAGTATCTGCGTGGGTTTCATCACACAGTCCAAAGGTGCGCAGGTCAGGTTGGATTGGTCATGGTGGAGTTACCCATAGCGTTCGGTAAACTGGTCAAATGGAGAAAGGTCATGTCGGGTTACGCTTCTGCCCACTTTCTCACCCCCTCTCTTTCCGTCATCCCCTGCATCCTCTCACAAACCCCACTCCTAAGCCAACCCTTTTTTCCTTCCATCTGTCTACTCCGCTGTCTCCTCCCGCGCCTTCCCATATCCTCCCAACCTTTCCTCCCTCTCTCTTATCGCATCCTCTCCAAATCCCTCTCCTCACTCTCGTCATCCCCCCTCGCTCCTACACTCCTCTCTCTTCCTCCCTTCTCTCCTCCCCCTCTGCTCACCTCCTCCTGCTTCGCTGCTCCCCTTCCCCCCTCCCCTCCAACCCCACTCCACCGGCTCTCCTCCCCATCTCCTCCGCATCTCTCTCCTCTCTCTCCTCCTCCTCTCCACTCTCTCCTCCCCCAAATCTCCCTAGTCTCTGCTCCATCTCCTCCCCTCCTTCCCCTAGACTGCCCCTCTCAACTCTCTCCAGTCACCATCTCCTCCCCCTCTCTCTCGTCCCCCACCTTCAGCCCCTCCCCTCCCCTCTCCTCGCCACTCTCCTTCCGCCGTCTCTCCATCCACAGTCTCTCCTTCCACCCTCTCGCCTCATCATTCTCTCCTCTCCCCTCTCCCCTCTCCACTCTCTCCTCATAACTCTCACCTCTCCCCGTTACAATCGCCCCTCTCCCCTCTCCCCTCTCCCCTCGACACTCTCTCTTCATCACTCTCTCCCTTCCGTTCTCCCCTACCCTGCCTCCTTACCCCTCTCTCATATGCACTCTCGCCTCTCCCCATTAACTTCTCCACTCTCTCCTGTCCCTTCTCTCCTGTCCCCTTTCCTCTACCCTCTCTCCTCTCCAGTCTACCCTTTCCTCTCCCCTCTCCCTTCTCCACTCTCTCATCACCACTCTCTTCCCTCCCCTCTCCCCCTCATCTCTCCTCACGCCTCTGTCCTCTCCCCTCTCTCCTCTCCTATCTCTCCTCTTCCCCTCTCATCTCCCCCTCCCCTCTCTCCACTCCCCTCTCCTCACTCCTCTCTCCTCTCCGCTCTCCACTCTCGCACTCTCCTCTATCCTCTCCCCTCTCCTCTCTCTTCTCTCTCCTGTACCCACTCCCCTCACTCCTCAACTCTCTCACCTCTCCCCATCCCCTCTCCCCTCCGTCCTCTCCCCTCTCCCCACACTCCTCACCACTCTCTCCTTTCCACTTTCCACTCTCTGCTCTCGCCTCTCACCTCTCCTCGCCCCTCTTCCCCTCCCCTCTCTCCTCCCCCACTCAACTCTCTTCTCTACCCGCTCCCCTCTCTCTTTATCCCCTCCACCCTCTCCCCCCTCTTCTCTCCTCTCCCCTCTATTCTCTCCCTTCTCCCCTCTCCTCTCCCCTTCATTCTCGCCTCTCATTCCTCACCATGCTCTCCTCTCCCCTCTCCACTCTGTTTTCTGCTCTTTCCTCTCCCATATCCGCCTCTGCTCTCCCCTCTCTCCTCACCCCACTCCCCTCTCCACTCTCACCTCTCTCCTCTCCCCTCTCACCTCTCCTCTCACCCCTCACCACTCTCTCCCCTACCCTCTCCCCTCGCCTCTCTCCTCAACCCTCTCTCCTCTCCCCTCTCTCCTCTCCATTCTCCCCTCTCCTCTCTGCCCTCACTTCTCCCCCTCCCCCTGTCCTTCCTCCTCTCACCTCTCTCCCATCCACTCTCTCGCCTCTCCCGCTCTCTGATCGCCTCTCCCCTCGGCCCCTCTCCTCTCTGCTGTCCCTTCTCTCCTCACCACCTTCTCCTCTCCCCGCTCCCCTCTCCTCTCTCCGGTCTCTTCTCCCCTCTCCTCTCTCTCCTGTCCCAGCTCTCCTCTCGCCCCTCCCCTCTCCCCACTCACCCTCCTCTCTCCTCTCGCCTCTCCCCTCCCCCCTCTCCCCTCCTTCCCGTCCCCTTTCCACCTGTCCTCTCACTCCTCCCCACGCTCTCCTCTCCCCTATCCGCTCTCTGCTCTCTGCTTCTAAATCTCTTTACTCCCCTCGCCTCTCTGCACTCTCCTCTCCCCTCCCTCTCTCCTCATCCCCTCCCCACTCACCCCTCTGCTCTCCCCCTCTCCTCTACCTTCTCCCCTCTACCCTCTACACTCACTGCTCACCACCTTCTGCTCTCCACCTCCCCACCCCTCTCTCTTCTCTACTCTCCACACTCCCCTCTCTCCTCATCCCCCTCCCATCCCCACTCTCCTCTCTCCTCTGTCCCCTCTTCTCTCCCCTCTCCCCTCTCCCCACACTCCTCACCACACTCTCCTTTCCACTCTCCTCTCTCTGCTCTTGTATCTCCCCTCTCCTCTCTCCTCTTCCCTCTCACCCCTCTCCTCTCCACTCTCCACTCTCACCCGCTCCTCTGTTCTCTCTCCTCTATTCTTTCCCCTTACCCCCTCGCCCTCCCCTCTCTCCACTTCCCTTTCCATTCTCCTCTCACTCCTCACCATGCTCGCCTCTCCCCCTCTCCTATCTGCTCTTGCCTCTTTCCTCTTCACTCGCCTCTCTCTTCTCTCCTCTCCCCTCTTCCCTCTCTCCTCATCCCCTCCCCACTCTCCTCTCTCCTCTCGCCTGTCTCCTCCCTCCTCTCCCCTCTCCATCTCCCCTCTGCCCTCTCCTATCTCTCCTCTTTCCTTATCTCCCCTCTCCTTGCTCTTCTCTCCTCTCCACTCTCCCCTCTCCCCTCTCTCCTCTCCCCTCTACTCTCTCCCATTACTCCTCACCACACTCTCCTCTCCCCTCTCCCCTCTCTGTTCTCCACTCTGTCATCACCACTCTCTCCTCTCCCCCATCCCTCTCTCCTCTCTACTCTCTCCTCGCACCTCTATCCTCTCCACTCTTCCCCTCTCCTCTCTCCTCTCCCCTCTCCCCTCTACATCTCTCTTCAACCCTCTACCCTCTCTCCTCACTCCTCACCACTCTCTCCTCTCCCCCTCCCTTCTCTGCTCTCTGCTATTCCCCTCTCCTCACCACTCTCTCCCCTCCCATCTCCCCAACCCTCTCTCCTGTCTACTCTCCACTCTCCCCTCTCTCCTCATCCCCTCTCCCCTCCCCACTCTCCTCTCACCTCTCTCCTCTCCTCTCTCCACACTCTCCTCTCCCCTCTCCTCTCTCTGCTTTGCCATTCCCCTCTCCGCTCGCCCCTCTCCTCTCACTCCTCACAACTCCCCCCTCCCCTCTCCCCTCTGCTCTCTCCTCACTTACCTTCCTCTCCCCTCTCTTCTCTTCGCTCTCCCCTCTCCACTCTCATCTCCCCACCCCCTTCTCTCCTCTCCTGTCTCCCCACTCCCCCTCTCCTCTCTCCTCTCCCCTCTCCCCCTCTCCTCTCCCCTCACCACTCTCTCCTCTCTACGCTCCTTACTCCCCTCTCCCATCTCTCCTCTCCCCTCTCTACTCCCTCCTCTCCCCTCTCAACTCCCCACTCCCATATCCCCTCTCTCCTCATCCCCTCTTCCCTCTCTCCATCTACTCTTACCTCTCTTCTCGATACACTCTCCTCATCCCCTCTGCCCACTCCACTCTCACCATTCTCCTCTCACCTCTCCCCTTCCCCTCTCTCCTCTCTCCTCGTTCCACTCACCTCTCCCCTCTCCCTTCTTTTCTCTCCCCTCTCTCCTTATTCCCTCGTCCCTCTCCCCTCTCCTCTCTGCTCTCTGCTCCCTCCTCTCCCCTCACCACTCCCATCTCCCCACTCCCCTCTACTCTCTCCCTCTCTCCTCTCTCCTCTTTCCTCTCATCTCTCCCCTCTCCCCTCTTTTCTCTCCCCTCTCTCCTTATTCCCTCTCTCCTCTCCCTTCCCTCTCTCCTCACCACTCTCTCCTCATCCCCTCTCTCCACTCCTCACTCCCCTCATTTCTCTCCCCTCTCCAATCTCTCCTCACCCCTCTCCCCTCTGTCCTCTCTCGTCTCCCGTCTCCCCTCTCTCCTCTCTTCTTTCCCCTCTGCACTCTCCCCCTCTGTTCTCCCCTCTCCACTCTCAGCTCCCCCTCTTTCATCTCCCTCTCCAATCTCTCCTCAACTCTGTCCCCTCTTCTCTCTCCCCCTCTCATCTCTCCTCTCCCCTCATCACCTCTCCCCTCCCCCTCTCCTCTCCCCTCTCTCCTCTACCCTCTCCTCTCACTCCTCACCACTCTCTCGTCTCTCCTCTCCCCTCTCTGCTCTCTGCTCTCTCCCTTCTCCTCTCCTCTCATTTCTCTCCCCTCTCCAATCTCTCCTCCACGCGCTCTCCTCTGTCCTCTCTCCTCTTCCTTCTCCCCTCTCTCCTCTACCCTCTCCTCTCACTCCTCACCACTCTCTCGTCTCTTCTCTCCCCTCTCTGCTCTCTCCCCTCCCCACTCCCCTCATTTCTCTCCCCTCTCCAATCTCTCCTCACCCCTCTCTCCTCGGTCCTCTCTCCTCTCCCTTCTCCCCTCTCTCCTCTCTTCTTTCCCCTCTGCACTCTCCCCTCTCTGTGCTCCCCTCTCCAGTCTCTGCTCCCCCTCTTTCCTCTCCCCTCTCCAATCTCTCCTCACCCCTGTCCCCTCTTCTCTCTCCCCATCTCATCTCTCCTCTCCCCTCATCACGTCTCCCCTCCCCTCTCTCCTCTCCCCTCTCTCATCTACCCTCTCCTCTCACTCCTCACCACTCTCTCGTCTCTCCTCTCCCCTCTCTGCTCTCTGCTCTCTCCCCTCTCCTCTCCTCTCTCACCTCTCGCCTCTCCACATCCCCATTCCCCTCTCCAGCTCCCATCCCTCCTCTCCTCTCTCCCATCTTCCCGCTCTCCTCTCCCATCTCACCCTACCCACTCACCTCGCCCCACTCCTCTCACTCCTCACTACTCTCTCCGCTCCCCTGTCCCATCGCACCTCTCTCCCCTCTCCTCTCCATCTCTCCTCTCCCCCTCTGCTCTCTGCTTATACCCTCTCCCTTCTACCCTCTCCTCGCTCTTCTCTCCTCTCTGCTCTCCCCACTCTCCTTTCCCCTCTCTCCTCTCCCATTTCCCCTCTACCCTCTCACTTCTTTCCTCTCCCTTCACCCCTCTCTCCTCATCTCCTCTTCCCTCTCCACACTCTCTCCTCTCTCCTCTCCTCTCACTCTTCACCAGTCTCTCCTCTCCACTTTCCTCTCTCCCCTCTTTTCTCTCCCCTGTCCCCTCTCTCCTTATCCCCTCTCCATTCTGCTCTCTCCTCTCTCCTCTCACCTCTCCGCTCTCTCTTCACCGCTCTCTCCTCATCCCCTGTCCTCACGCCCCTCTCACCTCCCTCCTCTATCCTCTCCCCTCTCCCCTCTTCTCCCTTTCCTCTCCTCTCTCCCCTCTCTCCTCATCCCCTCTCCCCTGTCCTCTCTCTCCCTCTCCTCTCTCCTTTCCCCTCTCCCCGCGCCCCTCTCTCCTCTACCCTCCCCTCTCACTCCTCACCACTCTCTCCTCTCGCCCTTCCCTCACCCCCCTCCTCTCCCGTGTCTCCTCTCTCCGCTCCCCACTCCCCTCTCCCCTCCCGCCTCTCCCCTCTCCCAATTCACCTTTCTCCTCTCCCCTCTCTCCTCTCCTCTTCTCTCTCCCCTCTCCCCTTTCACCTCTCCACAGTCCTCTAATTCCTCACCACTGTCTCCTCTCCCCTCCCCTCACCCCCCTCCTCTCCCCGTCCCCTCACTCCACTCTCTGCTCCCCACTCCCCCTCCCCGTCCCCTCCTTCCTCTCCCCTCTCCCAACTCCCCCTCTCCTCACTCCTCTCCCCTCTCTCCTCTATCCTCTGCCCTCTCCCCTCTCCCCTTTCACCGCTCCCCACTCCTCTAACTCCTCACCACTCACTCCTCTGCCCTCCCCCCTCACACCCTCTCCTCTCCCGTGTCCCCTCCCTCCTCTTTCCTCTCTCTGCTCCCCAGTCCCATCTCCCCTTCCCCTCCTTCCTCTCCCCTCTCCCATCTCCCCTCTCCCCTCTCACTTCTTTCCTCTCCCTTCTCCCCTCTCTCCTCATCTCCACTCCCCTTTCCCCGCTCCCCTCTTTTCTCTCCCCTGTCCCCTCTCTCCTTTTCCCCTCTCCCCTCTCCTCTCTGCTCTCTCTTCTCTCCTCTCACCTCTCCGCTCTTCCTCACCACTCTCTCCTCATCCCCTGTCCTCACGCACCATTCACCTCCCTCCTCTCCCCCTCCCCTCTCCCCTCTTTTCACTCCTCTCTCCCCTCTCTCCTCATCCCCTCTCCCCTGTCCTCTATCTCTCCCTCTCCTCTCTCCTCTCACCTCTCCTCCTCTCTCCTCTCTCCTTTCCCCTCTCCCCTTCCCCTCTCTCTACTCTCCCCTCTCACTCCTCACCACTCTCTCCTCTTCCCCTCCCCTCACCCCCTCTCCTCTCCCGCGTCCCATCTCTCCACTCTCCGCTCTCCTCTCCCCTTTCCCCGTCCCCTCCTTCCCCTCCCCTCTCCCATCTCCCCTCTCTCCTCTCTCCTCTGCCCCTCTCCTCTCCCCTCTCCCCTTTCACCTCTCCCCACTCCTCTAACTTCTCACCATTCTCTCTTCTCCACTCTTCCCTCTCCCCTCTCTCCTCTCTCCTCTCTCCTTTCTCCCTCCCCCTCCCTCTCTCCTCTACTCTCCCCTTTCACTCCTCACCACTCTCTCCTCTCCCTCTCCCCTCACCCCTCTCCTTTCCCGTGTCTCCTCTATCCTCTCTCCGCTCCCCACTCCCCTTTCCACCTTTCCTCCCTCCTCTCTCCTCTCCCATCTCTCGTCTCTCGTCTAAGCATCCCCTCTCCCCTCCCCTCTCCCCTCTACCCTCTCTCCTCTACCCTCTCTCCACTCTCCTCTCTCCTCTCCCCCTCACCACTCTCCTCTCACTCATCACAACTCCCCCTCCCTGCTCCTGTCTGCTTTGTCCTCACTCCCCCTCCTCTCAACCTCGTCTTTTCGCTTTCCCCTCTCCCTGCTCATCTCCCCTCTGCCCCTCTCCTCTCCCCTCTCCGCACTCCCTCTCGCCTCTCCCCTCACTCCTCACCACTCCTTCCTCTCCCCATCCGCTCTCTGCTCTCCTCTCTCTCTCCTCACAACTGTCTCCACTGTCACCCTCCCCTCTCCCCACTCTCCTCGCACCTCTCCCCTCTCACTTTGCCCCACTCCTCTCACTCCTCTCTCCTCCCTTCTCTCCCCTCTTCCCTCTTTCCTCTCTCCTCTCTCCTCTCTCCTCTCCCCCTCACCTCTCCCCACTCTCCTCTCCCCTCTCCCCTCTCCCCTCTCCCCTCTTTCCTCTCTCCCCTCTCCTCTTTCCTCTCACCTCTACCCCTCCCCTCTCCTCTTCCCCTCTTCACTCTCCCGTCTCCCCTCCCTCCTCTACCCCCTGCTCTCACTCCTTACCTCTGTCTCCTTGCCCCTCTCCCCTCTCCCCTCTCTGCTCTCCTCTCTCATCTCCTCTCTCTCCCCTCTCCCCTCTCCCCTCTCGCCTCTACCCTATCCCCTCAACCCCTCCCCTCTCTCCCCTCTCCAATATGCCCTCTCTCCTTTCCCCTCTTGCTTCTCCCCTCACCCCTCTCTTCTCCCCCCTCCCGTCTCTCCTCTCTCTTCTCTCAGCTGCGCATGGCGCTCGCCCGTCTCTCCTCACCCTCTCTCCTCTCTCCTTTCCCCTCTCAAGTCGTCCTCTCCCCCTCTCTTCATCCCCTCTCCCCCTCCCCATCTCCTCTTCCCTCTCTCCTCACCACACTCTCCTCATCCCCTCTCCCAATTCCCCTCTCTCCACTCTCCTCTTCCCTCTCCCCTCTCCCCTCTCCCCTCTCTACTCTCTGCTCTCACCTCTCTACTCTCCCCCTCCTCTCCCCTGTCCCCTCACCGCCTCTCCTCTCCCATCTCCCCCTCCCCTCTCCCATCTCCCCCTCCCCTCTCACTTCGCCCCACTCCTCTCACTCCTCACCACTCTCCCCTCTCCCCTCGCCCCTCTCTCCTCGCACCTCTCCCCCTCTCCACTCCCCCTCCCCTCTCTCCTTATCCCCTACCCCTCTCCCACTCTCCTCGCTCCTCTCTGCTCTCTCCTCTCCCCCCTCCGCTCTCCCCTCTCCCCCTCCTCTCTCCTCCCTCCTCACCTCTCTCCTCCTTTCCTCTCACCTCTCCCCTCTCCCGTCTTTCCGCTCCCTTATCCCCTTCTCCTAATCTCCTCTCCCCTCTCCTCTCTTCCCCTCTCCTCTCTCCTCTCTAGTCTACTCTCACTCCTCACCACTCTCTCCTCTCCGCTCTTTTCTCTCCCCTCTCTCCTTATCCCCTCTCCCCTCTCTCCCGCTCCTCTCTGCTCTCTGCTCTCTTCACTCTCCTCTCCCCTCTCCCATATCCCCACTCCACTCTCTCCTCTTTCCTCTCCCCTCTCCGCGCTCTCCTCACCACTCTCTCCTCATCCCCTCTCCCCACTCCCCTCTCTCCTCTCACCTCCCTCCTCTCCCCTTTCCCCTCTCCCTTCTCCCCGTCTCCCCTCTGCGCACTCTACTTGCCCATCTCTCCTCTCCCCTCTCTCTTCATCCACTTACCCCCTCTCCTCTCTGCTCTCTGCTCTCTCCTCTCTCCTCTCCCGTCTCCGCTCTCATCTCTCTCCTCACCACTCTCTCCGCATCCCCTCTCCCCATCCCACTCTCTCATCTCTCCTCTCTCCTCCCCCTCCCCTCTCCCCTATTTCTTCTTCCCTCTCCAATCTCTCCTCATCCTCTCTGCCCTCTCATCTGTCCCCTTCTCCTCTCTCCTCTCTACTCTCAAATCTCCCCCTCTCTCCTCTCTCCTCATCCCCTCTACCCTCTCTCCCACTCTCCCCTCTCCTCTCACTCTCCCCTCCCCTCTCTGCTCTCTCCTCTCCACTCTCCCCTCTCCTCTCTCTCCTCTACCCTCTCCTCTCTCTCCTCTACCCTCTCCTCTCACTCGTCACGACTCTTCCCTCTCCCCTCTCTGCTCTCTGCTTTCTCCTCCCCTATCTCCTCTCTCCCGCCTCTCCCCTATCCCCATTCACCTCTATCCTCCACTCTCTCCTCTCCCCTCTCCCATCTCCCCTCTCACCTCTCTGCTCTCCCCTCTCCCCTCTCACCTCATCCCCTTTCCCTTCTCCTCTCTCTCCTCTCTCCGCTCCCCACTCCCACTGCCCTCTCTTCTCTCTCCACTCCCCTCTCAACTCCCCCCTCCCCTCATCCCCTCTCCCCCTCCCCATCTTCTCTCCCTCTCTCCTCACCACTCTCTCCTCATCCCCTCTCCCCACTCCCCTCTCTCCTCTCTCCTTTCCTATCTCCCCTCTCCCCTCATCCCCTTTCCCTTCTCCTCTCTCAGCTCCCGACTCCCCTCTCTTGTCTCTCGTCTCCCCTCTCAACTGCCTCCTCTCCCCTCTCCCCTCTCCCCTCTCCCCTCTCTCCTCTCTCCTCTCCCCTTTCCTTATCTCCTCATTCCATTTCCACTCACATCTCCCCTTTCTCCTCTCCTCTCTCCCCCTCTCCTCTCTCCTCTCGCCTCTCCCCCTCCCCTCTCTCCTCTCTCCTTTCCCCTCTCGCCCATCCCCTCTCCCCTCTCTCTTCTACCCTCCCCTCTCAATCCTCATCATTCTCTCCTCTCCCCTCTCTGCTTTCTGCTCTCTCCTCTCTCCTTTCCTCTCTCTTCAGTCCCCTCTCGCCTCTCCCCTAACCCCGCTCCCCTCTTCCCCTCCCCTCCCTCCTCTCCCCTCTCACATCTCCTCTCTCTCCTCTCTCCTCTCCCCTCTTCCCTCTCCCCTCTTCCCTCTCTCTTCTCCCCTCTCCCCCTCCCCCTCTCCTCTCCCCTCTTTTCTTTCCCCTCTCACCTCTCTCTCTTCCCCTCACCCATCTCTCCCTTTTCTACCCAACTCCACACTCTCCTCCCATCTCTCCTCCCACTCTCGCCCCCCGTTACCAGCTGTCTCCTACACCCTCTCTCCTACAGCCCTCTCTCCACTCCTTCTTTCCTCTGCACTGTCTCTTTCCCCAATCCCCTTATCCCTGCCTCCTCCCCACCTTCACCCTCCCTTCTCCCCTCTCTCCTCCCCCTCCCTCCCCTCCCCACTTTCCCTCCCCCTCTCCCCTCCCGTCTCTCCATCCCCTTTTTCCTCCCAATCTCTCCCTCCCTCCCCCTCTCGCCATCCCTCCCCACTCTCCTCCACCCTCTCTCCTCCCCACTCCTCCCTGTCCTCCCTCTTTCTTCCCCGTCTCCACTCCCTCCTCCCATTCATTCCTCCCCCTCTTCTCCCTCTCTCTCTCTGCACCCACCCTCTCATTCCCCTCTATAATCCCCCTCCCACATTCCCCCCTCTCCGTCCCACCTCCTTCCCCTCTCTCCTCCCCCTCTCTCCTCTCCTTCTCTCCTCTCCTTCCACCTCCCCCTCCCTGCTCCTCCTTCTCCAGCCTTCTCTTTCCCCTTCTCTCCTCTTCCCCTCTCTTCTGCACTCCTCTCCCGCCCTCTCCTCCCCTCTTTCACACCTCTCTTCTCCTCTCTTCTCCTCACTCTCTTCTCCCCCTCTTCTCCCCCTTATTCCCACCTCCTCTGTTTCCCCCTTGTATCCTCTGCTCACCCCCTCTCCACCCCTTCGCATCCTCCCTCTCCTCCACCTCTACCCCTCCTCCATCCCCTTCTCCTTCCCTCCATCCTTCAGCAACTCTCAATCCTCCCTCTCCTCCTCCATCCACATTCGTCCATCGCTCCTCCCATTCCACTCCTACACCCCCCCCACTCCTTCCCCCACCTCCTCTCCAAACACATCCTTCCAAATGTCCTCCTGCCCTCTCCTCCACCTTGCATGCCCCAGGTTCTTCAACCCTTCCTCCCCTGTCCTCCATACCACTCCTTCCACTCCGCTCCTTCCCCACATCTCCATCATCCCTCACCTCCCCTCTCCTTCCACCCCACTCCTCCCTCCCTCTCCTCTTTCCCACTCTCCTTCCCCCACTTTCCTTCTATCTCTCCTTAACCCCCACCCCCTCCTTCCACATCCTTTATTGTCCCTTCATTGCCTCCTTCCCTCACACTTCCTCACCCCTTTCACCCCTTACCTACCATCACCTTCGCCCTCCCAATTCTTCCCCCTCCTTCCCACCCCTCCTTCACCCCACCCCTCTTTCCCAAAATCCCCGTCCTTCTCCATCTCGTTCCCCCTCGCTCCTCGCCCCCTCTCCTCCCCCTCCTCCACCCCTCCTCCCATGCACTCCTCCCATAGGTCCTCACCCACTCCATCTTCCCCTTTCTCCTCGCCCCCACTCCTCCCCTCCTCCACCCCTCCTCCCCTTCACTCCCCCCTTACTCCTCCCCACCTTCTCCTCCCCTCTCTCATTCCACCTCCTCCCTTTCTCTCCTCTCCTTCCACCTTCCGAACTCTCCTCTCCTCCCTCTCGCGCCTTCTCTTTCACCAACTCACTCTCCCCCTCTTCTCCACGTTTTTGTCCCTCTCTTCTCCACCCCCTTCTCCCCCTCATTCCTACCCCCTCGTATTCTCCCATCTCTCCCTCCTCTCTCTCCCTCTACTCACCTTTTTTCCTCACCCTATCTCCTCCCCTCTCCTTCTCCACCCTCCTTCCCCTTCCTCATCCCCTTCCCCCTCCTTCCCACTCCTCCTTCCCACCTTCCCCTCTCCTTTCTCCCTCTTTCTCCCCTCTGCTTTCCCGCTCTCCTTCCCCATCTCCTTCAATTATCTCCTCTTCCCTTCACCCCTTCCCTCCCTCCTTATATCCTCTTATTCCCCCTCTCCATCTCCCGCTCCTCCCCATTCTCCACCCACTCTGCTTCCTGACTTCTCCTTCCCCCTCCTTCCCACCCCACCTCCCCCGTCCTTCCTCTACTTCCACCACCTCTCCTTCCCCCTTCTTAGATCCTCTTCTTCCCCCACCTTTGCCCTGTCCTTCATCTCCCACTTTGTCACCCTCTTCCACCCCTCCTCCCCATCTCTTCCCACTTTCTCCTCCTCTGACACTGCTCCCACTCTCCTCTCCTTCCCCCTCCTTTGATACCCTTCATTGCCCCTGCTTGCACAACTCTCGCTCCCCTGCCTCTCTTTCCTCCTTCCTGCCCCCTTTCCCTCCCCTATTCTTCCCCCTCCCCTTACCCCACTCTTCCCTCCTTGCCCTACATCCCACTCCTCCTTCACTTTCCCCTCCTTCCCACCCGACCTTCCCTCCTTTCGCCCTCTTTCCCACCCCTCCTTCCCTCTTTCCCAACCTCCCACCGTCCTTCCCCCACCCCTCCTTCCCCCTCTCCTTGCTCCATCCGCTCCAAACCTTCTCCTCCCCCCTCCTTATCCCCACTCCTTCTCCCACCTCCTCTGTTCTTCCGCCTTCTACTTCCGCCCCTCTTCTTCCTTCCCAAGCCATCTACTACCTGCCGCATTCTCCTTCCCTCTCTCCTTGTCAATTTTCCCCTGGGCCTGATGGCATTTATCCTAGGATTCTCTGGGAAGCAAGGGAGGAGATTGCAGAGCGATTGGCCTTGATTTGAGCATCCCAGAGGGACAGTCCATAAATTGGGTGTGTTTCCCTTCCATTGTGCCTACTTCTCTGCTTCTCCATAGCTATATAGAATGTGAGGCAGTTGTGGTCACTATCACCAAAATGCTCTCCCACCGCAAGATCTGACACCTGCCCCAGCTCATTGCCGAGCACCAAAATCAAACTGGCCTCTCCCCTCGTCGGCTGCTTCAATGTGCTGAGTTAGGAAACCCTCCTGATATACCTTAAAAAAAATCTCCTGCCAAACCATCTGCTCTAAGGAGGTTTCCAATCAATATTGGGAAAATTAAAGTCACCCATTACAACAACCCTACTACATTCACTCTTTACAAAAATCTGCCGACCTATGCTTTCTTCAATCTCCCTGCTGCTGTTGAGGGGGGGGGGGGGGGGAGGGGGCGGGGCTGTAGTAAACCCCTAATGAGATGACTGCTCCCTTACTGTTCCTAATTTCCACCCATACTTACTCAGTAGGCAGATCCTCCTCGACAATGATAACTTCTGTAGCTGTGATAAACTCTCAGATTTCCTTTCTGAATTCATTGCATGTGGTGTCCCCCAAGGTTTGACCAGCACGGTGGCTCAATGGGGGGCACTACTGCCTCACAGCACCAGGGACCCAGCTTCGATTCCAGACTCGGGCGACTGTCTGTGTGGAGTTTGCACATTCTCCCCGTATCTGCGTGGGTTTCCTCCGGGTGCTCCAGTTTCTTCCCACAGTCCAAAGATGTGCAGGTTAGGTGAAATGGCCATGCTCCAGGGCCTGTAGTGTTAGGTGCATCAATCAGTGGTAAACGTCGGGGAATGGGTTTGGATGGGTTCCTTTTCGGAGGATCGGTGTGGATTTGTTGGGCCGAAGGGACTGTTTCCACACTGTAGGGAAACTAAGCATCTATCCTTGGACGCTCCTTTTTCTCACCTATATACTGCCAGGATGTGACATTTTCCAAAAGCACCGTGTTGGGTTTCACATGTACACTGACACTGCCCAGTTCTCCCTCCCCATCATCCCTCTCATTACTCCACTGTTACTCAGTTATCAAACTGCTTACCACGCTCCCACTACTCGATTTGCTACAATTTTCTCCAATGAAACATTGTAATGGTTAAAACCATTGCCTTCAGTTGCTATTACAAATTCCTTTCCCTTACTGCTGAGCCCCTCCCTCCCACTGGGAAATATCTGAGGTAGAACTACATTCTTCACAATATGGCTGTTATATCTGACCCCAAGGTGACCTTCTGATCAGACATCCACACAATCCCAAACACCAGGAATTCCATCCTCTAAAATGTAGCTTGTCTCCCCCTCACCCCAGCTCCATTGCTACAGAAACCCCTTACCCGTGTCGGTGTTACCTTAAACTTGACGAATCTGAAGCCGAACCCTTGATTCCGTGACTGACCAATAATCTGCTGCTTTCTGTGTTTCCTGCACAATTACCCCCTGGTTCCTTTGTGGTGCAGCTTTCTACAGTTTCCATCATTGAAATAGCACTCTGTTCTTTTATTATCTCCTCCAAAATAACCAACTTCCCATCTTCAGAAATTATACTCCATCTGGCAACTTGTTGCCCCCTCCTCCTGTGCATCTCTCTCTCTTCACAATCCTCTTAGACCTTTACACTTATGCCTTTTCTGACAGACTCCCCCGCACTCTCCCCCCAATTCTTCTAAACGTTTACTGGGAATACTGGGCAGTGGGAAGTGTGCAGTGTTGCTCTGTTTTTCATGAGACTCGATGGGATGACTGGGAGGAACTTGCTGTCCATTGGTTAGAATGGAGACAACTTGCCCATCGAGCTGCATGAGCCTTTCACCCCCCATGTCTTATTGATCAGGCACAGCGGCAACACGGAAGGAAAGAAAAGGAAGGAAATCCTGCTCTCCACATCTCACTGACTCTTGGATCATTCTGTCCCATCTATGAAAGATCTGCCCTGTTCAGTCACATGAAGTCCCAAGGTGGAAACTCCTAGAAACCCACATAGATTTCCCCCTGAACTAACTGCTGACCTCCACACGGGGTAATGTATCCAGTCATCCTGGGCCCAGGAGGAGGGGATGGTGTGAGTTTCTAACCTGAACTGACAGTGATGGATTTTATAACTTGTATTACAGGATACTACAGGTGGACATTCAGATGGTAATCTCAGTAACTGTAACGCCAAACTCTGACAGAATTACTCAATTCATCAGGACCTGGATATTCACATTGTGCGTGAACATTGTGTTCCAGCTCAATTCCATTTACTGCATAAAAGTTCTCCTTTAAATCATCCCATTCTCTCAATAGTTCTCACCACACCTTCAATGTGTCCTGTAATCCTTGTATTTTGAGCTGATGGGTGTCAAGTTTATTATTATAACGGGTAACTTTTGTAAACCCCTCTGTCACAGCTCCCCTCAATTTCCTTTGCTACAAGGAGAACAATCTCAGTTTCCCGAAATCCCTGATTCCCAATGTCTGTTTGCTCTCTATTAGGCACACATCAGGATTGTGTTAGAACAGTGTCCACTCACCTACATCAGTACAGCTCCCAGCAATGTTAAAGAACATGAACATCTTCCAGGACAAAGCACTGTGCCTGAGTGTTGTCCCATCCACCACCCTCAGCATTCCCTCTCTCTACCCCCGAGGTACAGTGACATCACTGTGTAAGAGGTAAAGTCAGTATTGTCCTACCAGACCATAGGGCTGCTCTCTCATTAGGGAGAGATGACTGGTGGTGGTTTAACCTGAAGGTCACCCCAGCCCAGGCAAGGGAAGAGGTTGAGAAGGAGAGTCCATCTATTGTAGATCGATATTATCTACCCAATGTATCAGCAACAACTATATCATACCAATGAATAATGTAAAAGAATATCCAAAACATGCTGCTACAATCCCCCATTCCTTGAACCATTCTGGTAAATCCCCTGTGCCCCCTCTCAGGGACTCCGCCATCCTTCCCAATGTATGGGCGATCTCTGGTTTGCACAGACCCAGCTGCTCTGTGTTCCTGTGGGTGATGCCATCATCGAGCACCAGTTGCAATAAACCTCACTGTCTGGAAGGGTGGGAGACAAGGAATTCCCAATAGCATTTAAGACACATTTAGGTGCACACTGTGATACCAAGACAGATGGTGCGTATGACTGTGTATTGGAAAATGGATCAGGATGGTTTGGTGATAGTTTTCTTTACTGGCACAGACTCAATGGCCCACAGAGCCTTTTTCTGTGCTGTAAACCTCAAGACACTTAATATAGGAATATGACAGGCCACCTTTGAAACCAGGTCAGAAAAAATGATAGTAGAATAGATGACACATGATTGGTCAATGTGTTTGGGAGGAAAGTGAGATGGAGAGATTTAGGAGGAAATTCTGGAGCTCGATGCAGGAATCTGAAAGAGCCGTCATCAAGTGAGAAATAAAATGGGATATCCTCAAGGCCGAAATCAAAGAAAGGCACATATAGCACAGCTTTGAGAGACTGGAGGGGATTAGAGTTAGGGAGGGGTCTGAGGCTGGAGAGAAATGATTAGAGATAAGGAAGATGTTCGCCGAGCTGGGAATTTGTGTTGCAGACGTTTCGTCCCCTGTCTGCTGCAGCTGGAACTGACAACCGGAATCGGCAGTCACAAACCATTATAAATGCCGGAGGAAAGATCATAGAAGTGCTTCACAGGAAGCTCCCAAGCACTGACGATGTCACTTAGACAGGGGACGAAACTTCTGCAACACAAATTCCCAGCTCGGCGAACAAAACCACAACAACGATCACCCGAGCTACATCTCTTCTCACAAACTTTGAAGATAAGGGAGAGTTGTGAGGCTGGGTGAGGTGACAGAGATAGGGAGAGATGTGAAGAGGGAGGGATGCAGAGATAGCAAGAATTAGAGTCGCAATGTTATGTAGCATGGAAATAGACCCTGTGTTCCAATCAATCCATGTCAAACATAATTCCAAACTGAGGTAATCTCACCTGCCTCCCCTTGGTCCACATGTATCCAAACATTTCCTATGAGGTACCTGTCCAAATGAGTTTCTCGTAGAATCACTGTGGTGTGGAAACTGGCCATTTAGTGTCAGAGTCATTGAGATGTACAACATGGAAACAGACCCTTCCATCCAACCCATCCATGCTGACCAGATATCTCAACCCAATCTAGTCCCACCCGCCAGCACCCAGCCCATATCCCTCCAAACCCTTCCTATTCATATATCCATCCAAATGCGTCTGAAATATTGCAATTGTACCTTCCTCTACCACTTCCTCTGGCAGCTCATTCCATGCACGTACCACCCTCTGCATGAAAAAGTTGCCACTTTGGTCTTTTTTATATCTTTTCCCTGTCACCCTAAACCTATGCCCTCTAGTTCTGGACTAGCCTCTGGAAGACTGGTGCCCGTATTTGAGAAAGGTCGTAAGGAAAAGCAAGCGAAATATTGACTGGTGAGCCTGAAGCCACTAGAAGGCAAGTTGTTGGAAGGGCTTATAAGGGGCAGGATTTACATGTAATTGGAAAGACAAGAATGATTAGGGATAGTCAGCATGGCTTTGTGCATGGAAATCACTTACTTGGACTTCAGAAAGACGTTCAGCAAGGTTCCACATAACAGACGGGTTAGCAAGTTCATCACCATAGAATACAAGGAGATGGGGAGATTTGGATACAAAATTGGCTGGAAGGTCATAGAGTCATACAGATATACAGAACAGAAACAGACCCTTCGGTCCAACCCGTCCATGCTGACCAGGTATCCCAACCCATTCTAGTCCAATCTGCCAGCATCTGGCCCATATCCCTCTAAACCCTTTCTATTCATGTTCCCACCGACAGAGGAACCTCAATTATGTGAACGAGTTGGGTGGGCACTAATTCATTCGGACAATCAATGATTCGGTGAATCGATTAAATGCCTTTCCTCTGGGGCTCGGAGTTTTCAAAGTCTGCTCCCCATTCAGAAGACTGCAGCAGCACACAGCACGAATGCCCACCCACACACGGCCCCCAGCCTGACCCCTACCGCCGTGCAACACCGCTCCCAGCCTGACCCTCACTGCCGCCCACACACCACCCCCAGCCTGACTCTCACAGTCGTCTAACACCGCTCCCAGCCTGACCTACATGGGAATCCACACACCATCCCCAGCCAGACCCTCACCACTGTCCACACACCGCCACCAGCCTGACCCTCACTGCCGTCCACACAGCACCCACAGCCTGACCCTTACCGCTGCCCATACACCGCCACCAGCCTAACCCTCACTGCCGTCCACACACCGCCACCAGCCTGACCCTCACCGCCGGTCAACGCCACCCCCAGTCTGACCATCATCGCCTCCAGGCTGACCATCACCGCCCCCAGACTGACTCCCTCCACCGTCCACACACTGCCTCCAGCCTGACCCCCTCTGCCATCCACACAACACCCCCACCCTGAACCCCACTGCTGTCCCCACACCGCCCCCAGCTTCACACTCACCGCCGTCCATTGCACCCCCAGCCTGAGCATCAACGCCCCCAGCCAGACCCCCTCCACCGTCCACACACCGCCCCCACCCAGAACCTCACTTCCGTCCCCACACCACACCCAGCATAACCCTCACCACCCCGAAACACCGCCACCAGCCTGACCCTCACTGCCGTCCACACACCTCCCCAGCCTGACCTCCACTGCCACCCACATACCGAGCCAGCCTGACCCTCACCGCCATCCAATCACCGCCCCCAGCCTGAACCTCACTGCTGTATACACCGCCCTCAGCCTCTCCCTCACCATCGTCGAACACTGCCCCCAGACAGACCCTCACCGCCGTCAAACGCCACCCCAGCCTGACCCACAATGCCACCTGCACATCACCCCCACCCTGACCCTCACCGCTGTCCAAACACCGCCCCCAGCCTGACCCTCACCGCCATCCAATCACCGCCCCCAGCCTGAACCTCACGACTGTCCACACACCGCCCCCAGCATGAACTTCACCATCGTCCAACACTGCCCCCAGCCTGACCCTCACCGCCGTCAGACACCGCCCGAGCCTGACCCACAATGTCACCTGCACACCACACCCAGCCTGAACCTCACCGCTGTACACACTGCCCGCAGCCTGACCCTCACCATGGTCCAACACTGCCCCCAGCCTGACCCTCACCGCCTTCAAACACCGCCCAGCCTGACCCACAATGCCAACTGCACACCGCCTCCAGCATGACCCTCACCCCTGTCAACACACCGTCCCAAGCCTGACCCTCACTGCTGCCCCGAGCATGACACTCGTTGCTGTCCAACACCGCCCCCAGCTTGACGCTCGACGCCATCCACACACCGACCCAAGCCAGACCCTGACCGCCGTCTACAAACCGTCCCAATCCTGACACTCATTCCCGTCCAACACCGTCGCAAGCCTGACACTCATTGCCATCTACACACCGTCCCCAGCCTGACCCTTACCGCCGTCTCCACACTGCCCCAAGCTTGACCTTCACTGCTGTGCAACACCAACCCAAGCCTGACACTCATTGACATCCAGCTCCGCCTCAAGCCTGACCCTCGCCGCCATACACACACCGCCCCAAGCCTGACACTCATTGCCGTCTGCACACCGTGCCCAGCCTGATCCTTGCCGACGTCTACACACCGCCCCAGGCCTGACATTCATTGCTGTCTACACACTGCCCCCAGCCTGACCCTCACCGCTGTCCAACACCACCCCCAGACTGACCTTGACCACTGTCAACACACCCCAGGCTTTCCTTCACTTCCGTCAACCACCGCCCCAGCCAGACCCAGAATGCCACCCTCACACAACACGCACACCCTGACCCTCTCTGCCATCCACACACTGCCCCAAACCTGACACTCATTGCCGTCCAACACCGCCCCCAGCTTGAACCTCACTGCCGTCCACAAACCGCACCAAGCCTGACCCTCACTGCCGTCCACACACCACCCCAAGGCTGACCCTCACTGCCGTCCGCACACCGCCCAAAGCCTGACCCCTTCCGCTGTCCACACACTGCCCCCAGCCTGACCCCCTCTGCCATCCACACAACACCCACATCCTGACCCTCTCTGCCATCCACACACCGCCCCAAACCTGACAATCACTGACCCAAAACACCGCCCCCAGCCTGACACTCAGCACCGTCCATACTCTACTCCCAGCCTGACCCTCACCAACGTCCAACACCGCCCCCTATATGACCCTCATCGACGTCCAACACTGCACCCTGCATGACCCTCATTGATGTCCAACACTGCCCCAGGCAGACCCTCACTGCTGTCGACACACCGCCCACACCCTCACCATCACTGCTGTCAACACACTGCCCCCAGCATGACCTTCACCGCCATTCAATATTGCCCCCAGCCTGACCCTCACCACAGACTGCACACCGCACCCAGCCTGACCCTCACTGCCGTCCACACAATGCCCCAAGCGTGACCCCTTTCGCTGTCCACACACTGCCCCCAGCCTGATCCTCTCTGCCATCCACACATCGCCCCCAGCCTGACCTTCACTGCCGTCCATTCGCTGCCCCCAACCTGACCCTCACGGCCATCCACGCACTGCCCCCAGCCTGACCCTCTCTGCCATTCACACACCGCCCCAAATCTGACACTCACTGACCCAAAAAAGCGCACCCACCCTGACCATCACCGCTGTCGACACACTGCCCCCAGCATGACCTTCACCACCGTTCAACATTGCCCCCAGCCTGACACTCACCACAGTCCACACACCGCACCAAGACTGACCGTCACTGCTGTCCACTCACCGCCCCCAGCCTGACTCTCACTGCCATTCAACGCCACCCCCAGACTGTCCATCATCGCCTCCAGCCTGACCATCACCGCCCCCAGCCTGTCCCCCTCCGCCGTCCACACACTGCCCCCGCCTGACGTCCACTGCCGTCCCCACACCGCCTCCAGCCTGACCCTCACCGCCGTCCAACGCCACCCCCTGTCTGACCATCACCGCCCCCAGCCTGACCCCTCCGCCGTCCACACACTGCCCCCAGCCTGACACCCTCCGCCATCCTCACGCTGCCCTCAGCCTGATCCTCACCGCTGTCCAACGCCACCCCGAGTCTGATCATCACCGCACCCAGCCTGACCCCCTCCGCCGTCCACACACTGCCCCCAGCCTGACACCCTCCGCCATCCTCACACTTCCCTCAGCCTGATCCTCACCGCTGTCCAACGCCACCCCCAGTCTGACCAGCACCGCCCCCAGCCTGACCCCCTCCGTCCTCCACACACTGCCTCCAGCCTGAACCCCTCTGCCATCCACACAACACCCCCACCCTGAACCTCACTGCTGTCCCCACACTGCCCCCAGCCTGACACTCACCGCTGTCCAACGCCACCCACAGTCTGACCATCACCGCCCCCAGCCTGACCCTCGTCGCTATACACACACCGCCCCAAGCCTCCCTCTCACTGCCATTCACACACCGCCCCAAGCTTGACACTCATTTCTGTCTGCACACTGTCCCCAGCCTGACCCTCACCGCCGTCTACACACCGTCCCAAGCCTGACCCTCACCGCTGTCGACACACCACCCCCAGCCTGACAATCACCGCTGTCAATACACCACCCCCAGCATGAGCTTCACCGTCGTTCAACATTGCCCCCAGCCTGACCCTCACCACAGTTCACACACCGCAGCCAGCCTGACCCTCACCACAGTTCACACACCGCCCCAAGCCTGACACTCAACGTTGTTCACACACCGCACCAAGACTGACCTTCATTGCTGTCCGCACACTGCCTTCATCCTAACCCTCACCAGCTTCCAACACTGACCCCAGCCTGACCCTCACTGCTGTTCACACAGCGCCCCAAGCCTGACCCTCTTTGCCATCTATGCACTGCACCCAGCCTGACAGTCACCTCTGTCCAAGCCCAACCCAGCCTAACCCTCACCACTGCCCACACACTGTCCTCAGCCTGACCATCACCGCCCTCCACACACCACCCTCAGCCTGACCCTCACCACTGTCCAACACCGTCCCCAGACTGACCCTCACCTCCATCCATCACCACCCCCAGTCTGACCCTCACTGCTGTCCATACATGGCCCCCAGCCTGACCCTCACCTCCGTCCAACACCGCACCCACTTGAGTCACACTGCCACCCGCACACTGCCCACAGCCTGACCCTCACCGCCATCTATACACCACCCCCAGCCTGACTCGCATCTCAGTCCACACAATGCCCCCAGCCTAACTCTCGCCGCCGTCTACACACCACCCCAAACCAGTCCCTCACCGCTGTCCACACACCATATCCAGCCTGACCATCATCACCGTCCAACACCGCGCGAAGCCTGACACTCATTGCCGTCTACACACTGTCTCTAGCCTGACCCTCACCACCGTCCATGCACCGCCTCCCAGTCTGTCCCTCAGCACTGTCCACACACCGCCCTAAGAATGACCCTCACCGCTGTCCACACAACGCTCCCTACCTGACCCACACCACTGTCCACACACCGCCCCCATCTGACCCATACCACCATTCAACACTGCACCCAGCCCAACACTCAATGCCGTCCACTCACCGCCCCCACACTGACATCCACCACCTTCCAACACTGCCCCGAGCTTGACCCTCAATGCCCCCAGCCTGACCCTCACCGCCATTCACACCCCATCCCCAGCCAGACTCTCACCTCCATCCACCAACCGTCCCCAGCCTGACCCACACCGGCATCCATACACCGCTCCCAGCCTGACCACCACCACTGTCCACGAACCACCCCCAGCCTGTACCTCACCGCCGCCCACACCCCACCACCAGTCTGATAATCACCGCCATCCAAACACAGACCTCAGCCTGACCCTCACCTCAGTTTAACCCCGCCCCCAGCCTGATCCTCACTAACGTACACACACTGACCGAAGCATGTCCCTCACCGTCGTCCACACACCGCCCCAAAACTGAACTTCACTGCCGTCTACATACCGCCCCCAGCCTGACCCTCACCAGAGGACTGGAGGGAGGCAAATGTAATTCCTCTCTTCAAGAAAGGAATTAGGGAAACTCCCCGCAATTACAGACCAGTCAGACTTACGTCTGTCGTCTGTAAGGAGTTAGAAAGGATTCTGAGGCATCGGATTTATGACCATCTGGAATAGCATGGCTTGATTAAAGGCAGTCAGCACGGCTTTGTGAGGGGCAGGTCATGCCTCACAAATCGTATTGAGCTCTTTGAGGATGTTACTAGGCAGGTTGATGAGGGTCAAGAGGTGGATGTTGTGTATCCTGACTTCAGTAAGGCATTTGATAAGGTTCCCCGTGGTAGGCTCGTTCAGAAGGTCAGAAGGAATGGGATAAAGTGGAATTTAGCTGTCTCGATACAGAATTGGCTGGTCAACAGAAGACAGCGAGTGTTATTGGAAGGAAAGAATTCTGCCTGGAGGTCAGTTGTGAGTGGTGTTCCACAGGGCTCTGCCCTTGTGCCTCTACTCTTTGTAATTTTTATTAATGACTTGGATGAGGAGATTGAAGGATGGGTTAGCAAGTTTGCAGATGACACAAAGGTTGAGGTGTCGTTGACAGTATAGATGGCTGTTGTTGGCTGCAGCGGGATGTTGACAGGATGCAGAGATGGGCTGAGAGGTGGCAGTTGGAGTTCAACCTGGATAAATGCGAAATGATGCATTTTGGAAGGCCAAATTTGAAAGCTGAGTACAGGATTAAAGACAGGATTCTTGGCAGTGTGGAGGAACAAGAGGGACCTTGGGGTGCAGGTACATAGATCCCTTAAAATTTCCACCTAAGTGGCAGTATTGTTAAGAAAGCATATGGTGTTTTGCCTTTCATGAACAGGGGGATTGAGTTTAAGAGCGATGAGATCTTGTTGCAGCTCTATAAAACTTTGCTTAGTCCGCACTTGGAGTACTGTGTCCAGTTCTGGTCGCCCTATTATAAGAAAGATGTGGATGCTTTGAAGAGGATTCAGAGGAGGTTTACCAGGATGCTGCCTGGACGCGAGGGCTAATCTAAGGAAGAGAGGTTGGCTGAGCTCGGACTTTGTTCACTGGAAAAAAGAAGGAAGAGAGGGGGCCTAATTGAGGTGTACAAGATAATGAGAGGCATAGATAGAGTTGATAGCCAAAGACTTTTTCCCAGGGCAGAAATTGTTAACACGAGGGGTCATAGTTTTAAGCTGTTTGTAGGAAAGTATAGAGGGGATGTCAGAGGCGGGTTCCTTACGCAGAGAGTTGTGAGAGCATGGAATGCGTTGCCAGCAGAAGTTGTGGAAGCGAGGTCATTGGGGGTATTTAAGAGACTGCTGAAAATGCATATGGTCACAGACATTTGAGGGTTCGTACATTAGGTTTAACTTACATGAGGATCAATGGTCAGCCCAACATCGTGGGCTGAAGGGCCTGTTCTGTGCTGTACTGTTCTATGTCCTATGAAGTGTATCTGGACCTTTCGACCATCTGCACCCTGTACTGACACCCTGTACCTTAGAAAACATTCCTTCAGTATGTTTATCCCCAAAGCACCTCGACAGATCATTCATGCCTTCAACACCTCAGAAAGCAAACCTGTTGCCCCCTTGGACCGTGTTCATCCCCAAATCTGTTCTCACTGTGATGACCCACAGCCACTCCCAAGATTGGAGCCCAGGGTCCAGAACATTATTTGTGTCTCTGGATTGATCATAGATTCCCTGAGATATGGAAGCAGTCCATTCGGCCTCTCAGGTTCACACTGACCCTCGGCAGAGCATCCCATTCCCCCTCTATCCCCGGATCCCTTCATTTCCTCTGGCTAACCCACCCAGCCTGCACATCTTTGGACAGTGAGAGGGAACTGGAGCACCCGGAGGCTGACACGGGGAGAATGTGCCAACTCCACACAGACAGTGGCCCAATGCTGGAATCGAACCCGGGTGGGGTGAGGCAACACTGAGCCCCAGTGACAATCCCACCATCTCCTCCCCGTTGATGACAGTTTGATGTCTATACCCGGGGAGTATCGAACTTGTCTAGCGTTTATTTAAGAAAGATTAGGGACAAGGGAAATGCCTCCACGAGCTCAATCGAACCCGGGTGGGGTGAGGCAACACTGAGCCCCAGTGACAATCCCACCATCTCCTCCCCGTTGATGACAGTTTGATGTCTATACCCGGGGAGTATCGAACTTGTCTAGCGTTTATTTAAGAAAGATTAGGGACAAGGGAAATGCCTCCACGAGCTCAGCTTGGCCCCCTCGAAAAAATATTTATATCAATATCAAAAAGATACTTTATTCACAAAAAAACTTTACGTACAAACATAGTCACTAAAGTTCGGTTCTGTACAGTCTTTACAACAAGGCTTTGTCATGACATATATACTCCCCTTGGCTGATAACTGAAATGTTAGCTCTGAGCTGTTCCTTCTGAATTAACATCACAAAGTTACATTGAGACGGATCTTTGTGAAGTGCCTGTGCTCTGTATCTGTTCTCCCATGTACCCCGCCCTCCGAATACAATACCTGACAAAGCCTTAAACCTGTTTGTCAACTTTCAACAGAAGCAGCCTCAGGGCATTGCACACAGACTGAATTACTCAGTGACGCTTGGATCAGGTCAAATTCTCAAGCAAACAGATGGCTAGGGATATTCAGCAGAATTCAGCAGGTAGCATCGGTGAAGAGAGACAGGAACAATTCGCATTTCAAGTGACCCTTCCTCAAAATGGTATGTACTGAAGGAACTTTCCCACAGAAATCACTGGATTGAAAGGTGAACTCTCTCTCCGTCTCTTTCTCCCTCCCCCTTCAGAGATGCTACCGGACATGCTCTTTTAGCTCCTTCAGCAATCTCTGTATTGATGTTTCAGGTCCCCAGCGCGTCCGTACAGATTGATTTTAGTGTTGAATTCTCAAGCTTGCTCTATTAAAGGGATTGAATCCCTCTGCTACAAAGGGGGGTCAGTTACCACAACTAACAGGTTCGTGATGCCAACATTGTTGGCTCAATCTCTATCATGTCTGAAATTACCATGAAGGCCCCAGCTTCTCAACCTCGCCCCTCACCTGAGGTGTGTGACCCACCAGGCCTCTCTCTCTGACAAAACAGCAGCTCTCGGGTCCTCCTGGTCTATACTAACTTCCCAACTTTAAAAGGGCACTCCAGTAAGAAAGCACTTTACATGGTTCAGGTCAAAATCCTGGAGCTCCCTCCCTAACATCACTGTGGGACACCCAAGGACTGCAGCAGGAGAGTACAGCTCACCCCACCTTCCAGGCAACTATTAGAGGGTGTGGGAATGACATACAAGCCACATGTGAAAATAAGTTTTATAACAGGGTCACGGTGGATGGTCACTAACTCTGTTCTTTCCCTGTGTTGAAATCAGCATAATTAAGAAGCTAAGGGTGGGTTGAAAATGACAATGATAGTCTTTCGTAGGTTGGTGTTCATTAGAGTTTGTATCGACAGTATGAATGTTTGAGCACTTATTCAAGAGCATGCAGGTACTTGCCAGAGGAAGTGATGGGGGCTGGTATAATTGCAACATTTAAAAGGCATCAGGATGAGTATGTGAATAGGAAGGGTTTGGAGGGACACCAGCCAAGTGAAAGCTAATGGAATGAAATGAGATGAGAATATCTGGTTGGTATGGACGAGTTGGACAGGAGGGTCCATTTCCAAGCTGTGCACCTCTATGACTCTGTGCCTCTGAATAGTCTATTACAGAGACTTTCAGACAGCGTTTGGTTTGTGTGTCTCTCTCATGCTTCCTCAGATTCTGCAAACCCTATGTCTCCAAATTTCCACAAGACTCTATGAAATCTAAAAAGAGAGGGTCAGTACTGAAGGAGTGCTGCACTGTCAGAGGGTCAAGACTGAGGGAGTGCAGAACTGTCAAGGGTCAGTACTGAGGTAGTGCTGCACTGTCAGAGGGTCAGTACTGAGGGAGTGCTGCACTGTCGGAGGGTCAACACTGAGGGAGTGCTGCACTGTCAGAGGATCAGTAATGAGGGAGTGCTGCACTGTCAGAGGGTCAGTAGTGAAAAAGTGCTGCACTGTGAGAGGGTCAGTACTGAGGGAGCGCTGCACTGTCAGAGGGTCAGTACTGAGGGAGTGCTGCACTGTCAGAGGGTCGGTAATGAGGGAGTGCCGCACTGTCAGTGGGTCAGTACTGAGGAAGTGCTGCACGGTCAGAGGGTTAGTACTGAGCATGTCCCGCACTGTCACACGATCGGTATGGGGGCAGTGCCACACTGTCAGATGGTCAGTACTGAGGAAGTTCTGCACTGTGTGAGCGTCAGTACTGAGGGAGTGCCGCACTGTCAGAGGGTCAGTACTGAGGGAGTGCCGCACTGTCAGAGGGTCAGTACTGAGGGAGTGTCACACTGTCAGAGGGTCAGTGCTGAGGGAGTGCTGCACTGTCAGAGGGTCAGTACTGCGGGAGTGCCGCACTGACAGAAGGTCAGTACTGCGGTGGTGCCGCACTGTCAGAGGGTCAGTACTGCGGGAGTGCAGCACTGTCAGAGGGTCAGTACTGAGGGAGTGCTGCACCGTCTGAGGGTCAGTACTGAGGGAGTGCGGTACAGTCAGAGGGTCAGTACTGAGGGAGTGTCACACTGTCAGAGGGTCAGTGCTGAGGGAGTGCTGCACTGTCAGAGGGTCAGTAGTGAGAAAGTGCTGCACTGTGAGAGGGTCAGTACTGATGGACCGCTGCACGGTCAGAGGGTCAGTACTGAGGAAGTGCCGCACTGTCAGTGGGTCAGTAATGAGGGAGTGCTGCACGGTCAGGGGGTTAGTACTGAGGATATCCCGCACTGTCACACGATCGGTATGGGGGCAGTGCCACACTGTCAGATGGTCAGTACTGAGGAAGTTCTGCACTGTGTGAGCGTCAGTACTGAGGGAGTGCCGCACTGTCAGAGGGTCGGTACTGAGGGAGTGCCGCACTGGCAGAGGGTCAGTACTGAAGGAGTGCTGCACTGACAGACGGTCAGTACTGAGGGAGTGTCACACTGTCAGAGGGTCAGTTCTGAGGGAGTGTTGCTCTGACAGAGGGTTAGTACTGAGGATGTCCCGCACTGTCACACGATCGGTATGGGAGCAGTTCCACACTGTCAGATGGTCAGTACTGAGGAAGTGCTGCACTGTGAGAGCGTCAGTACTGAGGAAGTGCTGCACTGTCAGACGGTCAGTACTGAGGGAGTGTCACACTGTCAGAGGGTCAGTTCTGAGGGAGTGCTGCACTGTCAGAGGATCAGTAATGAGGGAGTGCTGCAGTGTCAGAGGGTCAGTATTGAGAAAGTGCTGCACTGTGAGAGGGTCAGAACTGAGGGAGCGCTGCACTGTCAGAGAGTCAGTACTGAGGGAGTGCTGCACTGTCAGAGGGTCAGTACTGAGCGAGTGCCGCACTGTCAGTGGGTCAGTACTGAGGGAGTGTTGCTCTGACAGAGGGTTACTACTGAGGATGTCCCGCACTGTCACACGATCGGTATGGGAGCAGTTCCACACTGTCAGATGGTCAGTACTGAGGAAGTGCTGCACTGTGTGAGCGTCAGTACTGAGGGAGTGCCGCACTGTCAGAGGGTCAGTACTGAGGGAGTGCCGCACTGTCAGAGGGTCAGTACTGAGGGAGTGCTGCACTGTCAGAGGGTCAGTACGGAGGGAGTGTCACACTGTCAGAGGGTCAGTGCTGAGGGAGTGCTGCACTGTCAGAGGGTCAGTACTGCGGGAGTGCCGCACTGTCAGAGGGTCAGTACTGCGGGAGTGCCGCACTGTCAGAGGGTCAGTACTGCGGGAGTGCCGCACTGTCAGAGGGTCAGTACTGAGGGAGAGCTGCACTGTCAGAGGGTCAGTACTGAGGGATTGCGGTACTGTCAGAGGGTCAGTACTGAGGGAATGTCACACTGTCAGAGGGTCAGTGCTGAGGGAGTGCTGCACTGTCAGAGGGGCAGTAGTGAGAAAGTGCTGCACTGTGAGAGGGTCAGTACTGAGGGAGCGCTGCACTGTCAGAGGGTCAGTACTGAGGGAGTGCTGCACTGTCAGAGGGTCAGTAATGAGGGAGTGCCGCACTGTCAGTGGGTCAGTACTGAGGGAGTGCTGCACGGTCAGAGGGTTAGTACTGAGGATGTCCCGCACTGTCACACGATCGGTATGGGGGCAGTGCCACACTGTCAGATGGTCAGTACTGAGGAAGTTCTGCACTGTGTGAGCGTCAGTACTGAGGGAGTGCCGCACTGTCAGAGGGTCAGTACTGAGGGAGTGCCGAACTGTCAGAGGGTCAGTACTGAGGGAGTGTCACACTGTCAGACGGTCAGTGCTGAGGGAGTGCTGCACAGTCAGAGGGTCAGTACTGCGGGAGTGCCGCACTGTCAGAAGGTCAGTATTGCGGTGGTGCCGCACTGTCAGAGGGTCAGTACTGCGGGAGTGCAGCACTGTCAGAGGGTCAGTACTGAGGGAGTGCTGCACCGTCTGAGGGTCAGTACTGAGGGAGTGCGGTACAGTCAGAGGGTCAGTACTGAGGGAGTGTCACACTGTCAGAGGGTCAGTGCTGAGGGAGTGCTGCACTGTCAGAGGGTCAGTAGTGAGAAAGTGCTGCACTGTGAGAGGGTCAGTACTGAGGGAGCGCTGCACTGTGAAAGGGTCAGTACTGAGGAAGTGCCGCACTGTCAGTGGGTCAGTAATGAGGGAGTGCTGCACGGTCAGGGGGTTAGTACTGAGGATATCCCGCACTGTCACACGATCGGTATGGGGGCAGTGCCACACTGTCAGATGGTCAGTACTGAGGAAGTTCTGCACTGTGTGAGCGTCAGTACTGAGGGAGTGCCGCACTGTCAGAGGGTCGGTACTGAGGGAGTGCCGCACTGGCAGAGGGTCAGTACTGAGGGAGTGCTGCACTGTCAGACGGTCAGTACTGAGGGAGTGTCACACTGTCAGAGGGTCAGTTCTGAGGGAGTGCTGCACTGTCAGAGGATCAGTAATGAGGGAGTGCTGCACTGTCAGAGGGTCAGTAGTGAGAAAGTGCTGCACTGTGAGAGGGTCAGAACTGAGGGAGCGCTGCACTGTCAGAGAGTCAGTACTGAGGGAGTGCTGCACTGTCAGAGGGTCAGTACTGAGCGAGTGCCGCACTGTCAGTGGGTCAGTCCTGAGGGAGTGTTGCTCTGAGAGAGGGTTAGTACTGAGGATGTCCCGCACTGTCACACGATCGGTATGGGAGCAGTTCCACACTGTCAGATGGTCAGTACTGAGGAAGTTATGCACTGTGTGAGCGTCAGTACTGAGGGAGTGCCGCACTGTCAGAGGGTCAGTACTGAGGGAGTGCCGCACTGTCAGAGGGTCAGTACTGAGGGAGTGCTGCACTGTCAGAGGGTCAGTACGGAGGGAGTGTCACACTGTCAGAGGGTCAGTGCTGAGGGAGTGCTGCACTGTCAGAGGGTCAGTACTGCGGGAGTGCCGCATTGTCAGAGGGTCAGTACTGCGTGAGTGCCGCACTGTCAGAGGGTCAGTACTGCGGGAGTGCCGCACTGTCAGAGGGTCAGTACTGAGGGAGTGCTGCACTGTCAGAGGGTCAGTACTGAGGGATTGCGGTACTGTCAGAGGGTCAGTACTGAGGGAGTGTCACACTGTCAGAGGGTCAGTGCTGAGGGAGTGCTGCACTGTCAGAGGGTCAGTACTGCGGGAGAGCCGCACTGTCAGTGGGTCAGTACTGAGGGAGTGCTGCACGGTCAGAGGGTTAGTACTGAGGATGTCCCGCACTGTCACACCATCGGTATGGGGGCAGTGCCACACTGTCAGATCGTCAGTACTGAGGAAGTTCTGCACTGTGTGAGCGTCAGTACTGATTGAGTGCCGCACTGTCAGAGGGTCAGTACTGAGGGAGTGCCGCACTGTCAGAGGGTCAGTACTGAGGGATTGCGGTACTGTCAGAGGGTCAGTACTGAGGGAGTGTCACACTGTCAGAGGGTCAGTGCTGAGGGAGTGCTGCAATGTCAGAGTGGCAGTAGTGAGAAAGTGCTGCACTGTGAGAGGGTCAGTACTGACGGAGCGTTCCACTGTCTGAGGGTCAGTACTGAGGGAGTGCTGCACTGTCAGAGGGTCAGTACTGAGGCAGTGCCGCACTGTCAGTGGGTCAGTACTGAGGGAGTGCTGCACTGTCAGAGGGTCAGTACTGAGGGAGTGCCGCACTGTCAGTTGGTCAGAACTGAGGGAGTGCTGCACGGTCAGAGGGTTAGTACTGAGGATGTCCCGCACTGTCACACGATAGGTATGGGGGCAGTGCCACACTGTCAGATGGTCAGTACTGAGGAAGTTCTGCACTGTGTGAGCGTCAGTACTGAGGGAGTGCCGCACTGTCAGAGGGTAAGTACTGACGGAGTGCCGCACTGTCAGAGGGTCAGTACTGAGGGAGTGTCGCACTGTCAGAGGGTCAGTTCTGAGGGAGTGTCACACTGTCAGAGGGTCAGTGCTGAGGGAGTGCTGCACTGTCAGAGGGTCAGAACTGCGGGAGAGCCGCACTGTCAGTGGGTCAGTACTGAGGGAGTGCTGCACGTTCAGAGGGTTAGTACTGAGGATGTCCCGCACTGTCACACCATCGGTATGGGGGCAGTGCCACACTGTCAGATCGTCAGTACTGAGGAAGTTCTGCACTGTGTGAGCGTCAGTACTGATTGAGTGCCGCACAGTCAGAGGGTCAGTACTGAGGGAGTGCCGAGCTGTCAGAGGGTCAGTAATGAGGGAGTGCTGCACTGTCAGAGGGTCAGTACTGAGGGATTGACACACTGTCAGAGGGTCAGTGCTGAGGGAGTGCTTCACTGTCGGAGGATCAGTAATGAGGGAGTGCTGCACTGTCAGTGGGTCAGTAGTGAGAAAGTGCTGCACTGTGACAGGGTCAGTACTAATGGACTGCCGCACTATCAGTGGGTCAGTACTGAGGGAGTGCTGCACGGTCAGAGGGTTAGTACTGAGGGAGTGCTGCACTGTCAGAGGGTCAGGACTGAGGGAGTGTCACACTGTCAGAGGGTCAGTGCTGAGGGAGTGCTGCACTGTCAGAGGGTCAGTGCTGAGGGAGTGCTGCACTGTCAGAGGGTCAGAACTGCGGGAGTGCCGCACTGTCAGTGGGTCAGAACTGAGGGAGTGCTGCACGGTCAGAGTGTTAGTACTGAGGATGTCCCGCACTGTCACCCGATCGGTATGGGGGCAGTGCCACAATGTCAGATGGTCAGTACTGAGGATGTTCTGCACTGTGTGAGCGTCAGTACTGAGGGAGTGCCGCACTGTCAGAGGGTCAGTACTGAGGGAGTGCCGCACTGTCAGAGGGTCAGTACTGAGGCAGTGCCGCATGTCAGAGGGTCAGTACTGCGGGAGAGCCGCACTGTCAGTGGGTCAGTACTGAGGGAGTGCTGCACGGTCAGAGGGTTAGTACTGAGGATGTCCCGCACTGTCACACCATCGGTATGGGGGCAGTGCCACACTGTCACATCGTCAGTACTGAGGAAGTTCTGCACTGTGTGAGCGTCAGTACTGATTGAGTGCCGCACTGTCAGAGGGTCAGTACTGAGGGAGTGCCGAACTGTCAGAGGGTCAGTAATGAGGGAGTGCTGCACTGTCAGAGGGTCAGTACTGAGGGATTGTCACACTGTCAGAGGGTCAGTGCTGAGGGAGTGCTTCACTGTCGGAGGATCAGTAATGAGGGAGTGCTGCATTGTCAGTGGGTCAGTAGTGAGAAAGTGCTGCACTGTGAGAGGGTCAGTACTGATGGACTGCCGCACTATCAGTGGGTCAGTACTGAGGGAGTGCTGCACGGTCAGAGGGTTAGTACTGAGGGAGTGCTGCACTGTCAGAGGGTCAGTACTGAGGGAGTGTCACACTGTCAGAGGGTCAGTGCTGAGGGAGTGCTGCACTGTCAGAGGGTCAGTACTGCGGGAGTGCCGCACTGTCAGTGGGTCAGAACTGAGGGAGTGCTGCACGGTCAGAGTGTTAGTACTGAGGATGTTCCGCACTGTCACCCGATCGGTATGGGGGCAGTGCCACACTGTCAGATGGTCAGTACTGAGGATGTTCTGCACTGTGTGAGCGTCAGTACTGAGGGAGTGCCGCACTGTCAGAGGGTCAGTACTGAGGGAGTGCCGCACTGTCAGAGGGTCAGTACTGAGGCAGTGCCGCATGTCAGAGGGTCAGTACTGAGGGAGTGTCACACTGTCAGAGGGTCAGTGCTGAGGGAGTGCTGCACTGTCAGAGGGTCAGTACTGCGGGAGAGCCGCACTGTCAGTGGGTCAGTACTGAGGGAGTGCTGCACGGTCAGAGGGTTAGTACTGAGGATGTCCCGCACTGTCACACCATCGGTATGGGGGCAGTGCCACACTGTCAGATCGTCAGTAGTGAGGAAGTTCTGCACTGTGTGAGCGTCAGGACTGATGGAGTGCCGCACTGTCAGAGGGTAAGTACTGAGAGAGTGCCGCACTGTCAGAGGGTCAGTAATGAGGGAGTGCTGCACTGTCAGAGGGTCAGTACTGAGGGAGTGTCACACTGTCAGAGGGTCAGTGCTGAGGGAGTGCTGCACGGTCAGAGGGTTAGTACTGAGGATGTCCCGCACTGTCACACGATCGGTATGGGTGCAGTGCCACACTGTCAGATGGTCAGTACTGAGGAAGTTCTGCACTGTGTGAGCGTCAGTACTGAGGGAGTGCCGCACTGTCAGAGGGTCAGTACTGAGGGAGTGCCGGACTGTCAGAGGGTCAGTACTGAGGGAGTGCTGCACTGTCAGAGGGTCAGTGCTGAGGGAGTGCTGCACTGTCGGTGGATCAGTAATGAGGGAGTGCTGCACTGTCAGTGGGTCAGTAGTGAGAAAGTGCTGCACTGTGAGAGGGTCAGTACTGAGGGAGTGCTGCACTGTCAGAGGGTCAGTACTGAGGGAGTGCTGCACTGACAGAGGATCAGTACTGATGGAGTGCCGCACTGTCAGTGGGTCAGTACTGAGGGAGTGCTGCACGGTCAGAGGGTCAGTACTGAGGGAGTGCTGCACTGTCAGAGGGTCAGTACTGAGGGAGTGTCACACTGTCAGAGGGTCAGTGCTTAGGGAGTGCTGCACTGTCAGAGGGTCAGTACTGCGGGAGTGCCGCACTGTCAGAGGGTCAGTACTGCGGGAGTGCCGCACTGTCAGAGGGTCAGTACTGCGGGAGTGCCGCACTGTCAGAGGGTCAGTACTGAGGGAATGCTGTACTGTCAGAGGGTCAGTGCTGAGGGAGTGCTGCACTGTCAGAGGGTCAGTACCGCGGGAGTGCCGCACTGTCAGAGGGTCAGTACTGAGGGAGTGCCGCACTGTCAGTGGGTCAGAACTGAGGGAGTGCTGCACGGTCAGAGGGTTAGTACTGAGGATGTCCCGCACTGTCACAAGATCGGTATGGGGGCAGTTCCACACTGTCAGATGGTCAGTACTGAGGATGTTCTGCACTGTGTGAGCGTCAGTACTGAGGGAGTGCCGCACTGTCAGATGATCAGTGTGGAGGGAGTGCAGCATTATCAGAGGATCAGGATGGAGGGGGTGCAGCATTGTCAGGGGGTCAGTATGGAGGGAGTGCCGCATTGTCAGAGGGTCAGTGTGGAGGGAGTGCAGCATTGTCAGAGTATCAGTGACGAGGGAGAGCAGCATTGTCAGAGGATCAGTGCGGAGGGAGTGCAGCATTGTCAGAGAGTCAGTGCGGAGGGAGTGCCGCCTTGCCAGAGGGTCAGGATGGAGGGAGTGCAGCATTGTCAAAGGATCGTTGTGGAATGAGTGCAGTATTGTCAGAGGATCAGTGCTGAGGGAGTGCAGCATTGTCAGAGTATCAGTGTGGAGGGAGTGCAGTATTGTCAGAGGATCAGTGCGGAGGGAGTGCAGCATTGTCAGAGGATCCGATTGGAGGGAATGCAGCATTGTCAGAGGATCAGTGTGGAGGGAGTGCAGCATTGTCAGAGGGTCAATTTGGAGGGTGGGCAGCATTTTCAGGGGGTCAGTGTGGAGGGGGTACAGCATTGTCTGAGGGTTAGTATGGAGGGAGTGCAGCATTGTCAGAGGGTCAGTGTCGATGGATTGCAGCATTGTCAGAGGGTCAGTGTGGAGGCAGTGCAGCATTGCCAGAGGGTCAGTATGGAGGGAGTGCAGTATTGTCAGAGGGTCAGTGTGGACGGGGTGCAGCATTGTCAGAGGGTCAGTATGGAGGGAGTGCAGCATTGTCAGGGGGTCAGTATGGAGGGAGTGCAGCATTGTCAGAGGGTCAGTGTGGAGGGCGTGCAGCATTGTCAGAGTGTCAGTATGGAGGGAGTGCAGAATTGTGAGAGGGTCAGTATGGAGGGAGTGCAGCGTTGTTAGAGGGTCAGGGTGGAGGGAGCGCAGCATTGTAAGATGATCAGTATGGAGAGAGTGCAGCATTGTCAGAGGGTCAGGGTGGAGGTAGCGCAGCATTTTTTTGGGTCAGTACGGAGGGATTGCAGCGTTGTCAGAGGGTCAGAACGGAGGGAGTGCAGCTTGTCAGAGGATCAGGGTGGAGGGAGCGCAGCATTGTCAGAGGATCAGTATGGAGAGAGTGCAGGATTGTCAGAGGGTCAGTGTGGAGTGAGTGCAGCATTGTCAGAGGGTCAGTATGGAGGGAGTGCAGCGTTTTCAGAGGGTCAGTGTGGAGGGAGCACGACATTGTCAGAGGATCAGTGCTGAGGGAGTGCAGCATTGTCAGAGTATCAGTGTGGAGGGAGTTCAGCATTGTCAGGGGGACAGTGTGGACGGAATGCAGCATTGTTAGAGGGTCAGGATGGAGGGAGTTCAGCATTATCACTGGGTCAAGGTGGAGGGAGTGCAGCATTGTCTGAGGGTCAGTGTTGAGGGAGTGCAGCATTGTCAGAGGATCAGTATGGAGGGAGCGCAGAATTGTCAGACGATCAGTGTGGATGGAGTGCAAAATTGTCAGAGGATCAGTGTGGAGGTCGTGCAGCATTATCAGAGAGTCAGTGTGGAGGGATTGCAGCATTGTCAGAGGATCAGAATGGAAAGAGTGCAGCATTGTCAGAGGATCAGTGTGGTGGGAGTGCAACATTATCAGAGTGTCAGTGTATAGGGAGTGTGGCATTATCAGAGGGTCAGGATGGAGGGAGTGCAGCATTGTCAAGGGGTCAGGATGGAGCGAGTGCAGCATTGTTCGAGGATCAGTGCGGTGGGAGTGCAGCATTGTCAGAGGATCAGTGTGGAGGGGGTGCAGCATTGTCAGAGGATCAGTGTGGAGGGTGTGCAGCATTGTCAGATGATCAGTGTGGAGGGAGTGCAGCATTGTCAGAGGGTCCGTTTCGAGGGAGGGCAGCATTATCAGAGGGTCAGTGTGGAGGGAGTGCAGCATTGTCAGAGTGTCCGTTTGGAGGGAGTGGAGCATTATCAGAGGGTCAGGATGGAGGGAGTGCAGCATTGTCAAGGGGTCAGTATGGAGGGAGTGCAGCGTTGTCAGAGGATCAGTGCGGAGGGAGTGCAGCATTGTCAGACGGTCAGTGTGGAGGGAGTGCCACATTGTCAGAGGATCAGTGTGGATGGATAGCAGCATTGTCAGAGGATCAGTGCGGAGGGAGTGCAGCATTGTCAGAGAGTCAAAATAGAGGGAGTGCAGCATTGTCAGAGGATCAGTGTGGAGGGAGTGCAGCATTGTCAGAGGATCAGTGTGGAGGGAGTGCAGTATTGTCAGAGGAACAGTGCGGAGGGAGTGCAGCATTGTCAGAGGATCAGTGTGAAGGGAGTGCAGTATTGTCAGAGGATCAGTTTGGAGGGAGTGCAGCATTGTCAGAGGGACCGTTTGGAGGGAGTGCAGCATTATCAGAGGGTCAGGATGGAGGGAGTGCAGCATTTTCAAGGGGTCAGTATGGAGGGAGTGCAGCGTTGTCAGAGGATCAGTGCGGAGGGAGTGCAGCATTGTCAGAGGATCAGTGTGGAGGGAGTGCAGCTTTGTCAGAGTATCAGTGTGGAGGAAGAGCAGCATTGTCAGAGGATCAGTTTGGAGGGAGTGCAGCATTGTCAGAGGGACCGTCTGGAGGGAGTGCAGCATTATCAGAGGGTCAGGATGGAGGGAATGCAGCATTTTCAAGGGGTCAGTATGGAGGGAGTGCAGCGTTGTCAGAGGATCAGTGCGGAGGGAGTGCAGCATTGTCAGAGGATCAGTGTGGAGGGAGTGCAGCTTTGTCAGAGTATCAGTGTGGAGGGAGAGCAGCATTGTCAGAGGGTCAGGATGGAGGGATTGCTGCATTGTCAGAGGATCAGTGTGGAGGGAGTTCAGTATTGTCAGAGGACCAGTGCGGAGGGAGTGCAGCATTGTCAGAGGATCAGTTTGGCGGGAGGGCAGCATTGTCAGAGGGTCAGTTTGGAGGGTGTGCAGCATTTTCAGGGGGTCAGGGTGGATGGAGTGCAGCATTGTCTGAGGGTTTGTATGGAGGGAGTGCAGCATTGTCAGAGGGTCAGTTTGGAAGGATTGCAGCATTGTCAGAGGGTCAGTGTGGAGGGAGTGCAGCATTGTCAGAGGGTCAGTATGAAGGGAGTGCAGTATTGTCAGAGGGTCAGTGTGGAGGGAGTGCAGCATTGTCAGAGGTTCAGTATGGAGGGAGTGCAGCATTGTCAGAGGGTCAGTATGGAGGGAGTGCAGCATTGTCAGAGGGTCAGTGTGGAGGGAGTGCAGCATTGTCAGAGTGTTAGTATGGAGGGAGTGCAGCATTGTCAGAGGATCAGTGCGGAGGTAGTGCAGCATTGTCAGAGGTTCAGTACTGAGGGAGTGCCGCACTGACAGTGGGTCAGTACTGAGGGAGTACTCCACGGTCAGAGGGTTAGTACTGAGGATGTCCCGCACTGTCACACGATCGCTATGGGGGCAGTGCCACACTGTCAGATGGTCAGTACTGAGGAAGTTCTGCACTGTGTGAGCGTCAGTACTGAGGGAGTGCCGCACTGTCAGAGGGTCAGTACTGAGGGAGTGCCGCACTGTCAGAGGGTCAGTACTAAGGGATTGCTGCACTGTCAGAGGGTCAGTACTGAGGGAGTGTCACACTGTCAGAGGGTCAGTGCTGAGGGAGTCCTGCACTGTCAGAGGGTCAGTACTGCGGGATTGCCGCACTGTCAGAGACTCAGTACTGCGGGAGTGCCGCACTGTCAGAGGGGCTGTACAGCGGGAGTGCCGCACTGTCAGAGGGTCAGTACTGAGGGTGTGCTGCACTGTCAGAGGGTCAGTACTGATGGAGTGCGGTACTGTCAGAGGGTCAGTACTGAGGGAGTGCCGCACTGTCAGAGGGTCAGTACTGAGGGAGTGCTGCACTGTCAGAGGGTCAGTACTGAGGGAGCGCCGTACTGTCAGAGGGCCAGTACTGAAGGAGTCCCGTACTGTCAGAGGGTCAGTACTGAGGGATCTCTGCGCTGTCGGACTGTCCGTAGTGAGGAACTACTGTATTACCAGACAGCCATTTCTGAGGAGTACTGCACTGTCAAAGGGTCAGTACTGAGGGAGCACCACGTTGTTAGACGTTCAGTCCAGAGGGAATGCCGCACTGTCTGAGGCTCTGTACTCTGAGAGCACTGCACCATCAGAGGGTCAGTACTGAGAGAGCACTACACTGTCAGAGGGACAGAACTGAGGGAGCATGCACTATCAAAATGTCACTACTGATGGAGCGCTACACAGTGAGAGTGTCAGTTCTGAGTGAGTGCTATTTCAGGGGGTCAGGACAGAGAATGTGCTGAACTGTCAGAGTGTCAGTACTGAGTGAGCACCACACTGTCAGAGATTCAGTCCAGACGGCAAGCCTCACTATCAGAGGATCTGCACTGAGAGAGCACTGCACCATCAGAGGGTCAGTACTGAGGGAGTGCCTCATTGCCAGAGGGTCAGTACTGAGGGAGTGCCGCATTGTCACAGGGTCAGTACTGAGGGAGTGCCTCATTGCCAGAGGGTCAGTACTGAGGGAGTGCCTCATTGCCAGAGGGTCAGTAGTGTGGGAGTGCTGCACTGTCACAGGGTCAGTTCTGAGGAAGTGCTGCACTGTCAGAGAGTCAGTACTGAGTGAGCACCATACTGTCAGAGTTTCAGTCCAGACGGCAAGGCTCACTATCAGAGGATCTGCACTAAGAGAGCACTGCACCATCAGAGGGTCAGTACTGAGGGAGTGCCTCATTGCCAGAGTGTCAGTACTGAGGGAGTGCTGCACTGTCAGCGGGTCAGTACTGAGGGAGTGCTGCACTGTCAGAGGGTTTAAACAGAGAGAGTGCTACACTGTCACATAGACAGTAAGGAGGCACTGCAGGACTGTCAGAGGTGCAGGGCCGAGGCAGAGGATCAGTACTGAGGGAGTGATACACTGTCAATGAGTCAGTACTGAGGCAATGCTGTACTGTCAGAGTATCAGTTATGATGGAGTGCTGTACTGTCAGAGGTTTTGTGATGAGATTGGGCAACACTGTCAGAGCACCAATATAGGGCCACTTCCACACTGTCAGGGAGTCAGTCCTGAGGGAGTGCATCACTATCAGAGAATCAGTATGGAAGGAGTGCAGCATTGTCAGAGGATCAGAATGGAGGGAGTGCAGCATTATCAGAGGATCAGAATGGAGGGAGTGCAGCATTGTCAGAGCATCAGTGTGGAGGTAGTGCTGCATTGTCAGAGGATCAGTATAGAGGGAGTGCAGCACTGTCAGACGATCAGAATGGAGGGAGAGCAGAATTGTCAGAGGGTCAGTATGGAGGGAGTGCAGCGTTGTCAGAGGGTCAGTATGGAGGGAGTGCAGCCTATTCAGAGGATGAGGGTGGAGGGAGTGCAGCATTGTCAGATGATCAGTGTGGAGGGAGTGCAGCATTATCAGAGGATCAGGATGGAGGGGGTGCAGCATTGTCAGGGGGTCAGTATGGAGGGAGAGCCGCATTGTCAGAGGGTCAGTGTGGAGGGAGTGCAGCATTGTCAGAGGATCAGTGTGGAGGGAGAGCAGCATTGTCAGAGGATCAGTGCGGAGGGAGTGCAGCATTGTCAGAGAGTCAGTGCGGAGGGAGTGCAGCATTGTCAGAGGGTCAGGATGGAGGGAGTGCAGCATTGTCAGAGGATCGGTGTGGAATGAGTGCAGTATTGTCAGAGGATCAGTGCGGAGGGAGTGCAGCATTGTCAGAGTATCAGTGTGGAGGGATTGCAGTATTGTCAGAGGATCAGTGTGGAGGGAGTGCAGCATTGTCAGAGGGTCAGTTTGGAGGGTGGGCAGCATTTTCAGGGGGTCAGTGTGGAGGGAGTACAGCATTGTCTGAGGGTTAGTATGGAGGGAGTGCAGCATTGTCAGAGCGTCAGTATGGAGGGAGTGCAGCATTGTCAGAGGGTCAGTGTGTAGGCAGTGCAGCATTGCCAGAGGGTCAGTGTGGAGGGAGTGCAGTATTGTCAGAGGGTCAGTGTGGAGGGAGTGCAGCATTGTCAGAGGGTCAGTATGGAGGGAGTGCAGCATTGTCAGAGTGTCAGTATGGAGGGAGTGCAGCATTGTCAGAGGGTCAGTGTGGAGGGTGTGCAACATTGTCAGAGTGTCAGTATGGAGGGAGTGCAGCATTGTCAGAGGGTCAGTGTGGAGGGAGTGCAGCATTGTCAGAGGGTCAGTATGGAGGGAGTGCAGCAATGTCAGAGGATCAGTGTGGAGGGAGTGCAGAATTGTGAGAGGGTCAGTATGGAGGGAGTGCAGCGTTGTCAAAGGGTCAGGGTGGAGGGAGCGCAGCATTGTAAGAGGATCAGTATGGAGAGAGTGCAGCATTGTCAGAGGGTCAGGGTGGAGGTAGCGCAGCATTTTTTTGGGTCAGTACGGAGGGATTGCAGCGTTGTCAGAGGGTCAGAACGGAGGGAGTACAGCTTGTCAGAGGATCAGGGTGGAGGGAGCGCAGCATTGTCAGAGGATCAGAATGGAGAGAGTGCAGGATTGTCAGAGGGTCAGTGTGGAGTGAGTGCAGCATTGTCAGAGGGTCAGTATGGAGGGAGTGCAGCGTTTTCAGAGGGTCAGTGTGGAGGGAGCACGGCATTGTCAGAGGATCAGTATGGAGGGAGTGCAGCATTGTCAGAGGGTCAGTGTGGAGGGAGTTCAGCATTGTCAGAGGATCAGTGTGGAGGGAGTGCAGCATTGTCAGGGGGACAGTGTGGACGGAATGCAGCATTGTTAGAGGGTCAGGATGGAGGGAGTTCAGCATTATCACTGGGTCAAGGTGGAGGGAGTGCAGCATTGTCAGAGGGTCAGTGTTGAGGGAGTGCAGCATTGTCAGAGGATCAGTATGAAGGGAGCGCAGAATTGTCAGAGGATCAGTGTGGAGGGAGTGCAACATTGTCAGAGGATCAGTGTGGAGGTAGTGCAGCATTACCAGAGAGTCAGTGTGGAGGGTGTGCAGAATTGCCAGATGCTCAGTGTGGAGGGGGTGCAGCATTGTCAGAGGATCAGTGTGGTGGGAGTGCAACATTGTAAGAGGGTCAGTGCGGAGGTACTGCAGCATTGTCAGAGGATCAGTGTGGTGGGAGTGCAACATTGTTAGAGGGTCAGTGTGGAGGGAGTGCAGCATTGTCAGAGGGTCAGTGTTGAGGTAGTGCAGCATTGTCAGAGGATCAGTGTATAGGGAGTGCAGCATTATCAGAGGGTCAGGATGGAGGGAGTGCAGCATTGTCAAGGGGTCAGGATGGAGCGAGTGCAGCATTGTCGGAGGATCAGTGTGGAGGGGGTGCAGCATTGTCAGAGGATCAGTGTGGTGGGAGTGCAGCATTGTCAGAGGAGCAGTGTGGAGGGAGTGCAGCATTGTCAGAGGATCAGTGTGGACGGTGTGCAGCATTGTCAGAGGATCAGTGTGGAGGGACTGCAGTATTGTCAGAGGTTCAGTGTGGAGGGAGTGCAGCATTGTCAGAGGGTCCGTTTCGAGAGAGTGCAGCATTATCAGAGGGTCAGGATGGAGGGAGTGGAGCATTGTCAGAGGATCACTGTGGAGGGGGTGCAGCATTGTCAGAGGATCAGTGTGGTGGGAGTGCAGCATTGTCAGAGGAGCAGTGTGGAGGGAGTGCAGCATTGTCAGAGGATCAGTGTGGACGGTGTGCAGCATTGTCAGAGGATCAGTGTGGAGGGACTGCAGTATTGTCAGAGGTTCAGTGTGGAGGGAGTGCAGCATTGTCAGAGGGTCCGTTTCGAGAGAGTGCAGCATTATCAGAGGGTCAGGATGGAGGGAGTGGAGCATTGTCAGAGGATCAGTGTGGAGGGAGTGCAGCATTGTCAGAGTGTCCGTTTGGAGGGAGTGCAGCATTATCAGAGGGTCAGGATGGAGGGAGTGCAGCATTGTCAAAGGGTCAGTATGGAGGGAGTGCAGCGTTGTCAGAGGATCAGTGCGGAGGGACAGCAGCATTGTCAGACGGTCAGTGTGGAGGGAGTGCAGCATTGTCAGGGGATCAGTGCGGAGGGAGTGCGGCATTGTCAGAGAGTCAATGCGGAGGGAGTGCAGCATTGTCAGAGAGTCAAAATGGAGGGAGTGCAGCATTGTCAGAGGATCAGTGTGGAGGGAGTGCAGCATTGTCAGAGGATCAGTGTGGAGGGAGTGCAGCATTGTCAGAGGGACCGTTTGGAGGGAGTGCAGAATTATCAGAGGGTCAGGATGGAGGGAGTGCAGCATTTTCAAGGGGTCAGTATGGAGGGAGTGCAGCGTTGTCAGAGGATCAGTGCGGAGGGAGTGCAGCATTGTCAGAGGATCAGTGTGGAGGGAGTGCAGATTTGTCAGAGTATCAGTGTGGAGGGAGAGCAGCATTGTCAGAGGGTCAGGATGGAGGGAGTGCAGCATTGTCAGAGGATCAGTGTGGAGGGAGTTCAGTATTGTCAGAGGATCAGTGCGGAGGGAGTGCAGCATTGTCAGAGGATCAGTTTGGAGGGAGTGCAGAATTGTCAGAGGATCAGTATTGAGGGAGTGCAGCATTGTCAGAGGATCAGTGTGGAGGGAGTGCAGCATTGTCAGATGGTCAGTGTGGAGGGAGTGCACCATTGTCAGACGATCAGTATGGAGGGCGTGCAGCATTGTCAGAGGGTCAGTATCAAGCGAGAGCAGTATTGTCAGAGGATAAGGATGGAGGGAGTGCAGATTTGTCAGAGGATCAGTATGGAGGGAGTGCAGCGTTGTGAGAGGGTCAGGGTGGAGGGAGTGCAGAATTGTCAGAGGGTCAGTATGGAGGGAGTGCAGCGTTGTCAGAGGGTCAGGGTGGAGGGAGCGCAGCATTGTCAGAGGATCAGTATGGAGGGAGTGCAGCTTTGTCAGACGGTCAGTATGGATGGAGTGCAGCGTTGTCAGAGGGTCAGGGTGGAGGGAGCGCAGCATTGTCAGTGGATCAGTGTGCAGGGAGTGCAGCATTGTCAGAGGATCAGTGTGGAGGGAGTGCAGCATTGTCATAGGGTCAGATTGGAGGGAGTGCAGCATTGTCAGGGGGTCAGTGTGGAGGGAGTGCAGCATTGTCAGAGGTTCAGAATGGAGGGAGTGCAGCATTGCCAGGGGGTCAGTGTGGAGGGAGTGCAGCATTGTCAGAGGGTCAGTGTGGAGGTAGAGCAGCGATGTCAGAGCGTCAGATTGGAGGGAGTGCAGCATTGTCAGGGGGTCAGTGTGGAGGGAGTGCAGCATTGCCAGAGGATCAGTGTGGAGGGAGTGCAGCATTGTCAGAGAGTCAGATTGGAAGGTGTGCAGCATTGTCAGGGAGTCAGTGTGGAGGGAGTGCAGCATTGTCAGAGGGTCAGTGTGGAGGTAGAGCAGCATTGTCAGAGGATCAGTATTGAGGGAGTGCAGCATTGTCAGAGGGTCAGTGTGGAGGGAGTGCAGCATTGTCAGATGATCAGTGTGGAGGGAGTGCACCACTGTTAGACGATCAGTATGGAGGGAGTGCAGCATTGTCAGAGGGTCAGAATCAAGCAAGTGCAGTATTGTCAGAGGATAAGGATGGAGGGAGTGCAGATTTGTTAGAGGATCACTATGGAGGGAGTGCAGCGTTGTCAGAGGGTCAGGGTGGAGGGAGCGCAGCATTGTCAGAGGATCAGTGTGGAGGGAGTGCAGCATTATCAGAGGATCAGTGTGGAGGGAGTGCAGTATTGTCAGAGGAACAGTGCGGAGGGAGTGCAGCATTGTCAGAGGATCAGTGTGAAGGGAGTGCAGGATTGTCAGAGGATCAGTGTGGAGGGAGTGCAGCTTTATCATAGGGTCAGGAAGGAGGGAGTGCAGCATTGTCAGTGGATCAGGATGGAGGGAGTTCAGCATTGCCAGAGGGTCAGTATGGAGGGAGTGCAGCATTGTCAGAGGGTCAGTGTGGAGGGAGTGCAGCATTTTCAGACGATCAGTGTGGAGGGAGTGCAGCATTGTCAGAGGGTCAGGATGGAGGGAGTGCAGCATTGACAGAGGATCAGTGTGGAGGGAGAGCATCATTGACAGAGGTTCAGTTATGAGGGTGTGCAGCATTTTCAGGGGGTCAGTGTGGAGGGAGTGCAGCATTGTCAGAGGTTTAGTATGGAGGGTGTGCAGCATTGTCAGAGGGTCAGTGCGGAGGGAGTGCAGCATTGTCAGAGGATCAGTGTGGAGGGAGTGCAGGATTGTCAGAGGATCAGTGTGGAGGGAGTGCAGCATTGTCAGAGGGTCGGTTTGGAGGGTGTGCAGCATTGTCACGGGGTCAGTGTGGAGGGACGGCAGCATTGTCAGAGGATCAGTGTGGAGGGAGTGCAGCATTGTCAGAGGATCAGTGTGGAGGGAGTGCAGCATTGTCAGAGGGGCGGTTTGGAGGGTGTGCAGCATTGTCAGGGGGTCAGTGTGGAGGGAGTGCAGCATTGGCAGAGGGTCAGTATGGAGGGAGTGCAGCATTGTCAGAGGGTCAGTATGGAGGGAGTGCAGCATTGTCAGAGGGTCAGTGTGGAGGTAGTGCAGCATTGTCAGAGGGTCAGCACGGAGGGAGTGCAGCATTGTCAGAGGGTCAGTGTGGGGGGAGTTCAGCATTGTCCGAGTGTCAGTATGGAGGGAGTGCAGCATCGTTAGAGGATCAGTGTGGAGGGAGTGCAGAAATGTCAGAGTGTCAGTATGGAGCGAGTGCAGCGTTGTCAGAGGATCAGTGCGGAGGGAGTGCAGCATTGTAAGTGGGTCAGTGTGGAGGGAGTGCCGCATTGTCAGAGGATCAGTGTGGAGGGAGAGCAGCATTGTCAGAGGATCAGTGCGGAGGGAGTGCGGCATTGTCAGAGAGTCAATGCGGAGGGAGTGCAGCATTGTCAGAGAGTCAAAATGGAGGGAGTGCAGCATTGTCAGAGTATCAGTGTGGAGGGAGTGCAGCATTGTCAGAGCATCAGTGTGGAGGGAGTGCAGCATTATCAGAGGGACCGTTTGGAGGGAGTGCAGCATTATCAGAGTGTCAGGATGGAGGGAGTGCAGCATTTTCAAGGGGTCAGTATGGAGGGAGTGCAGCGTTGTCAGAGGATCAGTGCGGAGGGTGTGCAGCATTGTCAGAGGAGCAGTGTGGAGGGAGTGCAGCGTTGTCAGAGTATCAGTGTGGAGGGAGAGCAGCATTGTCAGAGGGTCAGGATGGAGGGAGTGCAGCATTGTCAGAGGATCAGTGTGGAGGGAGTTCAGTATTGTCAGAGGATCAGTGCGGAGGGAGTGCAGCATTGTCAGAGGATCAGTTTGGAGGGAGTGTAGAATTGTCAGAGGATCAGTATTGAGGGAGTGCAGCATTGTCAGTGAGTCAGTGTGGAGGGAGTGCACCATTGTCAGACGATCAGTATGGAGGGAGTGCAGCATTGTCAGAGGGTCAGTATCAAGCGAGTGCAGTATTGTCAGAGGATAAGGATGGAGGGAGTGCAGATTTGTCAGAGGATCAGTATGGAGGGAGTGCAGCGTTGTCAGAGGGTCAGGGTGGAGGGAGTGCAGAATTGTCAGAGGGTCAGTATGGAGGGAGTGCAGCGTTGTCAGAGGGTCAGGGTGGAGGGAGCGCAGCATTGTCAGAGGATCAGTATGGAGAGAGTGCAGCGTTTTCAGAGGGTCAGTATGGAGGGAGTGCAGCATTGTCAGAGTGTCAGTATGGAGGGAGTGCAGCATTGTCAGAGGGTCAGTGTGGAGGGTGTGCAACATTGTCAGAGTGTCAGTATGGAGGGAGTGCAGCATTGTCAGAGGGTCAGTGTGGAGGGAGTGCAGCATTGTCAGAGGGTCAGTATGGAGGGAGTGCAGCATTGTCAGAGTGTCAGTATGGAGGGAGTGCAGCATTGTCAGAGGGTCAGTGTGGAGGGTGTGCAACATTGTCAGAGTGTCAGTATGGAGGGAGTGCAGCATTGTCAGAGGGTCAGTGTGGAGGGAGTGCAGCATTGTCAGAGGGTCAGTATGGAGGGAGTGCAGCAATGTCAGAGGATCAGTGTGGAGGGAGTGCAGAATTGTGAGAGGGTCAGTATGGAGGGAGTGCAGCGTTGTCAAAGGGTCAGGGTGGAGGGAGCGCAGCATTGTAAGAGGATCAGTATGGAGAGAGTGCAGCATTGTCAGAGGGTCAGGGTGGAGGTAGCGCAGCATTTTTTTGGGTCAGTACGGAGGGATTGCAGCGTTGTCAGAGGGTCAGAACGGAGGGAGTACAGCTTGTCAGAGGATCAGGGTGGAGGGAGCGCAGCATTGTCAGAGGATCAGAATGGAGAGAGTGCAGGATTGTCAGAGGGTCAGTGTGGAGTGAGTGCAGCATTGTCAGAGGGTCAGTATGGAGGGAGTGCAGCGTTTTCAGAGGGTCAGTGTGGAGGGAGCACGGCATTGTCAGAGGATCAGTATGGAGGGAGTGCAGCATTGTCAGAGGGTCAGTGTGGAGGGAGTTCAGCATTGTCAGAGGATCAGTGTGGAGGGAGTGCAGCATTGTCAGGGGGACAGTGTGGACGGAATGCAGCATTGTTAGAGGGTCAGGATGGAGGGAGTTCAGCATTATCACTGGGTCAAGGTGGAGGGAGTGCAGCATTGTCAGAGGGTCAGTGTTGAGGGAGTGCAGCATTGTCAGAGGATCAGTATGAAGGGAGCGCAGAATTGTCAGAGGATCAGTGTGGAGGGAGTGCAACATTGTCAGAGGATCAGTGTGGAGGTAGTGCAGCATTATCAGAGAGTCAGTGTGGAGGGTGTGCAGAATTGCCAGATGCTCAGTGTGGAGGGGGTGCAGCATTGTCAGAGGATCAGTGTGGTGGGAGTGCAACATTGTAAGAGGGTCAGTGCGGAGGTACTGCAGCATTGTCAGAGGATCAGTGTGGTGGGAGTGCAACATTGTTAGAGGGTCAGTGTGGAGGGAGTGCAGCATTGTCAGAGGGTCAGTGTTGAGGTAGTGCAGCATTGTCAGAGGATCAGTGTATAGGGAGTGCAGCATTATCAGAGGGTCAGGATGGAGGGAGTGCAGCATTGTCAAGGGGTCAGGATGGAGCGAGTGCAGCATTGTCGGCGGATCAGTGTGGAGGGGGTGCAGCATTGTCAGAGGATCACTGTGGAGGGGGTGCAGCATTGTCAGAGGATCAGTGTGGTGGGAGTGCAGCATTGTCAGAGGATCAGTGTGGAGGGAGTGCAGCATTGTCAGAGGATCAGTGTGGACGGTGTGCAGCATTGTCAGAGGATCAGTGTGGAGGGACTGCAGTATTGTCAGAGGTTCAGTGTGGAGGGAGTGCAGCATTGTCAGAGGGTCCGTTTCGAGAGAGTGCAGCATTATCAGAGGGTCAGGATGGAGGGAGTGGAGCATTGTCAGAGGATCAGTGTGGAGGGAGTGCAGCATTGTCAGAGTGTCCGTTTGGAGGGAGTGCAGCATTATCAGAGGGTCCGTTTCGAGAGAGTGCAGCATTATCAGAGGGTCAGGATGGAGGGAGTGGAGCATTGTCAGAGGATCAGTGTGGAGGGAGTGCAGCATTGTCAGAGTGTCCGTTTGGAGGGAGTGCAGCATTATCAGAGGGTCAGTATGGAGGGAGTGCAGCGTTGTCAGAGGATCAGTGCGGAGGGACAGCAGCATTGTCAGACGGTCAGTGTGGAGGGAGTGCAGCATTGTCAGGGGATCAGTGCGGAGGGAGTGCGGCATTGTCAGAGAGTCAATGCGGAGGGAGTGCAGCATTGTCAGAGAGTCAAAATGGAGGGAGTGCAGCATTGTCAGAGGATCAGTGTGGAGGGAGTGCAGCATTGTCAGAGGATCAGTGTGGAGGGAGTGCAGCATTGTCAGAGGGACCGTTTGGAGGGAGTGCAGAATTATCAGAGGGTCAGGATGGAGGGAGTGCAGCATTTTCAAGGGGTCAGTATGGAGGGAGTGCAGCGTTGTCAGAGGATCAGTGCGGAGGGAGTGCAGCATTGTCAGAGAATCAGTGTGGAGGGAGTGCAGATTTGTCAGAGTATCAGTGTGGAGGGAGAGCAGCATTGTCAGAGGGTCAGGATGGAGGGAGTGCAGCATTGTCAGAGGATCAGTGTGGAGGGAGTTCAGTATTGTCAGAGGATCAGTGCGGAGGGAGTGCAGCATTGTCAGAGGATCAGTTTGGAGGGAGTGCAGAATTGTCAGAGGATCAGTATTGAGGGAGTGCAGCATTGTCAGAGGGTCAGTGTGGAGGGAGTGCAGCATTGTCAGATGGTCAGTGTGGAGGGAGTGCAGCATTGTCAGAGGGTCAGTGTGGAGGTAGAGCAGCATTGTCAGAGGATCAGTATTGAGGGAGTGCAGCATTGTCAGAGGGTCAGTGTGGAGGGAGTGCAGCATTGTCAGATGATCAGTGTGGAGGGAGTGCACCACTGTTAGACGATCAGTATGGAGGGAGTGCAGCATTGTCAGAGGGTCAGAATCAAGCAAGTGCAGTATTGTCAGAGGATAAGGATGGAGGGAGTGCAGATTTGTTAGAGGATCACTATGGAGGGAGTGCAGCGTTGTCAGAGGGTCAGGGTGGAGGGAGCGCAGCATTGTCAGAGGATCAGTGTGGAGGGAGTGCAGCATTATCAGAGGATCAGTGTGGAGGGAGTGCAGTATTGTCAGAGGAACAGTGCGGAGGGAGTGCAGCATTGTCAGAGGATCAGTGTGAAGGGAGTGCAGGATTGTCAGAGGATCAGTGTGGAGGGAGTGCAGCATTATCATAGGGTCAGGAAGGAGGGAGTGCAGCATTGTCAGAGGGTCAGTGTGGAGGGAGTGCAGCATTTTCAGACGATCAGTGTGGAGGGAGTGCAGCATTGTCAGAGGGTCAGGATGGAGGGAGTGCAGCATTGACAGAGGATCAGTGTGGAGGGAGTGCATCATTGACAGAGGTTCAGTTATGAGGGTGTGCAGCATTTTCAGGGGGTCAGTGTGGAGGGAGTGCAGCATTGTCAGAGGTTTAGTATGGAGGGTGTGCAGCATTGTCAGAGGGTCAGTGCGGAGGGAGTGCAGCATTGTCAGAGGATCAGTGTGGAGGGAGTGCAGGATTGTCAGAGGATCAGTGTGGAGGGAGTGCAGCATTGTCAGAGGATCAGTGTGGAGGGAGTGCAGCATTGTCATAGGGTCAGATTGGAGGGAGTGCAGCATTGTCAGGGGGTCAGTGTGGAGGGAGTGCAGCATTGTCAGAGGATCAGTGTGGACGGTGTGCAGCATTGTCAGAGGGGCGGTTTGGAGGGTGTGCAGCATTGTCAGGGGGTCAGTGTGGAGGGAGTGCAGCATTGGCAGAGGGTCCGTTTCGAGAGAGTGCAGCATTATCAGAGGGTCAGGATGGAGGGAGTGGAGCATTGTCAGAGGATCAGTGTGGAGGGAGTGCAGCATTGTCAGAGTGTCCGTTTGGAGGGAGTGCAGCATTATCAGAGGGTCCGTTTCGAGAGAGTGCAGCATTATCAGAGGGTCAGGATGGAGGGAGTGGAGCATTGTCAGAGGATCAGTGTGGAGGGAGTGCAGCATTGTCAGAGTGTCCGTTTGGAGGGAGTGCAGCATTATCAGAGGGTCAGTATGGAGGGAGTGCAGCGTTGTCAGAGGATCAGTGCGGAGGGACAGCAGCATTGTCAGACGGTCAGTGTGGAGGGAGTGCAGCATTGTCAGGGGATCAGTGCGGAGGGAGTGCGGCATTGTCAGAGAGTCAATGCGGAGGGAGTGCAGCATTGTCAGAGAGTCAAAATGGAGGGAGTGCAGCATTGTCAGAGGATCAGTGTGGAGGGAGTGCAGCATTGTCAGAGGAACAGTGTGGAGGGAGTGCAGCATTGTCAGAGGGACCGTTTGGAGGGAGTGCAGAATTATCAGAGGGTCAGGATGGAGGGAGTGCAGCATTTTCAAGGGGTCAGTATGGAGGGAGTGCAGCGTTGTCAGAGGATCAGTGCGGAGGGAGTGCAGCATTGTCAGAGGATCAGTGTGGAGGGAGTGCAGATTTGTCAGAGTATCAGTGTGGAGGGAGAGCAGCATTGTCAGAGGGTCAGGATGGAGGGAGTGCAGCATTGTCAGAGGATCAGTGTGGAGGGAGTTCAGTATTGTCAGAGGATCAGTGCGGAGGGAGTGCAGCATTGTCAGAGGATCAGTTTGGAGGGAGTGCAGAATTGTCAGAGGATCAGTATTGAGGGAGTGCAGCATTGTCAGAGGGTCAGTGTGGAGGGAGTGCAGCATTGTCAGATGGTCAGTGTGGAGGGAGTGCACCATTGTCAGACGATCAGTATGGAGGGCGTGCAGCATTGTCAGAGGGTCAGTATCAAGCGAGAGCAGTATTGTCAGAGGATAAGGATGGAGGGAGTGCAGATTTGTCAGAGGATCAGTATGGAGGGAGTGCAGCGTTGTCAGAGGGTCAGGGTGGAGGGAGTGCAGAATTGTCAGAGGGTCAGTATGGAGGGAGTGCAGCGTTGTCAGAGGGTCAGGGTGGAGGGAGCGCAGCATAGTCAGAGGATCAGTATGGAGGGAGTGCAGCGTTGTCAGACGGTCAGTATGGATGGAGTGCAGCGTTGTCAGAGGGTCAGGGTGGAGGGAGCGCAGCATTGTCAGTGGATCAGTGTGCAGGGAGTGCAGCATTGTCAGAGGATCAGTGTGGAGGGAGTGCAGCATTGTCATAGGGTCAGATTGGAGGGAGTGCAGCATTGTCAGGGGGTCAGTGTGGAGGGAGTGCAGCATTGTCAGAGGTTCAGAATGGAGGGAGTGCAGCATTGCCAGGGGGTCAGTGTGGAGGGAGTGCAGCATTGTCAGAGGGTCAGTGTGGAGGTAGAGCAGCGATGTCAGAGCGTCAGATTGGAGGGAGTGCAGCATTGTCAGGGGGTCAGTGTGGAGGGAGTGCAGCATTGCCAGAGGATCAGTGTGGAGGGAGTGCAGCATTGTCAGAGAGTCAGATTGGAAGGAGTGCAGCATTGTCAGGGAGTCAGTGTGGAGGGAGTGCAGCATTGTCAGAGGGTCAGTGTGGAGGTAGAGCAGCATTGTCAGAGGATCAGTATTGAGGGAGTGCAGCATTGTCAGAGGGTCAGTGTGGAGGGAGTGCAGCATTGTCAGATGATCAGTGTGGAGGGAGTGCACCACTGTTAGACGATCAGTATGGAGGGAGTGCAGCATTGTCAGAGGGTCAGAATCAAGCAAGTGCAGTATTGTCAGAGGATAAGGATGGAGGGAGTGCAGATTTGTTAGAGGATCAGTATGGAGGGAGTGCAGCGTTGTCAGAGGGTCAGGGTGGAGGGAGCGCAGCATTGTCAGAGGATCAGTGTGGAGGGAGTGCAGCATTATCAGAGGATCAGTGTGGAGGGAGTGCAGTATTGTCAGAGGAACAGTGCGGAGGGAGTGCAGCATTGTCAGAGGATCAGTGTGAAGGGAGTGCAGGATTGTCAGAGGATCAGTGTGGAGGGAGTGCAGCATTATCATAGGGTCAGGAAGGAGGGAGTGCAGCATTGTCAGTGGATCAGGATGGAGGGAGTTCAGCATTGCCAGAGGGTCAGTATGGAGGGAGTGCAGCATTGTCAGAGGGTCAGTGTGGAGGGAGTGCAGCATTTTCAGACGATCAGTGTGGAGGGAGTGCAGCATTGTCAGAGGGTCAGGATGGAGGGAGTGCAGCATTGACAGAGGATCAGTGTGGAGGGAGTGCATCATTGACAGAGGTTCAGTTATGAGGGTGTGCAGCATTTTCAGGGGGTCAGTGTGGAGGGAGTGCAGCATTGTCAGAGGTTTAGTATGGAGGGTGTGCAGCATTGTCAGAGGGTCAGTGCGGAGGGAGTGCAGCATTGTCAGAGGATCAGTGTGGAGGGAGTGCAGGATTGTCAGAGGATCAGTGTGGAGGGAGTGCAGCATTGTCAGAGGGTCGGTTTGGAGGGTGTGCAGCATTGTCACGGGGTCAGTGTGGAGGGACGGCAGCATTGTCAGAGGATCAGTGTGGAGGGAGTGCAGCATTGTCAGAGGATCAGTGTGGAGGGAGTGCAGCATTGTCAGAGGGGCGGTTTGGAGGGTGTGCAGCATTGTCAGGGGGTCAGTGTGGAGGGAGTGCAGCATTGGCAGAGGGTCAGTATGGAGGGAGTGCAGCATTGTCAGAGGGTCAGTATGGAGGGAGTGCAGCATTGTCAGAGGGTCAGTGTGGAGGTAGTGCAGCATTGTCAGAGGGTCAGCACGGAGGGAGTGCAGCATTGTCAGAGGGTCAGTGTGGGGGGAGTTCAGCATTGTCCGAGTGTCAGTATGGAGGGAGTGCAGCATTGTTAGAGGATCAGTGTGGAGGGAGTGCAGAAATGTCAGAGTGTCAGTATGGAGCGAGTGCAGCGTTGTCAGAGGATCAGTGCGGAGGGAGTGCAGCATTGTAAGAGGGTCAGTGTGGAGGGAGTGCCGCATTGTCAGAGGATCAGTGTGGAGGGAGAGCAGCATTGTCAGAGGATCAGTGCGGAGGGAGTGCGGCATTGTCAGAGAGTCAATGCGGAGGGAGTGCAGCATTGTCAGAGAGTCAAAATGGAGGGAGTGCAGCATTGTCAGAGTATCAGTGTGGAGGGAGTGCAGCATTGTCAGAGCATCAGTGTGGAGGGAGTGCAGCATTATCAGAGGGACCGTTTGGAGGGAGTGCAGCATTATCAGAGTGTCAGGATGGAGGGAGTGCAGCATTTTCAAGGGGTCAGTATGGAGGGAGTGCAGCGTTGTCAGAGGATCAGTGCGGAGGGTGTGCAGCATTGTCAGAGGATCAGTGTGGAGGGAGTGCAGCGTTGTCAGAGGGTCAGGATGGAGGGAGTGCAGCATTGTCAGAGGATCAGTGTGGAGGGAGTGCAGCGTTGTCAGAGGATCAGTGCGGAGGGAGTGCAGCATTGTCAGAGGATCAGTTTGGAGGGAGTGCAGAATTGTCAGAGGATCAGTATTGAGGGAGTGCAGCATTGTCAGTGAGTCAGTGTGGAGGGAGTGCACCATTGTCAGACGATCAGTATGGAGGGAGTGCAGCATTGTCAGAGGGTCAGTATCAAGCGAGTGCAGTATTGTCAGAGGATAAGGATGGAGGGAGTGCAGATTTGTCAGAGGATCAGTATGGAGGGAGTGCAGCGTTGTCAGAGGGTCAGGGTGGAGGGAGTGCAGAATTGTCAGAGGGTCAGTATGGAGGGAGTGCAGCGTTGTCAGAGGGTCAGGGTGGAGGGAGCGCAGCATTGTCAGAGGATCAGTATGGAGAGAGTGCAGCGTTGTCAGAGGGTCAGCGTGGAGGGAGCGCAGCATTGTCAGAGGGTCAGGGTGGAGGGAGCGCAGCATTGTCAGAGGATCAGTATGGAGAGAGTGCAGCGTTGTCAGAGGGTCAGCGTGGAGGGAGCGCAGCATTGTCAGAGGATCAGTGTGGAGGTAGAGCAGCATTGTCAGAGGTTCATTACGGAGGGAGTGCAGCATTGTAAGAGGGTAAGTGTGGAGGGAGTGCAGCATTGTCAGAGGGTCAGTATGGAGGGAATGCAGCAATGTCAGAGGGTCAGCATGGAGGGAGTGCAGCATTGTCAGAGGGTCAGTGTGGAGGGAGTTCAGCATTGTCCGAGTGTCAGTATGGAGGGAGTGCAGCATTGTTAGAGGATCAGTGTGGAGGGAGTGCAGAATTATCAGAGGGTCAGCATGGAGGGAGTGCAGAGTTGTCAGAGGGTCAGGGTGGAGGGAGCGCAGCATTGTCAGAGGATCAGTATTGAGGGAGTGCAGCATTGTCAGAGGGTCAGTGTGGAGGGAGTGCAGCATTGTCAGATGATCAGTATGGAGGGAGTGCAGCATTGTCAGAGGATCAGTATCAAGCAAGTGCAGTATTGTCAGAGGATAAGGATGGAGGGAGTGCAGATTTGTTAGAGGATCACTATGGTGGGAGTGCAGAGTTGTCAGAGGGTCAGGGTGGAGGGAGCGCAGCGTTGTCAGAGGGTCAGTGTGGAGGTAGAGCAGCATTGTCAGAGGTTCAGTACGGAGGGAGTGCAGCATTGTAAGAGGGTAAGTGTGGACGGAGTTCAGTATTGTCAGAGGATCAGTGCGGAGGGAGTGCAGCATTGTCAGAGGATCAGTTTGGAGGGAGTGCAGCATTGTCAGAGGATCAGTATTGAGGGAGTGCAGCATTGTCAGAGGGTCAGTGTGGAGGGAGTGCAGCATTGTCAGATGGTCAGTGTGGAGGGAGTGCACCATTGTCAGACGATCAGTATGGAGGGAGTGCAGCATTGTCAGAGGGTCAGTATCAAGCGAGTGCAGTATTGTCAGAGGATAAGGATGGAGGGAGTGCAGATTTGTCAGAGGATCAGTATGGAGGGAGTGCAGCGTTGTCAGAGGGTCAGGGTGGAGGGAGTGCAGAATTGTCAGAGGGTCAGTATGGAGGGAGTGCAGCGTTGTCAGAGGGTCAGGGTGGAGGGAGCGCAGCATTGTCAGAGGATCAGTATGGAGGGAGTGCAGCGTTGTCAGTCGGTCAGTATGGATGGAGTGCAGCGTTGTCAGAGGGTCAGGGTGGAGGGAGCGCAGCATTGTCAGTGGATCAGTGTGGAGGGAGTGCAGCATTGTCAGAGGATCAGTGTGGAGGGAGTGCAGCATTGTCATAGGGTCAGATTGGAGGGAGTGCAGCATTGTCAGGGGATCAGTGTGGAGGGAGTGCAGCATTGTCAGAGGTTCAGAATGGAGGGAGTGCAGCATTGCCAGGGGGTCAGTGTGGAGGGAGTGCAGCATTGTCAGAGGTTCAGTGTGGAGGTAGAGCAGCGTTGTCAGAGCGTCAGATTGGAGGGAGCGCAGCATTGTCAGGGGGTCAGTGTGGAGGGAGTGCAGCATTGTCAGAGGTTCAGAATGGAGGGAGTGCAGCATTGTCAGAGGATCAGTGTGGAGGGAGTGCAGCATTGCCAGAGGATCAGTGTGGAGGGAGTGCAGCATTGTCAGAGAGTCAGATTGGAAGGAGTGCAGCATTGTCAGGGAGTCAGTGTGGAGGGAGTGCAGCATTGTCAGAGGGTCAGTGTGGAGGTAGAGCAGCATTGTCAGAGGTTCAGTACGGAGGGAGTGCAGCATTGCAAGAGGGTAAGTGTGGAGAGAGTGCAGCATTGTCAGAGGGTCAGTATGGAGGGAATGCAGCAATGTCAGAGGGTCAGCATGGAGGGAGTGCAGCATTGTCAGAGGGTCAGTGTGGAGGGAGTTCAGCATTGTCCGAGTGTCAGTATGGAGGGAGTGCAGCATTGTTAGAGAATCAGTTTGGAGGGAGTGCAGAATGGTCAGAGGGTCAGCATGGAGGGAGTGCAGAGTTGTCAGAGGGTCAGGGTGGAGGGAGTTCAGCATTGTCAGAGGATCAGTATTGAGGGAGTGCAGCATTGTCAGAGGGTCAGTGTGGAGGAAGTGCAGTATTGTCAGAGGATAAGGATGGAGTGAGTGCAGATTTGTTAGAGGATCAGTATGGAGGGAGTGCAGCGTTGTCAGAGGGTCAGGGTGGAGGGAGCGCAGCATTGTCAGAGGATCAGTGTGGAGGGAGTGCAGCATTATCAGAGGATCAGTGTGGAGGGAGTGCAGTATTTTCAGAGGAACAGTGCGGAGGGAGTGCAGCATTGTCAGAGGATCAGTGTGAAGGGAGTGCAGGATTGTCAGAGGATCAGTGTGGAGGGAGTGCAGCATTATCATAGGGTCAGGAAGGAGGGAGTGCAGCATTGTCAGTGGTTCAGGATGGAGGGAGTTCAGCATTGCCAGAGGGTCAGTATGGAGGGAGTGCAGCATTGTCAGAGGGTCAGTGTGGAGGGAGTGCAGCATTGTCAGAGGATCAGTGTGGAGGGAGTGCAGCATTTTCAGACGATCAATGTGGAGGGAGTGCAGCATTGTCAGAGGGTCAGGATGGAGGGAGTGCAGCATTGTCAGAGGATCAGTGTGGAGGGAGAGCATCATTGACAGAGGTTCAGTTATGAGGGTGTGCAGCATTTTCAGGGGGTCAGTGTGGAGGGAGTGCAGCATTGTCAGAGGTTTAGTATGGAGGGTGTGCAGCATTGTCAGAGGGTCAGTGCGGAGGGAGTGCAGCATTGCCAGAGGATCAGTGTGGAGGGAGTGCAGGATTGTCAGAGGATCAGTGTGGAGGGAATGCAGCATTGTCAGAGGGTCGGTTTGGAGGGTGTGCAGCATTGTCACGGGGTCAGTGTGGAGGGACGGCAGCATTGTCAGAGGATCAGTGTGGAGGGAGTGCAGCATTGTCAGAGGATCAGTGTGGAGGGAGTGCAGCATTGTCAGAGGGGCGGTTTGGAGGGTGTGCAGCATTGTCAGGGGGTCAGTGTGGAGGGAGTGCAGCATTGGCAGAGGGTCAGTATGGAGGGAGTGCAGCATTGTCAGAGGGTCAGTATGGAGGGAGTGCAGCATTGTCAGAGGGTCAGTGTGGAGGGAGTGCAGCATTGTCAGAGGGGCGGTTTGGAGGGTGTGCAGCATTGTCAGAGGGACAGTGTGGGGGGAGTTCAGCATTGTCCGAGTGTCAGTATGGAGGGAGTGCAGCATTGTTAGAGGATCAGTGTGGAGGGAGTGCAGAAATGTCAGAGTGTCAGTATGGAGCGAGTGCAGCGTTGTCAGAGGATCAGTGCGGAGGGAGTGCAGCATTGTCAGACGGTCAGTGTGGAGGGAGTGCAGCATTGTCAGAGGATCAGTGCGGAGGGAGTGCGGCATTGTCAGAGAGTCAATGCGGAGGGAGTGCAGCATTGTCAGAGTATCAGTGTGGAGGGAGTGCAGCATTGTCAGAGCATCAGTGTGGAGGGAGTGCAGCATTGTCAGAGGGACCGTTTGGAGGGAGTGCAGCATTATCAGAGTGTCAGGATGGAGGGAGTGCAGCATTTTCAAGGGGTCAGTATGGAGGGAGTGCAGCGTTGTCAGAGGATCAGGGTGGAGGGAGCGCAGCATTGTCAGAGGATCAGTGTGGAGGGAGTGCAGCATTATCAGAGGATCAGTGTGGAGGGAGTGCAGTATTGTCTGAGGAACAGTGCGGAGGGAGTGCAGCATTGTCAGAGGATCAGTGTGAAGGGAGTGTAGGATTGTCAGAGGATCAGTGTGGAGGGAGTGCAGCATTATCATAGGGTCAGGAAGGAGGGAGTGCAGCATTGTCAGTGGATCAGGATGGGGGGAGTTCAGCATTGCCAGAGGGTCAGTATGGAGGGAGTGCAGCATTTTCAGAGGGTCAGTGTGGAGGGAGTGCAGCATTGTCAGAGGATCAGTGTGGAGGGAGTGCAGCATTTTCAGACGATCAGTGTGGAGGGAGTGCAGCATTGTCAGAGGGTCAGGATGGAGGGAGTGCAGCATTGTCAGAGGATCAGTGTGGAGGGAGAGCATCATTGACAGAGGTTCAGTTATGAGGTTGTGCAGCATTTTCAGGGGGTCAGTGTGGAGGGAGTGCAGCATTGTCAGAGGTTTAGTATGGAGGGTGTGCAGCATTGTCAGAGGGACAGTGCGGAGGGAGTGCAGCATTGTCAGAGGATCAGTGTGGAGGGAGTGCAGGATTGTCAGAGGATCAGTGTGGAGGGAGTGCAGCATTGTCAGAGGGTCGGTTTGGAGGGTGTGCAGCATTGTCACGGGGTCAGTGTGGAGCGACGGCAGCATTGTCAGAGGATCAGTGTGGAGGGAGTGCAGCATTGTCAGAGGATCAGTGTGGAGGGAGTGCAGCATTGTCAGAGGGGCGGTTTGGAGGGTGTGCAGCATTGTCAGGGGGTCAGTGTGGAGGGAGTGCAGCATTGGCAGAGGGTCAGTATGGAGGGAGTGCAGCATTGTCAGAGGGTCAGTATGGAGGGAGTGCAGCATTGTCAGAGGGTCAGTGTGGAGGTAGTGCAGCATTGTCAGAGGGTCAGTACGGAGGGAGTGCAGCATTGTCAGAGGGACAGTGTGGGGGGAGTTCAGCATTGTCCGAGTGTCAGTATGGAGGGAGTGCAGCATTGTTAGAGGATCAGTGTGGAGGGAGTGCAGAAATGTCAGAGTGTCAGTATGGAGCGAGTGCAGCGTTGTCAGAGGATCAGTGCGGAGGGAGTGCAGCATTGTCAGACGGTCAGTGTGGAGGGAGTGCCGCATTGTCAGAGGATCAGTGTGGAGGCAGAGCAGCATTGTCAGAGGATCAGTGCGGAGGGAGTGCGGCATTGTCAGAGAGTCAATGCGGAGGGAGTGCAGCATTGTCAGAGAGTCAAAATGGAGGGAGTGCAGCATTGTTAGAGCATCAGTGTGGAGGGAGTGCAGCATTGTCAGAGGGACCGTTTGGAGGGAGTGCAGCATTATCAGAGTGTCAGGATGGAGGGAGTGCAGCATTTTCAAGGGGTCAGTATGGAGGGAGTGCAGCGTTGTCAGAGGATCAGTGCGGAGGGAGTGCAGCATTGTCAGAGGATCAGTGTGGAGGGAGTGCAGCTTTGTCAGAGTATCAGTGTGGAGGGAGAGCAGCATTGTCAGAGGGTCAGGATGGAGGGAGTGCAGATTGTCAGAGGATCAGTTTGGAGGGAGTGCAGAATTGTCAGAGGATCAGTATTGAGGGAGTGCAACATTGTCAGAGGGTCAGTTTGGAGGGAGTGCAGCATTGTCAGATGGTCAGTGTGGAGGGAGTGCACCATTGTCAGACGATCAGTATGGAGGGAGTGCAGCATTGTCAGAGGGTCAGTATCAAGCGAGTGCAGTATTGTCAGAGGATAAGGATGGAGGGAGTGCAGATTTGTCAGAGGATCAGTATGGAGGGAGTGCAGCGTTGTCAGAGGGTCAGGGTGGTGGGTGTGCAGAATTGTCAGAGGGTCAGTATGGAGGGAGTGCAGCGTTGTCAGAGGGTCAGGGTGGAGGGAGCGCAGCATTGTCAGAGGATCAGTATGGAGGGAGTGCAGCGTTGTCAGACGGTCAGTATGGATGGAGTGCAGCGCTGTCAGAGGGTCAGGGTGGAGGGAGCGCAGCATTGTCTGTGGAGCAGTGTGGAGGGAGTGCAGCATTGTCAGAGGATCAGTGTGGAGGGAGTGCAGCATTGTCATAGGGTCAGATTGGAGGGAGTGCAGCATTGTCAGGGGGTCAGTGTGGAGGGAGTGCAGCATTGTCAGAGGTTCAGAATGGAGGGAGTGCAGCATTGCCAGGGGGTCAGTGTGGAGGGAGTGCAGCATTGTCAGAGGGTCAGTGGGAGGTAGAGCAGCGTTGTCAGAGCGTCAGATTGGAGGGAGTGCAGCATTGTCAGGGGGACAGTGTGGAGGGAGTGCAGCATTGTCAGAGGTTCAGAATGGAGGGAGTGCAGCATTGTCAGAGGATCAGTGTGGAGGGAGTGCAGCATTGCCAGAGGATCAGTGTGGAGGGAGTGCAGCATTGTCAGAGAGTCAGATTGGAAGGAGTGCAGCATTGTCAGGGAGTCAGTGTGGAGGGAGTGCAGCATTGTCAGAGGGTCAGTGTGGAGGTAGGGCAGCATTGTCAGAGGTTCAGTACGGAGGGAGTGCAGCATTGTAAGAGGGTAAGTGTGGAGGGAGTGCAGCATTGTCAGAGGGTCAGTATGGAGGGAATGCAGCAATGTCAGAGGGTCAGCATGGAGGGAGTGCAGCATTGTCAGAGGGTCAGTGTGGAGGGAGTTCAGCATTGTCCGAGTGTCAGTATCTAGGGAGTGCAGCATTGTTAGAGGATCAGTTTGGAGGTAGTGCAGAATTGTCAGAGGGTCAGCATGGAGGGAGTGCAGAGTTGTCAGAGGGTCAGGGTAGAGGGAGCGCAGCATTGTCAGAGGATCAGTATTGAGGGAGTGCAGCATTGTCAGAGGGTCAGTGTGGAGGGAGTGCAGCATTGTCAGATGATCAGTGTGGAGGGAGTGCAGCATTATCAGAGGATCAGTGTGGAGGGAGTGCAGTATTGTCAGAGGAACAGTGCGGAGGAAGTGCAGCATTGTCAGAGGATCAGTGTGAAGGGAGTGCAGGATTGTCAGAGGATCAGTGTGGAGGGAGTGCAGCATTATCATAGGGTCAGGAGGGAGGGAGTGCAGCATTGTCAGTGGATCAGGATGGAGGGAGTGCAGCATTTTCAGACGATCAGTGAGGAGGGAGTGCAGCATTGTCAGAGGGTCAGGATGGATGGAGTGCAGCATTTTCAAGGGGTCAGTATGGAGGGAGTGCAGCGTTGTCAGAGGATCAGTGTGGAGGGAGTGCAGCATTGTCAGAGGATCAGTGTGGAGGGAGTGCAGCTTTGTCAGAGTATCAGTGTGGAGGGAGAGCAGCATTGTCAGAGGGTCAGGATGGAGGGAGTGCAGATTGTCAGAGGATCAGTTTGGAGGGAGTGCAGAATTGTCAGAGGATCAGTATTGAGGGAGTGCAGCATTGTCAGAGGGTCAGTTTGGAGGGAGTGCAGCATTGTCAGATGGTCAGTGTGGAGGGAGTGCACCATTGTCAGACGATCAGTATGGAGGGAGTGCAGCATTGTCAGAGGGTCAGTATCAAGCGAGTGCAGTATTGTCAGAGGATAAGGATGGAGGGAGTGCAGATTTGTCAGAGGATCAGTATGGAGGGAGTGCAGCGTTTTCAGAGGGTCAGGGTGGAGGGTGTGCAGAATTGTCAGAGGGTCAGTATGGAGGGAGTGCAGCGTTGTCAGACGGTCAGGGTGGAGGGAGCGCAGCATTGTCAGAGGATCAGTATGGAGGGAGTGCAGCGTTGTCAGACTGTCAGTATGGATGGAGTGCAGCGTTGTCAGAGGGTCAGGGTGGAGGGAGCGCAGCATTGTCAGTGGATCAGTGTGGAGGGAGTGCAGCATTGTCAGAGGATCAGTGTGGAGGGAGTGCAGCATTGTCATAGGGTCAGATGGGAGGGAGTGCAGCATTGTCAGGGGGTCAGTGTGGAGGGAGTGCAGCATTGTCAGAGGTTCAGAATGGAGGGAGTGCAGCATTGCCAGGGGGTCAGTGTGGAGGGAGTGCAGCATTGTCAGAGGGTCAGTGGGAGGTAGAGCAGCGTTGTCAGACCGTCAGATTGGAGGGAGTGCAGCATTGTCAGGGGGTCAGTGTGGAGGGAGTGCAGCATTGTCAGAGGTTCAGAATGGAGGGAGTGCAGCATTGTCAGAGGATCAGTGTGGAGGGAGTGCAGCATTGCCAGAGGATCAGTGTGGAGGGAGTGCAGCAATGTCAGAGAGTCAGATTGGAAGGAGTGCAGCATTGTCAGGGAGTCAGTGTGGAGGGAGTGCAGCATTGTCAGAGGGTCAGTGTGGAGGGAGAGCAGCATTGTCAGAGGTTTAGTACGGAGGGAGTGCAGCATTGTAAGAGGGTAAGTGTGGAGGGAGTGCAGCATTGTCCGAGTGTCAGTATATAGGGAGTGCAGCATTGTTAGAGGATCAGTATGGAGGGAGTGCAGAATTGTCAGAGGGTCAGCATGGAGGGAGTGCAGCATTGTCAGAGGGTCAGTGTGGAGGGAGTTCAGCATTGTCCGAGTGTCAGTATATAGGGAGTGCAGCATTGTTAGAGGATCAGTTTGGAGGGAGTGCAGAATTGTCAGAGGGTCAGCATGGAGGGAGTGCAGAGTTGTCAGAGGGTCAGGGTGGAGGGAGCGCAGCATTGTCAGAGGATCAGTATTGAGGGAGTGCAGCATTGTCAGAGGGTCAGTGTGGATGGAGTGCAGCATTGTCAGATGATCAGTGTGGAGGGAGTGCACCACTGTTAGACGATCAGTATGGAGGGAGTGCAGCATTGTCAGAGGGTCAGTATCAAGCAAGTGCAGTATTGTCAGAGGATAAGGATGGAGTGAGTGCAGATTTGTTAGAGGATCACTATGGAGGGAGTGCAGCGTTGTCAGAGGGTCAGGGTGGAGGGAGCGCAGCATTGTCAGAGGATCAGTGTGGAGGGAGTGCAGCATTATCAGAGGATCAGTGTTGAGGGAGTGCAGTATTGTCAGAGGAACAGTGCGGAGGAAGTGCAGCATTGTCAGAGGATCAGTGTGAAGGGAGTGCAGGATTGTCAGAGGATCAGTGTGGTGGGAGTGCAGCATTATCATAGGGTCAGGAAGGAGGGAGTGCAGAATTGTCAGTGGATCAGGATGGAGGGAGTTCAGCATTGCCAGAGGGTCAGTATGGAGGGAGTGCAGCATTGTCAGAGGGTCAGTGTGGAGGGAGTGCAGCATTGTCAGAGGATCAGTGTGGAGGGAGTGCAGCATTTTCAGACGATCAGTGTGGAGGGAGTGCAGCATTGTCAGAGGGTCAGGATGGAGGGAGTGCAGCATTGTCAGAGGATCAGTGTGGAGGGAGAGCATCATTGACAGAGGTTCAGTTATGAGGGTGTGCAGCATTTTCAGGGGGTCAGTGCGGAGGGAGTGCAGCATTGTCAGAGGTTTAGTATGGAGGGTGTGCAGCATTGTCAGAGGGTCAGTGCGGAGGGAGTGCAGCATTGTCAGAGGATCAGTGTGGAGGGAGTGCAGGATTGTCAGAGGATCAGTGTGGAGGGAGTGCAGCATTGTCAGAGGGTCGGTTTGGAGGGTGTGCAGCATTGTCACGGCGTCAGTGTGGAGGGACGGCAGCATTGTCAGAGGATCAGTGTGGAGGGAGTGCAGCATTGTCAGAGGATCAGTGTGGATGGAGTGCAGCATTGTCAGAGGGGCGGTTTGGAGGGTGTGCAGAATTGTCAGGGGGTCAGTGTGGAGAAAGTGCAGCATTGGCAGAGGGTCAGTATGGAGGGAGTGTAGCATTGTCAGAGAGTCAGTCTGGAGGGAGTGCAGCATTGTCAGAGGGTCAGTGTGGAGGTAGTGCAGCATTGTCAGAGGGTCAGTACGGAGGGAGTGCAGCATTGTCAGAGGGTCAGTGTGGGGGGAGTTCAGCATTGTCAGAGTGTCAGTATGGAGGGAGTGCAGCATTGTTAGAGGATCAGTGTGGAGGGAGTGCAGAAATGTCAGAGTGTCAGTATGGAGCGAGTGCAGAGTTGTCAGAGGATCAGTGCGGAGGGAGTGCAGCATTGTCAGACGGTCAGTGTGGAGGGAGTGCCGCATTGTCAGAGGATCAGTGTGGAGGGAGAGCAGCATTGTCAGATGATCAGTGCGGAGGGAGTGCGGCATTGTCAGAGAGTCAATGCGGAGGGAGTGCAGCATTGTCAGAGAGTCAAAATGGAGGGAGTGCAGCATTGTCAGAGTATCAGTGTGGAGGGAGTGCAGCATTGTCAGAGCATCAGTGTGGAGGGAGTGCAGCATTGCCAGAGGGACCGTTTGGAGGGAGTGCAGCATTATCAGAGTGTCAGGATGGAGGGAGTGCAGCATTTTCAAGGGGTCAGTATGGAGGGAGTGCAGCGTTGTCAGAGGATCAGTGCGGAGGGAGTGCAGCATTGTCAGAGGATCAGTGTGGAGGGAGTGCAGCTTTGTCAGAGTATCAGTGTGGAGGGAGAGCAGCATTGTCAGAGGGTCAGGATGGAGGGAGTGCAGCATTGTCAGAGGATCAGTGTGGAGGGAGTTCAGTATTGTCAGAGGATCAGTGCGGAGGGAGTGCAGCATTGTCAGGGGATCAGTTTGGAGGGAGTGCAGAATTGTCAGAGGATCAGTATTGAGGGAGTGCAGCATTGTCAGTGGGTCAGTGTGGAGGGAGTGCACCATTGTCAGACGATCAGTATGGAGGGAGTGCAGCATTGTCAGAGGGTCAGTATCAAGCGAGTGCAGTATTGTCAGAGGATAAGGATGGAGGGAGTGCAGATTTGTCAGAGGATCAGTATGGAGGGAGTGCAGCGTTGTCAGAGGGTCAGGGTGGAGGGAGTGCAGAATTGTCAGAGGGTCAGTATGGAGGGAGTGCAGCGTTGTCAGAGGGTCAGGGTGGAGGGAGCGCAGCATTGTCAGAGGATCAGTATGGAGAGAGTGCAGCGTTGTCAGACGGTCAGTATGGATGGAGTGCAGCGTTGTCAGAGGGTCAGGGTGGAGGGAGCGCAGCATTGTCAGAGGATCAGTGTGGAGGGAGTGCAGCATTGTCAGAGGATCAGTGTGGAGGGAGTGCAGCATTGTCATAGGGTCAGTTTGGAGGGAGTGCAGCATTGTCAGGGGGTCAGTGTGGAGGGAGTGCAGCATGGTCAGAGGTTCAGAATGGAGGGAGTGCAGCATTGCCAGGGGGTCAGTGTGGAGGGAGTGCAGCATTGTCAGAGGGTCAGTGTGGAGGTAGAGCAGCGTTGACAGACCGTCAGATTGGAGGGAGTGCAGCATTGTCATAGGGTCAGATTGGAGGGAGTGCAGCATTGTCAGGGGGTCAGTGTGGAGGGAGTGCAGCATTGTCGGAGGTTCAGAATGGAGGGAGTGCAGCATTGCCAGGGGGTCAGTGTGGAGGTAGAGCAGCATTGTCAGAGCGTCAGATTGGAGAGAGTGCAGCATTTTCAGGGGGTCAGTGTGGAGGGAGTGCAGCATTGTCAGAGGTTCAGAATGGAGGGAGTGCAGCATTGTCAGAGGATCAGTGTGGAGGGAGTGCAGCATTGCCAGAGGATCAGTGTGGAGGGAGTGCAGCATTGTCAGAGAGTCAGATTGGAAGGAGTGCAGCATTGTCAGGGAGTCAGTGTGGAGGGAGTGCAGCATTGTCAGAGGTTCAGTGTGGAGGGAGAGCAGCATTGTCAGAGGTTCAGTTCGGAGGGAGTGCAGCATTGTAAGAGGGTAAGTGTGGAGGGAGTGCAGCATTGTCAGAGGGTCAGTATGGAGGGAATGCAGCAATGTCAGAGGGTCAGCATGGAATGGAGTGCAGCATTGTCAGAGGTTCAGTGTGGAGGGAGTTCAGCATTGTCCGAGTGTCAGTGTGGCGGGAGTGCAGCATTGTTTGAGGATCAGTGTGGAGGGAGTGCAGAATTGTCAGAGGGTCAGCATGGAGGGAGTGCAGAGTTGTCAGAGGGTCAGGGTGGAGGGAGCGCAGCATTGTCAGAGGATCAGTATTGAGGGAGTGCAGCATTGTCAGAGGGTCAGTGTGGAGGGAGTGCAGCATTGTCAGATGATCAGTGTGGAGGGAGTGCACCACTGTTAGACGATCAGTATGGAGGGAGTGCAGCATTGTCAGAGGGTCAGTAGCAAGCAAGTGCAGTAGTGTCAGAGGATAAGGATGGAGCGAGTGCAGATTTGTTAGAGGATCACTATGGAGGGAGTGCAGCGTTGTCAGAGGGTCAGGGTGGAGGGAGCGCAGCATTGTCAGAGGATCAGTGTGGAGGGAGTGCAGTATTGTCAGAGGAACAGTGCGGAGGGAGTGCAGCATTGTCAGAGGATCAGTGTGAAGGGAGTGCAGGATTGTCAGAGGATCAGTGTGGAGGGAGTGCAGCATTATCATAGGGTCAGGAAGGAGGGAGAGCAGCATTGTCAGTGGATCAGGATGGAGGGAGTTCAGCATTGCCAGAGGGTCAGTATGGAGCGAGTGCAGCGTTGTCAGAGGGTCAGGGTGGAGGGAGCGCAGCATTGTCAGAGGATCAGTATTGAGGGAGTGCAGCATTGTCAGAGGGTCAGTGTGGAGGGAGTGCAGCATTGTCAGATGATCAGTGTGGAGGGAGTGCCGCATTGTCAGAGGATCAGTGTGGAGGGAGTGCAGCATTGTCCGAGGGTCAGTGCGGAGGGAGTGCAGCATTGTCATACGGTCAGTGTGGAGGGAGTGCCGCATTGTCAGAGGATCAGTGTGGAGGGAGTGCAGCATTGTCAGATGATCAGTGCGGAGGGAGTGCGGCATTGTCAGAGAGTCAATGCGGAGGGAGTGCAGCATTGTCAGAGAGTCAAAATGGAGGGAGTGCAGCATTGTCAGAGGATCAGTGTGGAGGTAGTGCAGCATTGTCAGAGGATCAGTGTGGAGGGAGTGCAGCATTGTCAGAGGGACCGTTTGGAGTGAGTGCAGCATTATCAGAGTGTCAGGATGGAGGGAGTGCAGCATTTTCAAGGGGTCAGTATGGAGGGAGTGCAGAGTTGTCAGAGGATCAGTGCGGAGGGAGTGCAGCATTGTCAGAGGATCAGTGTGGAGAGAGTGCAGCTTTGTCAGAGTATCAGTGTGGAGGGAGAGCAGCATTGTCAGAGGGTCAGGATGGAGGGAGTGCAGCATTGTCAGAGGATCAGAGCGGAGGGAGTGCAGAATTGTCAGAGAATCAGTTTGGAGGGAGTGCAGAAATGTCAGAGGATCAGTATTGAGGGAGTGCAGCATTGTCAGAGGGTCAGTGTGGAGGGAGTGCAGCATTGTCAGATGGTCAGTGTGGAGGGAGTGCACAATTGTCAGACGATCAGTATGGAGGGAGTGCAGCATTGTCAGAGGGTCAGTATCAAGCGAGTGCAGTATTGTCAGAGGATAAGGATGGAGGGAGTGCAGATTTGTCAGAGGATCAGTATGGAGGGAGTGCAGCGTTGTCAGAGGGTCAGGCTGGAGGGAGTGCAGAATTGTCAGAGGGTCAGTATGGAGGGAGTGCAGCGTTGTCAGAGGGTCAGGGTGGAGGGAGCGCAGCATTGTCAGAGGATCAGTATGGAGGGAGTGCAGCGTTGTCAGACGGTCAGTATGGATGGAGTGCCGCGTTGTCAGATGGTCAGGGTGGAGGGAGCGCAGCATTGTCAGAGGATCAGTGTGGTGGGAGTGCAGCATTGTCAGAGGATCATTGTGGAGGGAGTGCAGCATTGTCATAGGGTCAGATTGGAGGGAGTGCAGCATTGTCAGGGGGTCAGTGTGGAGGGAGTGCAGCATTGTCAGATGGTCAGGGTGGAGGGAGCGCAGCATTGTCAGAGGATCAGTGTGGAGGGAGTGCAGCATTTTCAGAGGATCAGTGTGGAGGGACTGCAGCATTGTCATAGGGTCAGATTGGAGGGAGTGCAGCATTGTCAGGGGGTCAGTATGGAGGGAGTGCAGCATTGCCAGGGGGTCAGTGTGGAGGGAGTGCAGCATTGTCAGAGGGTCAGTGTGGAGGTAGAGTAGCGTTGTCAGAGCGTCAGATTGGAGGGAGTGCAGCATTGTCAGGGGGTCAGTGTGGAGGGAGTGCAGCATTGTCAGAGGTTCAGATTGGAAGGAGTGCAGCATTGTCAGGGAGTCAGTGTGGAGGGAGTGCAGCATTGTCAGAGGGTCAGTGTGGAGGGAGAGCAGCATTGTCAGAGGTTCAGTACGGAGGGAGTGCAGCATTGTAAGAGGGTAAGTGTGGAGGGAGTGCAGCATTGTCAGAGGGTCAGTATGGAGGGAATGCAGCAATGTCAGAGGGTCAGCATGGAGGGAGTGCAGCATTGTCAGAGGGTCAGTGTGGAGGGAGTTCAGCATTGTCCGAGTGTCAGTATGGAGGGAGTGCAGCATTGTTAGAGGATCAGTGTGGAGGGAGTGCAGAATTGTCAGAGGGTCAGCATGGAGGGAGTGCAGAGTTGTCAGAGGGTCAGGGTGGAGGGAGCGCAGCATTGTCAGAGGATCAGTATTGAGGGAGTGCAGCATTGTCAGAGGGTCAGTGTGGAGGGAGTGCAGCATTGTCAGATGATCAGTGTGGAGGGAGTGCACCACTCTTAGACGATCAGTATGGAGGGAGTGCAGCATTGTCAGAGGGTCAGTATCAAGCAAGTGCAGTATTGTCAGAGGATAAGGATGGAGGGAGTGCAGATTTGTTAGAGGATCACTATGGAGGGAGTGCAGCGTTGTCAGAGGGTCAGGGTAGAGGGAGCGCAGCATTGTCAGTGGATCAGTGTGGAGGGAGTGCAGCATTATCAGAGGATCAGTGTGGAGGGAGTGCAGTATTGTCAGAGGAACAGTGCGGAGGGAGTGCAGCATTGTCAGAGGAACAGTGTGAAGGGATTGCAGGATTGTCAGAGGATCAGTGTGGAGGGAGTGCAGGATTGTCAGAGGATCAGTGTGGAGGGAGTGCAGCATTGTCAGTGGATCAGGATGGAGGGAGATCAGCATTGACAGAGGGTCAGTATGGAGGGAGTGCAGCATTGTCAGAGGGTCAGGGTGGAGGGAGTGCAGCATTGTCAGAGGATCAGTGTGGAGGGAGTGCAGCATTTTCAGACGATCAGTGTGGAGGGAGTGCAGTTTTGTCAGAGGGTCAGGATGGAGGGAGTGCAGCATTGTCAGAGGATCAGTGTGGAGGGAGTGCAGCATTGACAGAGGGTCAGTTATGAGGGTGTGCAGCATTTTCAGTGGGTCAGTGTGGAGGGAGTGCAGCATTGTCAGAGGTTTAGTATGGTGGGAGTGCAGCATTGCCAGAGGGTCAGTGCGGCGGGAGTGCAGCATTGTTAGAGGATCAGTGTGGAGGGAGTGCAGGATTGTCAGAGGATCAGTGTGGAGGGAGTGCAGCATTGTCAGAGGGTCGGTTTGGAGGGTGTGCAGAATTGTCAGAGGGTCAGTATGGAGGGAGTGCAGCGTTGTCAGAGGATCAGGGTGGTGGGAGCGCAGCATTGTCAGAGGATCAGTATGGAGGGAGTGCAGCGTTGTCAGATGGTCAGTATGGATGGAGTGCAGCGTTGTCAGAGGGTCAGGGTGGAGGGAGCGCAGCATTGTCAGAGGATCAGTGTGGAGGGAGTGCAGCATTGTCAGAGGATCAGTGTGGTGGGAGTGCAGCATTGTCTTAGGGTCAGATTGGAGGGAGTGCAGCATTGTCAGGGGGTCAGTGTGGAGGGAGTGCAGCATTGTCAGAGGTTCAGAATGGAGGGAGTGCAGCATTGCCAGGGGGTCAGTGTGGAGGGAGTGCAGCATTGTCAGAGGGTCAGTGTGGAGGTAGAGCAGCGTTGTCAGAGCGTCAGATTGGAGGGAGTGCAGAATTGTCAGGGGGTCAGTGTGGAGGGAGTGCAGCATTGTCAGAGGTTCAGAAAGGAAGGAGTGCAGCATTGTCAGAGGATCAGTGTGGAGGGAGTGCAGCATTGCCAGAGGATCAGTGTGGAGGGTGTGCAGCATTGTCAGAGAGTCAGATTGGAAGGAGTGCAGCATTGTCAGGGAGTCAGTGTGGAGGGAGTGCAGCATTGTCAGAGGGTCAGTGTGGAGGTAGAGCAGCATTGTCAGAGGTTCATTACGGAGGGAGTGCAGCATTGCAAGAGGGTAAGTGTGGAGGGAGTGCAGCATTGTCAGAGGGTCAGTATGGAGGGAATGCAGCATTGTCAGAGGGTCAGTGTGGAGGGAGTTCAGCATTGTCCGAGTGTCAGTATGGAGGGAGTGCAGCTTTGTTAGAGGATCAGTGTGGAGGGAGTGCAGAATTGTCAGAGGGTCAGCGTGGAGGGAGTGCAGAGTTGTCAGAGGGTCAGGGTGGAGGGAGCGCAGCATTGTCAGAGGATCAGTATTGAGGGAGTGCAGCATTGTCAGAGGCTCAGTGTGGAGGGAGTGCAGCATTGTCAGATGATCAGTGTGGAGGGAGTGCACCACTGTTAGACGATCAGTATGGAGGGAGTGCAGCATTGTCAGAGGGTCAGGGTGGAGGGAGCGCAGCATTGTCAGAGGGTCAGGATGGAGGGAGTGCAGCATTGTCAGAGGATCAGTGTGGAGGGAGTGCAGCATTGTCAGAGGATCAGTGTGGAGGGAGTGCAGCATTGTCAGAGGGTCGGTTTGGAGGGTGTGCAGCATTGTCACGGGGTCAGTGTGGAGGGACGGCAGCATTGTCAGAGGATCAGTGTGGAGGGAGTGCAGCATTGTCAGAGAATCAGTGTGGCGGGAGAGCAGCATTGTCAGAGGGGCGGTTTGGAGGGTGTGCAGCATTGTCAGGGGGTCAGTATGGAGGGAGTGCAGTGTTGTCAGAGGATCAGTGCGGAGGGAGTGCAGCATTGTCAGAGTGTCAGTATCAAGTGAGTGCAGCATTGTCAGAGGAAAAGGATGGAGGGAGTGCAGAATTGTCAGAGGATCTGTATGGAGGGAGTGCAGCGTTGTCAGAGGGTCAGGGTGGAGGGAGTGCAGAATTGTCAGAGGGTCAGTGTGGAGGGAGTGCAGCGTTGTCAGAGGGTCAGGGTGGAGGGAGCGCAGCATTGTCAGAGGATCAGTGTGGAGGGTGTGCAGCATTGTCAGAGTATCAGTGTGGAGGGAGTGCAGCATTGTCAGAGGGTCAGATTGGAGGGAGTGCAGCATTGTCAGAGAGTCAGATTGGAAGGAGTGCAGCATTGTCAGGGGGTCAGTGTAGAGGGAGTGCAGCTTTAGTCAGAGGGTCAGTGTGGAGGTAGAGCAGCATTGTCAGAGGTTCAGTTCGGAGGGAGTGCAGCATTGTAAGAGGGTAAGTGTGGAGGGAGTGCAGCATTGTCAGAGGGTCAGAATGGAGGGGGTGCAGCAATGTCAGAGGGTCAGCATGGAGGGAGTGCAGCATTGTCAGAGGGTCAGTGTGGAGGGAGTTCAGCATTGTCCGAGTGTCAGTATAGAGGGTGTGCAGCATTGTTAGAGGATCAGTGTGGAGGGAGTGCAGAATTGTCAGAGGGTCTGCATGGAGGGAGTGCAGAGTTGTCAGAGGGTCAGGGTGGAGGAAGCGCAGCATTGTCAGAGGATCAGCATTGAGGGAGTGCAGCATTGTCAGAGGGTCAGTGTGGAGGGAGTGCAGCATTGTCAGATGATGAGTGTGGAGGGAGTGCACCACTGTCAGACGATCAGTATGGAGGGAGTGCAGCATTGTCAGAGGGTCAGTATCAAGCAAGTGCAGTATTGTCAGAGGGTCAGGGTGGAGGGAGTGCAGAATTGTCAGAGGGTCAGTATGGAGGGAGTGCAGCGTTGTCAGAGGGTCAGGGTGGAGGGAGTGCAGCATAGTCAGAGGATAAGGATGGAGGGAGTGCAGAATTGTCAGAGGGTCAGTATGGAGGGAGTGCAGCGTTGTCAGAGGTCAGTATGGAGGGAGTGCAGCCTTCTCAGAGGGTCAGGGTGGAGGGAGTGCAGCATTGTCAGATGATCAGTGTGGAGGGAGTGCAACATTGTCAGAGGATCAGTGTGGAGGTAGTGCAGCATTATCAGAGAGTCAGTGTGGAGGGAGGGCAGCATTGCCAGAGGATCAGTGTGGAGGGAGTGCAGCATTGTCAGAGGATCAGCATGGAGAGAGTGCAGCATTATCAGAGGGTCAGTGCGGATGTACTGCAGCATTGTCAGAGGATCAGTGCGGAGGGAGTGCAACATTGTCAGAGGGTCAGTGTGGAGGGAGTGCAGCATTGTCAGAGGGTCACTGTTGAGGTAGTGCAGCATTATCAGAGGATCAGTGTAGAGGGAGTGCAGCATTATCAGAGGGTCATGATGGAGGGAGTGCAGCATTGTCGAGGGGTTAGTATAGAGCGAGTGCAGCATTGTCGGAGGATAAGTGCGGACGGAGTGGAGCATTGTCAGAGGATCAGTGTGGAGGGAGTGCAGCATTGTCAGAGGATCAGTGTGGAGGGAGTGCAGTATTGTGAGAGGATCAGTGCGGAGGGAGTGCAGCATTGTCAGAGGATCAGTGTGGAGGGAGTGCAGCATTGTCAGAGTATCAGTATGGAGGGAGTGCAGCGTTGTCAGAGGGTCAGGGTGGAGGGAGTGGAGAATTGTCAAAGGTACAGTATGGATGGAGTGCAGCGTTGTCAGAGGGTCAGGGTGGAGGGAGCGCAGCATTGTCAGAGGATCAGTATGGAGGGAGTGCAGCGTTGTCAGAGGGTCAGGGTGGAGGGAGCGCAGCATTGTCAGAGGGTCAGGGTGGAGGGAGCGTAGCATTGTCAGACGGTCAGTATGGAGAGAGTGCAGCCTTGTCAGAGGGTCAGGGTGGAGGGAGTGCAGCATTGTCAGAGGATAAGGACGGAGGGAGTGCATAATTGTCAGAGGGTCTGTATGGAGGGAGGGCAGCGTTGTCAGAGGTACATTATGGAGGGAGTGCAGCCTTGTCAGAGAGTCAGGGTGGAGGAGGTGCAGCATTGTCAGATGATCAGTGTGGAGGGATTGCAGCATTGTCAGAGGGTCAGTGTGGACGGAGTGCAGCATTGTCAGAGGTTTAGGATGGAGGGAGTGCAACATTATCAGAGGGTCAGTGTGGAGGGAGCGCAGCATTGTCAGAGGATCACTGTGGACGGAGTGCAGCATTGTCAGAGGTTTAGGATGGAGGGAGTGCAGAATTATCAGAGGGTCCGGAGGGAGCGCAGCATTGTCAGAGGATCAGTGTGGAGGGAGTGCAGCATTATCAGAGGATCAGTGTGGAGGGAGTGTAGTATTGTCAGAGGAACAGTGCCGAGGGAGTGCAGCATTGTCAGAGGATCAGTGTGAAGGGAGTGCAGGATTGTCAGAGGATCAGTGTGGAGGGAGTGCAGCATTATCATAGGGTCAGGAAGGAGGGAGTGCAGCATTGTCAGTGGATCAGGATGGAGGGAGTTCAGCATTGTCAGACGGTCAGTATGGAGGGAGTGCAGCATTGTCAGAGGGTCAGTGTGGAGGGAGTGCAGCATTGTCAGAGGATCAGTGTGGAGGGAGTGCAGCATTTTCAGATGATCAGTGTGGAGGGAGTGCAGCATTGTCAGAGGGTCAGGATGGAGGGAGTGCAGCATTGTCAGAGGATCAGTGTGGAGGGAGTGCAGCATTGACAGAGGGTCAGTTATGAGGTTGTGCAGCATTTTCAGGGGGTCAGTGTGGAGGGAGTGCAGCATTGTCAGAGGTTTAGTATGGAGGGAGTGCAACATTGTCAGAGGGTCAGTGCGGAGGGAGTGCAGCATTGTCAGAGGATCAGTCTGGAGGGAGTGCAGCATTGTCAGAGGGTCGGTTTGGAGGGTGTGCAGCATTGTCAGGGGGTCAGTGTGGAGGGACGGCAGCATTGTCAGAGGGTCAGTATAGAGGGTGTGCAGCATTGTTAGAGGATCAGTGTGGAGGGAGTGCAGAATTGTCAGAGGGTCTGCATGGAGGGAGTGCAGAGTTGTCAGAGGGTCAGGGTGGAGGAAGCGCAGCATTGTCAGAGGATCAATATTGAGGGAGTGCAGCATTGTCAGAGGGTCAGTGTGGAGGGAGTGCAGCATTGTCAGATGATGAGTGTGGAGGGAGTGCACCACTGTCAGACGATCAGTATGGAGGGAGTGCAGCGTTGTCAGAGGGTCAGCATCAAGCAAGTGCAGTATTGTCAGAGGATAAGGATGGAGGGAGTGCAGATTTGTTAGAGGATCAGTATGGAGGGAGTGCAGCGTTGTCAGAGGGTCAGGGTGGAGGGAGTGCAGAATTGTCAGAGGGTCAGTATGGAGGGAGTGCAGCGTTGTCAGAGGGTCAGGGTGGAGGGAGTGCAGCATTGTCAGAGGGTCAGTGTTGAGGGAGTGCAGCATTGCCAGAGGATCAGTGTAGAGGGAGTGCAGCATTATCAGAGGGTCAGGATGGAGGGAGTGCAGCATTGTCAAGGGGTTAGTATAGAGCGAGTGCAGCATTGTCGGAGGATAAGTGCGGACGGAGTGCAGCATTCTCAGAGGATCAGTGCGGAGGGAGTGCAGCTTTGTCAGAGGATCAGTGTGGAGGGAGTGAAGTATTGTGAGAGGATCAGTGCGGAGGGAGTGCAGCATTGTCAGAGGATCAGTGTGGAGGGAGTGCAGCATTGTCAGAGTATCAGTATGGAGGGAGTGCAGCGTTGTCAGAGGGTCAGGGTGGAGGGAGTGCAGAATTGTGAGAGGGTCAGTATGGATGGAGTGCAGCGTTGTCAGAGGGTCAGGGTGGAGGGAGCGCAGCATTGTCAGAGGATCAGTATGGAGGGAGTGCATCGTTGTCAGACGGTCAGTATGGAGAGAGTGCAGACATGTCAGAGGGTCAGGGTGGAGGGAGTGCAGCATTGCCAGAGAAGAAGGACGGAGGGAGTGCAGCGTTGTCAGACGTACAGTATGGAGGGAGTGCAGCATTGTCAGATGATCAGTGTGGAGGGAGTGCAGCATTGTCAGAGGGTCAGTGTGGAGGGAGTGCAGCATTGTCAGAGGTTTAGAATGGAGGGAGTGCATCATTATCAGAGGGTCAGTGTGGAGGGAGCGCAGCATTGTCAGTGGATCAGTGTGGAGTGATTGCAGCATTGTCAGAGGTTTAGGATGGAGGGAGTGCAGAGTTATCAGATGGTCAGTGTGGAGGGAGCGCAGCATTGTCAGAGTATCAGTGTGGAGGGAGTGCAGCATTGTCAGAGGGTCAGATTGGAGGGAGTGCAGCATTGTCAGAGAGTCAGATTGGAAGGAGTGCAGCATTGTCAGGGGGTCAGTGTAGAGGGAGTGCAGCTTTAGTCAGAGGGTCAGTGTGGAGGTAGAGCAGCATTGTCAGAGGTTCAGTTCGGAGGGAGTGCAGCATTGTAAGAGGGTAAGTGTGGAGGGAGTGCAGCATTGTCAGAGGTTCAGTATGGAGGGTGTGCAGCAATGTCAGAGGGTCAGCATGGAGGGAGTGCAGCATTGTCAGAGGGTCAGTGTGGAGGGAGTTCAGCATTGTCCGAGTGTCAGTATAGAGGGTGTGCAGCATTGTTAGAGGATCAGTGTGGAGGGAGTGCAGAATTGTCAGAGGGTCTGCATGGAGGGAGTGCAGAGTTGTCAGAGGGTCAGGGTGGAGGAAGCGCAGCATTGTCAGAGGATCAGTATTGAGGGAGTGCAGCATTGTCAGAGGGTCAGTGTGGAGGGAGTGCAGCATTGTCAGATGATGAGTGTGGAGGGAGTGCACCACTGTCAGACGATCAGTATGGAAGGAGTGCAGCATTGTCAGAGGGTCAGTATCAAGCAAGTGCAGTATTGTCAGAGGATAAGGATGGAGGGAGTGCAGATTTGTTAGAGGATCAGTATGGAGGGAGTGCAGCGTTGTCAGAGGGTCAGGGTGGAGGGAGTGCAGAATTGTCAGAGGGTCAGTATGGAGGGAGTGCAGCGTTGTCAGAGGGTCAGGGTGGAGGGAGTGCAGCATAGTCAGAGGATAAGGATGGAGGGAGTGCAGAATTGTCAGAGGGTCAGTATGGAGGGAGTGCAGCGTTGTCAGAGGTCAGTATGGAGGGAGTGCAGCCTTCTCAGAGGGTCAGGGTGGAGGGAGTGCAGCATTGTCAGATGATCAGTGTGGAGGGAGTGCAACATTGTCAGAGGATCAGTGTGGAGGTAGTGCAGCATTATCAGAGAGTCAGTGTGGAGGGAGGGCAGCATTGCCAGAGGATCAGTGTGGAGGGAGTGCAGCATTGTCAGAGGATCAGCATGGAGAGAGTGCAGCATTATCAGAGGGTCAGTGCGGATGTACTGCAGCATTGTCAGAGGATCAGTGCGGAGGGAGTGCAACATTGTCAGAGGGTCAGTGTGGAGGGAGTGCAGCATTGTCAGAGGGTCACTGTTGAGGTAGTGCAGCATTATCAGAGGATCAGTGTAGAGGGAGTGCAGCATTATCAGAGGGTCATGATGGAGGGAGTGCAGCATTGTCGAGGGGTTAGTATAGAGCGAGTGCAGCATTGTCGGAGGATAAGTGCGGACGGAGTGGAGCATTGTCAGAGGATCAGTGTGGAGGGAGTGCAGCATTGTCAGAGGATCAGTGTGGAGGGAGTGCAGTATTGTGAGAGGATCAGTGCGGAGGGAGTGCAGCATTGTCAGACGGTCAGTATGGAGAGAGTGCAGACTTGTCAGAGGGTCAGGGTGGAGGGAGTGCAGCATTGTCAGAGTATCAGTATGGAGGGAGTGCAGCGTTGTCAGAGGGTCAGGGTGGAGGGAGTGGAGAATTGTCAGAGGTACAGTATGGATGGAGTGCAGCGTTGTCAGAGGGTCAGGGTGGAGGGAGCGCAGCATTGTCAGAGGATCAGTATGGAGGGGGTGCAGCGTTGTCAGAGGGTCAGGGTGGAGGGAGCGCAGCATTGTCAGAGGGTCAGGGTGGAGGGAGCGCAGCATTGTCAGACGGTCAGTATGGAGAGAGTGCAGACTTGTCAGAGGGTCAGGGTGGAGGGAGTGCAGCATTGTCAGAGGATAAGGACGGAGGGAGTGCATAATTGTCAGAGGGTCTGTATGGAGGGAGGGCAGCGTTGTCAGAGGTACATTATGGAGGGAGTGCAGCCTTGTCAGAGAGTCAGGGTGGAGGAGGTGCAGCATTGTCAGATGATCAGTGTGGAGGGAGTGCAGCATTGTCAGAGGGTCAGTGTGGACGGAGTGCAGCATTGTCAGAGGTTTATGATGGAGGGAGTGCAACATTATCAGACGTCAGTGTGGAGGGAGCGCAGCATTGTCAGAGGATCAGTGTGGAGGGAGTGCAGCATTGTCAGAGGTTTAGGATGGAGGGAGTGCAGAATTATCAGAGGGTCAGTGTGGAGGGAGCGCAGCATTGTCAGAGGATCAGTGTGGAGGGGGTGCAGCATTATCAGAGGATCAGTGTGGAGGGAGTGCAGTATTGTCAGAGGAACAGTGCGGAGGGAGTGCAGCATTGTCAGAGTATCAGTGTGAAGGGAGTGCAGGATTGTCAGAGGATCAGTGTGGAGGGAGTGCAGCATTATCATAGGGTCAGGAAGGAGGGAGTGCAGCATTGTCAGTGGATCAGGATGGAGGGAGTTCAGCATTGTCAGAGGGTCAGTATGGAGGGAGTGCAGCATTGTCAGAGGGTCAGTGTGGAGGGAGTGCAGCATTGTCAGAGGATCAGTGTGGAGGGAGTGCCGCATTTTCAGACGATCAGTGTGGAGGGAGTGCAGCATTGTCATAGGGTCAGGATGGAGGGAGTGCAGCATTGTCAGAGGATCAGTGTGGAGGGAGTGCAGCATTGACAGAGGGTCAGTTATGAGGTTGTGCAGCATTTTCATGGGGTCAGTGTGGAGGGAGTGCAGCATTGTCAGAGGTTTAGTATGGAGGGAGTGCAGCATTGTCAGAGGGTCAGTGCGGAGGGAGTGCAGCATTGTCAGAGGATCAGTCTGGAGGGAGTGCAGGATTGTCAGAGGATCAGTGTGGAGGGAGTGCAGCATTGTCATAGGGTCGGTTTGGAGGGTGTGCAGCATTGTCAGGGGGTCAGTGTGGAGGGACGGCAGCATTGTCAGAGGGTCAGTATGGAGGGTGTGCAGCATTGTTAGAGGATCAGTGTGGAGGGAGTGCAGAATTGTCAGAGGGTCTGCATGGAGGGAGTGCAGAGTTGTCAGTGGGTCAGGGTGGAGGAAGCGCAGCATTGTCAGAGGATCAATATTGAGGGAGTGCAGCATTGTCAGAGGGTCAGTGTGGAGGGAGTGCAGCATTGTCAGATGATGAGTGTGGAGGGAGTGCAGCTTTGTCAGAGTATCAGTGTGGAGGGAGTGCAGCTTTGTCAGAGTATCAGTGTGGAGGGAGAGCAGCATTGTCAGAGGGTCAGGATGGAGGGAGTGCAGATTGTCAGAGGATCAGTTTGGAGGGAGTGCAGAATTGTCAGAGGATCAGTATTGAGGGAGTGCAGCATTGTCAGAGGGTCAGTTTGGAGGGAGTGCAGCATTGTCAGATGGTCAGTGTGGAGGGAGTGCACCATTGTCAGACGATCAGTATGGAGGGAGTGCAGCATTGTCAGAGGGTCAGTATCAAGCGAGTGCAGTATTGTCAGAGGATAAGGATGGAGGGAGTGCAGATTTGTCAGAGGATCAGTATGGAGGGAGTGCAGCGTTTTCAGAGGGTCAGGGTGGAGGGTGTGCAGAATTGTCAGAGGGTCAGTATGGAGGGAGTGCAGCGTTGTCAGACGGTCAGGGTGAAGGGAGCGCAGCATTGTCAGAGGATCAGTATGGAGGGAGTGCAGCGTTGTCAGACGGTCAGTGTGGATGGTGTGCAGCGTTGTCAGAGGGTCAGGGTGGAGGGAGCGCAGCATTGTCAGTGGATCAGTGTGGAGGGAGTGCAGCATTGTCAGAGGATCAGTGTGGAGGGAGTGCAGCATTGTCATAGGGTCAGATTGGAGGGAGTGCAGCATTGTCAGGGGGTCAGTGTGGAGGGAGTGCAGCATTGTCAGAGGTTCAGAATGGAGGGAGTGCAGCATTGCCAGGGGGTCAGTGTGGAGGGAGTGCAGCATTGTCAGAGGGTCAGTGGGAGGTAGAGCAGCGTTGTCAGATCGTCAGATTGGAGGGAGTGCAGCATTGTCAGGGGGTCAGTGTGGAGGGAGTGCAGCATTGTCAGAGGTTCAGAATGGAGGGAGTGCAGCATTGTCAGAGGATCAGTGTGGAGGGAGTGCAGCATTGCCAGAGGATCAGTGTGGAGGGAGTGCAGCATTGTCAGAGAGTCAGATTGGAAGGAGTGCAGCATTGTCAGGGAGTCAGTGTGGAGGGAGTGCAGCATTGTCAGAGGGTCAGTGTGGAGGGAGAGCAGCATTGTCAGAGGTTTAGTACGGAGGGAGTGCAGCATTGTAAGAGGGTAAGTGTGGAGGGAGTGCAGCATTGTCAGAGGGTCAGTATGGAGGGAATGCAGCAATGTCAGAGGGTCAGCATGGAGGGAGTGCAGCATTGTCAGAGGGTCAGTGTGGAGGGAGTTCAGCATTGTCCGAGTGTCAGTATATAGGGAGTGCAGCATTGTTAGAGGATCAGTTTGGAGGGAGTGCAGAATTGTCAGAGGGTCAGCATGGAGGGAGTGCAGAGTTGTCAGAGGGTCAGGGTGGAGGGAGCGCAGCATTGTCAGAGGATCAGTATTGAGGGAGTGCAGCATTGTCAGAGGGTCAGTGTGGATGGAGTGCAGCATTGTCAGATGATCAGTGTGGAGGGAGTGCACCACTGTTAGACGATCAGTATGGAGGGAGTGCAGCATTGTCAGAGGGTCAGTATCAAGCAAGTGCAGTATTGTCAGAGGATAAGGATGGAGTGAGTGCAGATTTGTTAGAGGATCACTATGGAGGGAGTGCAGCGTTGTCAGAGGGTCAGGGTGGAGGGAGTGCAGCATTGTCAGAGTATCAGTGTGGAGGGAGTGCAGGATTATCAGAGGATCAGTGTGGAGGGAGTGCAGTATTGTCAGAGGAACAGTGCGGAGGAAGTGCAGCATTGTCAGAGGATCAGTGTGAAGGGAGTGCAGGATTGTCAGAGGATCAGTGTGGTGGGAGTGCAGCATTATCATAGGGTCAGGAAGGAGGGAGTGCAGAATTGTCAGTGGATCAGGATGGAGGGAGTTCAGCATTGAAAGAGGGTCAGTATGGAGGGAGTGCAGCATTGTCAGAGGGTCAGTGTGGAGGGAGTGCAGCATTGTCAGAGGATCAGTGTGGAGGGAGTGCAGCATTTTCAGACGATCAGTGTGGAGGGAGTGCAGCATTGTCAGAGTGTCAGGATGGAGGGAGTGCAGCATTGTCAGAGGATCAGTGTGGAGGGAGAGCATCATTGACAGAGGTTCAGTTATGAGGGTGTGCAGCATTTTCAGGGGGTCAGTGCGGAGGGAGTGCAGCATTGTCAGAGGTTTAGTATGGAGGGTGTGCAGCATTGTCAGAAGGTCAGTGCGGAGGGAGTGCAGCATTGTCAGAGGATCAGTGTGGAGGGAGTGCAGGATTGTCAGAGGATCAGTGTGGAGGGAGTGCAGCATTGTCAGAGGGTCGGTTTGGAGGGTGTGCAGCATTGTCACGGCGTCAGTGTGGAGGGACGGCAGCATTGTCAGAGGATCAGTGTGGAGGGAGTGCAGCATTGTCAGAGGATCAGTGTGGATGGAGTGCAGCATTGTCAGAGGGGCGGTTTGGAGGGTGTGCAGAATTGTCAGGGGGTCAGTGTGGAGAAAGTGCAGCATTGGCAGAGGGTCAGTATGGAGGGAGTGCAGCATTGTCAGAGAGTCAGTATGGAGGGAGTGCAGCATTGTCAGAGGGTCAGTGTGGAGGTAGTGCAGCATTGTCAGAGGGTCAGTACGGAGGGAGTGCAGCATTGTCAGAGGGTCAGTGTGGGGGGAGTTCAGCATTGTCAGAGTGTCAGTATGGAGGGAGTGCAGCATTGTTAGAGGATCAGTGTGGAGGGAGTGCAGAAATGTCAGAGTGTCAGTATGGAGCGAGTGCAGAGTTGTCAGAGGATCAGTGCGGAGGGAGTGCAGCATTGTCAGACGGTCAGTGTGGAGGGAGTGCCGCATTGTCAGAGGATCAGTGTGGAGGGACAGCAGCATTGTCAGATGATCAGTGCGGAGGGAGTGCGGCATTGTCAGAGAGTCAATGCGGAGGGAGTGCAGCATTGTCAGAGAGTCAAAATGGAGGGAGTGCAGCATTGTCAGAGTATCAGTGTGGAGGGAGTGCAGCATTGTCAGAGCATCAGTGTGGAGGGAGTGCAGCATTGCCAGAGGGACCGTTTGGAGGGAGTGCAGCATTATCAGAGTGTCAGGATGGAGGGAGTGCAGCATTTTCAAGGGGTCAGTATGGAGGGAGTGCAGCGTTGTCAGAGGATCAGTGCGGAGGGAGTGCAGCATTGTCAGAGGATCAGTGTGGAGGGAGTGCAGCTTTGTCAGAGTATCAGTGTGGAGGGAGAGCAGCATTGTCAGAGGGTCAGGATGGAGGGAGTGCAGCATTGTCAGAGGATCAGTGTGGAGGGAGTTCAGTATTGTCAGAGGATCAGTGCGGAGGGAGTGCAGCATTGTCAGGGGATCAGTTTGGAGGGAGTGCAGAATTGTCAGAGGATCAGTATTGAGGGAGTGCAGCATTGTCAGTGGGTCAGTGTGGAGGGAGTGCACCATTGTCAGACGATCAGTATGGAGGGAGTGCAGCATTGTCAGAGGGTCAGTATCAAGCGAGTGCAGTATTGTCAGAGGATAAGGATGGAGGGAGTGCAGATTTGTCAGAGGATCAGTATGGAGGGAGTGCAGCGTTGTCAGAGGGTCAGGGTGGAGGGAGTGCAGAATTGTCAGAGGGTCAGTATGGAGGGAGTGCAGCGTTGTCAGAGGGTCAGTGTGGAGGGAGCGCAGCATTGTCAGAGGATCAGTATGGAGAGAGTGCAGCGTTGTCAGACGGTCAGTATGGATGGAGTGCAGCGTTGTCAGAGGGTCAGGGTGGAGGGAGCGCAGCATTGTCAGAGGATCAGTGTGGAGGGAGTGCAGCATTGTCAGAGGATCAGTGTGGAGGGAGTGCAGCATTGTCATAGGGTCAGTTTGGAGGGAGTGCAGCATTGTCAGGGGGTCAGTGTGGAGGGAGTGCAGCATGGTCAGAGGTTCAGAATGGAGGGAGTGCAGCATTGCCAGGGGGTCAGTGTGGAGGGAGTGCAGCATTGTCAGAGGGTCAGTGTGGAGGTAGAGCAGCGTTGTCAGAGCGTCAGATTGGAGGGAGTGCAGCATTGTCATAGGGTCAGATTGGAGGGAGTGCAGCATTGTCAGGGGGTCAGTGTGGAGGGAGTGCAGCATTGTCAGAGGTTCAGAATGGAGGGAGTGCAGCATTGCCAGGGGGTAAGTGTGGAGGTAGAGCAGCATTGTCAGAGCGTCAGATTGGAGAGAGTGCAGCATTGTCAGGGGGTCAGTGTGGAGGGAGTGCAGCATTGTCAGAGGTTCAGAATGGAGGGAGTGCAGCATTGTCAGAGGATCAGTGTGGAGGGAGTGCAGCATTGCCAGAGGATCAGTGTGGAGGGAGTGCAGCATTGTCAGAGAGTCAGATTGGAAGGAGTGCAGCATTGTCAGGGAGTCAGTGTGGAGGGAGTGCAGCATTGTCAGAGGTTCAGTGTGGAGGTAGAGCAGCATTGTCAGAGGTTCAGTTCGGAGGGAGTGCAGCATTGTAAGAGGGTAAGTGTGGAGGGAGTGCAGCATTGTCAGAGGGTCAGTATGGAGGGAATGCAGCAATGTCAGAGGGTCAGCATGGAGGGAGTGCAGCATTGTCAGAGGTTCAGTGTGGAGGGAGTTCAGCATTGTCCGAGTGTCAGTGTGGCGGGAGTGCAGCATTGTTTGAGGATCAGTGTGGAGGGAGTGCAGAATTGTCAGAGGGTCAGCATGGAGGGAGTGCAGAGTTGTCAGAGGGTCAGGGTGGAGGGAGCGCAGCATTGTCAGAGGATCAGTATTGAGGGAGTGCAGCATTGTCAGAGGGTCAGTGTGGAGGGAGTGCAGCATTGTCAGATGATCAGTGTGGAGGGAGTGCACCACTGTTAGACGATCAGTATGGAGGGAGTGCAGCATTGTCAGAGGGTCAGTAGCAAGCAAGTGCAGTAGTGTCAGAGGATAAGGATGGAGGGAGTGCAGATTTGTTAGAGGATCACTATGGAGGGAGTGCAGCGTTGTCAGAGGGTCAGGGTGGAGGGAGCGCAGCATTGTCAGAGGATCAGTGTGGAGGGAGTGCAGTATTGTCAGAGGAACAGTGCGGAGGGAGTGCAGCATTGTCAGAGGATCAGTGTGAAGGGAGTGCAGGATTGTCAGAGGATCAGTGTGGAGGGAGTGCAGCATTATCATAGGGTCAGGAAGGAGGGAGAGCAGCATTGTCAGTGGATCAGGATGGAGGGAGTTCAGCATTGCCAGAGGGTCAGTATGGAGCGAGTGCAGCGTTTTCAGAGGGTCAGGGTGGAGGGAGCGCAGCATTGTCAGAGGATCAGTATTGAGGGAGTGCAGCATTGTCAGAGGGTCAGTGTGGAGGGAGTGCAGCATTGTCAGATGATCAGTGTGGAGGGAGTGCCGCATTGTCAGAGGATCAGTGTGGAGGGAGTGCAGCATTGTCCGAGGGTCAGTGCGGAGGGAGTGCAGCATTGTCAGACGGTCAGTGTGGAGGGAGTGCCGCATTGTCAGAGGATCAGTGTGGAGGGAGTGCAGCATTGTCAGATGATCAGTGCGGAGGGAGTGCGGCATTATCAGAGAGTCAATGCGGAGGGAGTGCAGCATTGTCAGAGAGTCAAAATGGAGGGAGTGCAGCATTGTCAGAGGATCAGTGTGGAGGTAGTGCAGCATTGTCAGAGGATCAGTGTGGAGGGAGTGCAGCATTGTCAGAGGGACCGTTTGGAGTGAGTGCAGCATTATCAGAGTGTCAGGATGGAGGGAGTGCAGCATTTTCAAGGGGTCAGTATGGAGGAAGTGCAGAGTTGTCAGAGGATCAGTGCGGAGGGAGTGCAGCATTGTCAGAGGATCAGTGTGGAGAGAGTGCAGCTTTGTCAGAGTATCAGTGTGGAGGGAGAGCAGCATTGTCAGAGGGTCAGGATGGAGGGAGTGCAGCATTGTCAGAGGATCAGAGCGGAGGGAGTGCAGAATTGTCAGAGAATCAGTTTGGAGGGAGTGCAGAAATGTCAGAGGATCAGTATTGAGGGAGTGCAGCATTGTCAGAGGGTCAGTGTGGAGGGAGTGCAGCATTGTCAGATGGTCAGTGTGGAGGGAGTGCACAATTGTCAGACGATCAGTATGGAGGGAGTGCAGCATTGTCAGAGGGTCAGTATCAAGCGAGTGCAGTATTGTCAGAGGATAAGGATGGAGGGAGTGCAGATTTGTCAGAGGATCAGTATGGAGGGAGTGCAGCGTTGTCAGAGGGTCAGGCTGGAGGGAGTGCAGAATTGTCAGAGGGTCAGTATGGAGGGAGTGCAGCGTTGTCAGAGGGTCAGGGTGGAGGGAGCGCAGCATTGTCAGAGGATCAGTATGGAGGGAGTGCAGCGTTGTCAGACGGTCAGTATGGATGGAGTGCCGCGTTGTCAGATGGTCAGGGTGGAGGGAGCGCAGCATTGTCAGAGGATCAGTGTGGAGGGAGTGCAGCATTGTCATAGGGTCAGATTGGAGGGAGTGCAGCATTGTCAGGGGGTCAGTGTGGAGGGAGTGCAGCATTGTCAGATGGTCAGGGTGGAGGGAGCGCAGCATTGTCAGAGGATCAGTGTGGAGGGAGTGCAGCATTTTCAGAGGATCAGTGTGGAGGGACTGCAGCATTGTCATAGGGTCAGATTGGAGGGAGTGCAGCATTGTCAGGGGGTCAGTATGGAGGGAGTGCAGCATTGCCAGGGGGTCAGTGTGGAGGGAGTGCAGCATTGTCAGAGGGTCAGTGTGGAGGTAGAGTAGCGTTGTCAGAGCGTCAGATTGGAGGGAGTGCAGCATTGTCAGGGGGTCAGTGTGGAGGGAGTGCAGCATTGTCAGAGGTTCAGATTGGAAGGAGTGCAGCATTGTCAGGGAGTCAGTGTGGAGGGAGTGCAGCATTGTCAGAGGGTCAGTGTGGAGGTAGAGCAGCATTGTCAGAGGTTCAGTACGGAGGGAGTGCAGCATTGTAAGAGGGTAAGTGTGGAGGGAGTGCAGCATTGTCAGAGGGTCAGTATGGAGGGAATGCAGCAATGTCAGAGGGTCAGCATGGAGGGAGTGCAGCATTGTCAGAGGGTCAGTGTGGAGGGAGTTCAGCATTGTCCGAGTGTCAGTATGGAGGGAGTGCAGCATTGTTAGAGGATCAGTGTGGAGGGAGTGCAGAATTGTCAGAGGGTCAGCATGGAGGGAGTGCAGAGTTGTCAGAGGGTCAGGGTGGAGGGAGCGCAGCATTGTCAGAGGATCAGTATTGAGGGAGTGCAGCATTGTCAGAGGGTCAGTGTGGAGGGAGTGCAGCATTGTCAGATGATCAGTGTGGAGGGAGTGCACCACTCTTAGACGATCAGTATGGAGGGAGTGCAGCATTGTCAGAGGGTCAGTATCAAGCAAGTGCAGTATTGTCAGAGGATAAGGATGGAGGGAGTGCAGATTTGTTAGAGGATCACTATGGAGGGAGTGCAGCGTTGTCAGAGGGTCAGGGTGGAGGGAGCGCAGCATTGTCAGTGGATCAGTGTGGAGGGAGTGCAGCATTATCAGAGGATCAGTGTGGAGGGAGTGCAGTATTGTCAGAGGAACAGTGCGGAGGGAGTGCAGCATTGTCAGAGGAACAGTGTGAAGGGAGTGCAGGATTGTCAGAGGATCAGTGTGGAGGGTGTGCAGGATTGTCAGAGGATCAGTGTGGAGGGAGTGCAGCATTGTCAGTGGATCAGGATGGAGGGAGATCAGCATTGACAGAGGGTCAGTATGGAGGGAGTGCAGCATTGTCAGAGGGTCAGGGTGGAGGGAGTGCAGCATTGTCAGAGGATCAGTGTGGAGGGAGTGCAGCATTTTCAGACGATCAGTGTGGAGGGAGTGCAGTTTTGTCAGAGGGTCAGGATGGAGGGAGTGCAGCATTGTCAGAGGATCAGTGTGGAGGGAGTGCAGCATTGACAGAGGGTCAGTTATGAGGGTGTGCAGCATTTTCAGTGGGTCAGTGTGGAGGGAGTGCAGCATTGTCAGAGGTTTAGTATGGAGGGAGTGCAGCATTGCCAGAGGGTCAGTGCGGCGGGAGTGCAGCATTGTAAGAGGATCAGTGTGGAGGGAGTGCAGGATTGTCAGAGGATCAGTGTGGAGGGAGTGCAGCATTGTCAGAAGGTCGGTTTGGAGGGTGTGCAGAATTGTCAGAGGGTCAGTATGGAGGGAGTGCAGCGTTGTCAGAGGATCAGGGTGGTGGGAGCGCAGCATTGTCAGAGGATCAGTATGGAGGGAGTGCAGCGTTGTCAGATGGTCAGTATGGATGGAGTGCAGCGTTGTCAGAGGGTCAGGGTGGAGGGAGCGCAGCATTGTCAGAGGATCAGTGTGGAGGGAGTGCAGCATTGTCAGAGGATCAGTGTGGTGGGAGTGCAGCATTGTCATAGGGTCAGATTGGAGGGAGTGCAGCATTGTCAGGGGGTCAGTGTGGAGGGAGTGCAGCATTGTCAGAGGTTCAGAATGGAGGGAGTGCAGCATTGCCAGGGGGTCAGTGTGGAGGGAGTGCAGCATTGTCAGAGGGTCAGTGTGGAGGTAGAGCAGCGTTGTCAGAGCGTCAGATTGGAGGGAGTGCAGAATTGTCAGGGGGTCAGTGTGGAGGGAGTGCAGCATTGTCAGAGGTTCAGAAAGGAAGGAGTGCAGCATTGTCAGAGGATCAGTGTGGAGGGAGTGCAGCATTGCCAGAGGATCAGTGTGGAGGGTGTGCAGCATTGTCAGAGAGTCAGATTGGAAGGAGTGCAGCATTGTCAGGGAGTCAGTGTGGAGGGAGTGCAGCATTGTCAGAGGGTCAGTGTGGAGGTAGAGCAGCATTGTCAGAGGTTCAGTACGGAGGGAGTGCAGCATTGCAAGAGGGTAAGTGTGGAGGGAGTGCAGCATTGTCAGAGGGTCAGTATGGAGGGAATGCAGCATTGTCAGAGGGTCAGTGTGGAGGGAGTTCAGCATTGTCCGAGTGTCAGTATGGAGGGAGTGCAGCATTGTTAGAGGATCAGTGTGGAGGGAGTGCAGAATTGTCAGAGGGTCAGCGTGGAGGGAGTGCAGAGTTGTCAGAGGGTCAGGGTGGAGGGAGCGCAGCATTGTCAGAGGATCAGTATTGAGGGAGTGCAGCATTGTCAGAGGCTCAGTGTGGAGGGAGTGCAGCATTGTCAGATGATCAGTGTGGAGGGAGTGCACCACTGTTAGACGATCAGTATGGAGGGAGTGCAGCATTGTCAGAGGGTCAGGGTGGAGGGAGCGCAGCATTGTCAGAGGGTCAGGATGGAGGGAGTGCAGCATTGTCAGAGGATCAGTGTGGAGGGAGTGCAGCATTGTCAGAGGATCAGTGTGGAGGGAGTGCAGCATTGTCAGAGGGTCGGTTTGGAGGGTGTGCAGCATTGTCACGGGGTCAGTGTGGAGGGACGGCAGCATTGTCAGAGGATCAGTGTGGAGGGAGTGCAGCATTGTCAGAGAATCAGTGTGGCGGGAGAGCAGCATTGTCAGAGGGGCGGTTTGGAGGGTGTGCAGCATTGTCAGGGGGTCAGTATGGAGGGAGTGCAGTGTTGTCAGAGGATCAGTGCGGAGGGAGTGCAGCATTGTCAGAGTGTCAGTATCAAGTGAGTGCAGCATTGTCAGAGGAAAAGGATGGAGGGAGTGCAGAATTGTCAGAGGATCTGTATGGAGGGAGTGCAGCGTTGTCAGAGGGTCAGGGTGGAGGGAGTGCAGAATTGTCAGAGGGTCAGTGTGGAGGGAGTGCAGCGTTGTCAGAGGGTCAGGGTGGAGGGAGCGCAGCATTGTCAGAGGATCAGTGTGGAGGGTGTGCAGCATTGTCAGAGTATCAGTGTGGAGGGAGTGCAGCATTGTCAGAGGGTCAGATTGGAGGGAGTGCAGCATTGTCAGAGAGTCAGATTGGAAGGAGTGCAGCATTGTCAGGGGGTCAGTGTAGAGGGAGTGCAGCTTTAGTCAGAGGGTCAGTGTGGAGGTAGAGCAGCATTGTCAGAGGTTCAGTTCGGAGGGAGTGCAGCATTGTAAGAGGGTAAGTGTGGAGGGAGTGCAGCATTGTCAGAGGGTCAGAATGGAGGGGGTGCAGCAATGTCAGAGGGTCAGCATGGAGGGAGTGCAGCATTGTCAGAGGGTCAGTGTGGAGGGAGTTCAGCATTGTCCGAGTGTCAGTTTCGAGGGTGTGCAGCATTGTTAGAGGATCAGTGTGGAGGGAGTGCAGAATTGTCAGAGGGTCTGCATGGAGGGAGTGCAGAGTTGTCAGAGGGTCAGGGTGGAGGAAGCGCAGCATTGTCAGAGGATCAGCATTGAGGGAGTGCAGCATTGTCAGAGGGTCAGTGTGGAGGGAGTGCAGCATTGTCAGATGATGAGTGTGGAGGGAGTGCACCACTGTCAGACGATCAGTATGGAGGGAGTGCAGCATTGTCAGAGGGTCAGTATCAAGCAAGTGCAGTATTGTCAGAGGGTCAGGGTGGAGGGAGTGCAGAATTGTCAGAGGGTCAGTATGGAGGGAGTGCAGCGTTGTCAGAGGGTCAGGGTGGAGGGAGTGCAGCATAGTCAGAGGATAAGGATGGAGGGAGTGCAGAATTGTCAGAGGGTCAGTATGGAGGGAGTGCAGCGTTGTCAGAGGTCAGTATGGAGGGAGTGCAGCCTTCTCAGAGGGTCAGGGTGGAGGGAGTGCAGCATTGTCAGATGATCAGTGTGGAGGGAGTGCAACATTGTCAGAGGATCAGTGTGGAGGTAGTGCAGCATTATCAGAGAGTCAGTGTGGAGGGAGGGCAGCATTGCCAGAGGATCAGTGTGGAGGGAGTGCAGCATTGTCAGAGGATCAGCATGGAGAGAGTGCAGCATTATCAGAGGGTCAGTGCGGATGTACTGCAGCATTGTCAGAGGATCAGTGCGGAGGGAGTGCAACATTGTCAGAGGGTCAGTGTGGAGGGAGTGCAGCATTGTCAGAGGGTCACTGTTGAGGTAGTGCAGCATTATCAGAGGATCAGTGTAGAGGGAGTGCAGCATTATCAGAGGGTCGTGATGGAGGGAGTGCAGCATTGTCGAGGGGTTAGTATAGAGCGAGTGCAGCATTGTCGGAGGATAAGTGCGGACGGAGTGGAGCATTGTCAGAGGATCAGTGTGGAGGGAGTGCAGCATTGTCAGAGGATCAGTGTGGAGGGAGTGCAGTATTGTGAGAGGATCAGTGCGGAGGGAGTGCAGCATTGTCAGAGGATCAGTGTGGAGGGAGTGCAGCATTGTCAGAGTATCAGTATGGAGGGAGTGCAGCGTTGTCAGAGGGTCAGGGTGGAGGGAGTGGAGAATTGTCAGAGGTACAGTATGGATGGAGTGCAGCGTTGTCAGAGGGTCAGGGTGGAGGGAGCGCAGCATTGTCAGAGGATCAGTATGGAGGGAGTGCAGCGTTGTCAGAGGGTCAGGGTGGAGGGAGCGCAGCATTGTCAGAGGGTCAGGGTGGAGGGAGCGTAGCATTGTCAGACGGTCAGTATGGAGAGAGTGCAGCCTTGTCAGAGGGTCAGGGTGGAGGGAGTGCAGCATTGTCAGAGGATAAGGACGGAGGGAGTGCATAATTGTCAGAGGGTCTGTATGGAGGGAGGGCAGCGTTGTCAGAGGTACATTATGGAGGGAGTGCAGCCTTGTCAGAGAGTCAGGGTGGAGGAGGTGCAGCATTGTCAGATGATCAGTGTGGAGGGATTGCAGCATTGTCAGAGGGTCAGTGTGGACGGAGTGCAGCATTGTCAGAGGTTTAGGATGGAGGGAGTGCAACATTATCAGAGGGTCAGTGTGGAGGGAGCGCAGCATTGTCAGAGGATCAGTGTGGAGGGAGTGCAGCATTGTCAGAGGTTTAGGATGTAGGGAGTGCAGAATTATCAGAGGGTCAGTGTGGAGGGAGCGCAGCATTGTCAGAGGATCAGTGTGGAGGGAGTGCAGCATTATCAGAGGATCAGTGTGGAGGGAGTGTAGTATTGTCAGAGGAACAGTGCGGAGGGAGTGCAGCATTGTCAGAGGATCAGTGTGAAGGGAGTGCAGGATTGTCAGAGGATCAGTGTGGAGGGAGTGCAGCATTATCATAGGGTCAGGAAGGAGGGAGTGCAGCATTGTCAGTGGATCAGGATGGAGGGAGTTCAGCATTGTCAGAGGGTCAGTATGGAGGGAGTGCAGCATTGTCAGAGTGTCAGTATCAAGTGAGTGCAGCATTGTCAGAGGAAAAGGATGGAGGGAGTGCAGAATTTTCAGAGGATCTGTATGGAGGGAGTGCAGCGTTGTCAGAGGGTCAGGGTGGAGGGAGTGCAGAATTGTCAGAGGGTCAGTGTGGAGGGAGTGCAGCGTTGTCAGAGGGTCAGGGTGGAGGGAGCGCAGCATTGTCAGAGGATCAGTGTGGAGGGTGTGCAGCATTGTCAGAGTATCAGTGTGGAGGGAGTGCAGCATTGTCAGAGGGTCAGATTGGAGGGAGTGCAGCATTGTCAGAGAGTCAGATTGGAAGGAGTGCAGCATTGTCAGGGGGTCAGTGTAGAGGGAGTGCAGCTTTAGTCAGAGGGTCAGTGTGGAGGTAGAGCAGCATTGTCAGAGGTTCAGTTCGGAGGGAGTGCAGCATTGTAAGAGGGTAAGTGTGGAGGGAGTGCAGCATTGTCAGAGGGTCAGAATGGAGGGGGTGCAGCAATGTCAGAGGGTCAGCATGGAGGGAGTGCAGCATTGTCAGAGGGTCAGTGTGGAGGGAGTTCAGCATTGTCCGAGTGTCAGTTTCGAGGGTGTGCAGCATTGTTAGAGGATCAGTGTGGAGGGAGTGCAGAATTGTCAGAGGGTCTGCATGGAGGGAGTGCAGAGTTGTCAGAGGGTCAGGGTGGAGGAAGCGCAGCATTGTCAGAGGATCAGCATTGAGGGAGTGCAGCATTGTCAGAGGGTCAGTGTGGAGGGAGTGCAGCATTGTCAGATGATGAGTGTGGAGGGAGTGCACCACTGTCAGACGATCAGTATGGAGGGAGTGCAGCATTGTCAGAGGGTCAGTATCAAGCAAGTGCAGTATTGTCAGAGGGTCAGGGTGGAGGGAGTGCAGAATTGTCAGAGGGTCAGTATGGAGGGAGTGCAGCGTTGTCAGAGGGTCAGGGTGGAGGGAGTGCAGCATAGTCAGAGGATAAGGATGGAGGGAGTGCAGAATTGTCAGAGGGTCAGTATGGAGGGAGTGCAGCGTTGTCAGAGGTCAGTATGGAGGGAGTGCAGCCTTCTCAGAGGGTCAGGGTGGAGGGAGTGCAGCATTGTCAGATGATCAGTGTGGAGGGAGTGCAACATTGTCAGAGGATCAGTGTGGAGGTAGTGCAGCATTATCAGAGAGTCAGTGTGGAGGGAGGGCAGCATTGCCAGAGGATCAGTGTGGAGGGAGTGCAGCATTGTCAGAGGATCAGCATGGAGAGAGTGCAGCATTATCAGAGGGTCAGTGCGGATGTACTGCAGCATTGTCAGAGGATCAGTGCGGAGGGAGTGCAACATTGTCAGAGGGTCAGTGTGGAGGGAGTGCAGCATTGTCAGAGGGTCACTGTTGAGGTAGTGCAGCATTATCAGAGGATCAGTGTAGAGGGAGTGCAGCATTATCAGAGGGTCATGATGGAGGGAGTGCAGCATTGTCGAGGGGTTAGTATAGAGCGAGTGCAGCATTGTCGGAGGATAAGTGCGGACGGAGTGGAGCATTGTCAGAGGATCAGTGTGGAGGGAGTGCAGCATTGTCAGAGGATCAGTGTGGAGGGAGTGCAGTATTGTGAGAGGATCAGAGCGGAGGGAGTGCAGCATTGTCAGAGGATCAGTGTGGAGGGAGTGCAGCATTGTCAGAGTATCAGTATGGAGGGAGTGCAGCGTTGTCAGAGGGTCAGGGTGGAGGGAGTGGAGAATTGTCAGAGGTACAGTATGGATGGAGTGCAGCGTTGTCAGAGGGTCAGGGTGGAGGGAGCGCAGCATTGTCAGAGGATCAGTATGGAGGGAGTGCAGCGTTGTCAGAGGGTCAGGGTGGAGGGAGCGCAGCATTGTCAGAGGGTCAGGGTGGAGGGAGCGTAGCATTGTCAGACGGTCAGTATGGAGAGAGTGCAGCCTTGTCAGAGGGTCAGGGTGGAGGGAGTGCAGCATTGTCAGAGGATAAGGACGGAGGGAGTGCATAATTGTCAGAGGGTCTGTATGGAGGGAGGGCAGCGTTGTCAGAGGTACATTATGGAGGGAGTGCAGCCTTGTCAGAGAGTCAGGGTGGAGGAGGTGCAGCATTGTCAGATGATCAGTGTGGAGGGATTGCAGCATTGTCAGAGGGTCAGTGTGGACGGAGTGCAGCATTGTCAGAGGTTTAGGATGGAGGGAGTGCAACATTATCAGAGGGTCAGTGTGGAGGGAGCGCAGCATTGTCAGAGGATCAGTGTGGAGTGAGTGCAGCATTGTCAGAGGTTTCGGATGGAGGCAGTGCAGAATTATCAGAGGGTCAGTGTGGAGGGAGCGCAGCATTGTCAGAGGATCAGTGTGGAGGGAGTGCAGCATTATCAGAGGATCAGTGTGGAGGGAGTGTAGTATTGTCAGAGGAACAGTGCGGAGGGAGTGCAGCATTGTCAGAGGATCAGTGTGAAGGGAGTGCAGGATTGTCAGAGGATCAGTGTGGAGGGAGTGCAGCATTATCATAGGGTCAGGAAGGAGGGAGTGCAGCATTGTCAGTGGATCAGGATGGAGGGAGTTCAGCATTGTCAGAGGGTCAGTATGGAGGGAGTGCAGCATTGTCAGAGGGTCAGTGTGGAGGGAGTGCAGCATTGTCAGAGGATCAGTGTGGAGGGAGTGCAGCATTTTCAGATGATCAGTGTGGAGGGAGTGCAGCATTGTCAGAGGGTCAGGATGGAGGGAGTGCAGCATTGTCAGAGGATCAGTGTGGAGGGAGTGCAGCATTGACAGAGGGTCAGTTATGAGGTTGTGCAGCATTTTCAGGGGGTCAGTGTGGAGGGAGTGCAGCATTGTCAGAGGTTTAGTATGGAGGGAGTGCAACATTGTCAGAGGGTCAGTGCGGAGGGAGTGCAGCATTGTCAGAGGATCAGTCTGGAGGGAGTGCAGCATTGTCAGAGGGTCGGTTTGGAGGGCGTGCAGCATTGTCAGGGGGTCAGTGTGGAGGGACGGCAGCATTGTCAGAGGGTCAGTATGGAGGGTGTGCAGCATTGTTACAGGATCAGTGTGGAGGGAGTGCAGAATTGTCAGAGGGTCTGCATGGAGGGAGTGCAGAGTTGTCAGAGGGTCAGGGTGGAGGAAGCGCAGCATTGTCAGAGGATCAATATTGAGGGAGTGCAGCATTGTCAGAGGGTCAGTGTGGAGGGAGTGCAGCATTGTCAGATGATGAGTGTGGAGGGAGTGCACCACTGTCAGACGATCAGTATGGAGGGAGTGCAGCATTGTCAGAGGGTCAGTATCAAGCAAGTGCAGTATTGTCAGAGGATAAGGATGGAGGGAGTGCAGATTTGTTAGAGGATCAGTATGGAGGGAGTGCAGCGTTGTCAGAGGGTCAGGGTGGAGGGAGTGCAGAATTGTCAGAGGGTCAGTATGGAGGGAGTGCAGCGTTGTCAGAGGGTCAGGTTGGAGGGAGTGCAGCATTGTCAGAGGGTCAGTGTTGAGGGAGTGCAGCATTGCCAGAGGATCAGTGTAGAGGGAGTGCAGCATTATCAGAGGGTCAGGATGGAGGGAGTGCAGCATTGTCAAGGGGTTAGTATAGAGCGAGTGCAGCATTGTCGGAGGATAAGTGCGGACGGAGTGCAGCATTCTCAGAGGATCAGTGTGGAGGGAGTGCAGCTTTGTCAGAGGATCAGTGTGGAGGGAGTGAAGTATTGTGAGAGGATCAGTGCGGAGGGAGTGCAGCATTGTCAGAGGATCAGTGTGGAGGGCGTGCAGCATTGTCAGAGTATCAGTATGGAGGGAGTGCAGCGTTGTCAGAGGGTCAGGGTGGAGGGAGTGCAGAATTGTCAGAGGGTCAGTATGGATGGAGTGCAGCGTTGTCAGAGGGTCAGGGTGGAGGGAGCGCAGCATTGTCAGAGGATCAGTATGGAGGGAGTGCATCGTTGTCAGACGGTCAGTATGGAGAGAGTGCAGACATGTCAGAGGGTCAGGGTGGAGGGAGTGCAGCATTGCCAGAGAAGAAGGACGGAGGGAGTGCAGCGTTGTCAGACGTACAGTATGGAGGGAGTGCAGCATTGTCAGATGATCAGTGTGGAGGGAGTGCAGCATTGTCAGAGGGTCAGTGTGGAGGGAGTGCAGCATTGTCAGAGGTTTAGAATGGAGGGAGTGCATCATTATCAGAGGGTCAGTGTGGAGGGAGCGCAGCATTGTCAGAGGATCAGTGTGGAGGGATTGCAGCATTGTCAGAGGTTTAGGATGGAGGGAGTGCAGAGTTATCAGAGGGTCAGTGTGCAGGGAGCGCAGCATTGTCAGAGTATCAGTGTGGAGGGAGTGCAGCATTGTCAGAGGGTCAGATTGGAGGGAGTGCAGCATTGTCAGAGAGTCAGATTGGAAGGAGTGCAGCATTGTCAGGGGGTCAGTGTAGAGGGAGTGCAGCTTTAGTCAGAGGGTCAGTGTGGAGGTAGAGCAGCATTGTCAGAGGTTCAGTTCGGAGGGAGTGCAGCATTGTAAGAGGGTAAGTGTGGAGGGAGTGCAGCATTGTCAGAGGGTCAGTATGGAGGGGGTGCAGCAATGTCAGAGGGTCAGCATGGAGGGAGTGCAGCATTGTCAGAGGGTCAGTGTGGAGGGAGTTCAGCATTGTCCGAGTGTCAGTATAGAGGGTGTGCAGCATTGTTAGAGGATCAGTGTGGAGGGAGTGCAGAATTGTCAGAGGGTCTGCATGGAGGGAGTGCAGAGTTGTCAGAGGGTCAGGGTGGAGGAAGCGCAGCATTGTCAGAGGATCAGTATTGAGGGAGTGCAGCATTGTCAGAGGGTCAGTGTGGAGGGAGTGCAGCATTGTCAGATGATGAGTGTGGAGGGAGTGCACCACTGTCAGACGATCAGTATGGAAGGAGTGCAGCATTGTCAGAGGGTCAGTATCAAGCAAGTGCAGTATTGTCAGAGGATAAGGATGGAGGGAGTGCAGATTTGTTAGAGGATCAGTATGGAGGGAGTGCAGCGTTGTCAGAGGGTCAGGGTGGAGGGAGTGCAGAATTGTCAGAGGGTCAGTATGGAGGGAGTGCAGCGTTGTCAGAGGGTCAGGGTGGAGGGAGTGCAGCATAGTCAGAGGATAAGGATGGACGGAGTGCAGAATTGTCAGAGGGTCAGTATGGAGGGAGTGCAGCGTTGTCAGAGGTCAGTATGGAGGGAGTGCAGCCTTCTCAGAGGGTCAGGGTGGAGGGAGTGCAGCATTGTCAGATGATCATTGTGGAGGGAGTGCAACATTGTCAGAGGATCAGTGTGGAGGTAGTGCAGCATTATCAGAGAGTCAGTGTGGAGGGAGGGCAGCATTGCCAGAGGATCAGTGTGGAGGGAGTGCAGCATTGTCAGAGGATCAGCATGGAGAGAGTGCAGCATTATCAGAGGGTCAGTGCGGATGTACTGCAGCATTGTCAGAGGATCAGTGCGGAGGGAGTGCAACATTGTCAGAGGGTCAGTGTGGAGGGAGTGCAGCATTTTCAGATGGTCACTGTTGAGGTAGTGCAGCATTATCAGAGGATCAGTGTAGAGGGAGTGCAGCATTATCAGAGGGTCATGATGGAGGGAGTGCAGCATTGTCGAGGGGTTAGTATAGAGCGAGTGCAGCATTGTCGGAGGATAAGTGCGGATGGAGTGGAGCATTGTCAGAGGATCAGTGTGGAGGGAGTGCAGCATTGTCAGAGGATCAGTGTGGAGGGAGTGCAGTATTGTGAGAGGATCAGTGCGGAGGGAGTGCAGCATTGTCAGAGGATCAGTGTGGAGGGAGTGCAGCATTGTCAGAGTATCAGTATGGAGGGAGTGCAGCGTTGTCAGAGGGTCAGGGTGGAGGGAGTGGAGAATTGTCAGAGGTACAGTATGGATGGAGTGCAGCGTTGTCAGAGGGTCAGGGTGGAGGGAGCGCAGCATTGTCAGAGGATCAGTATGGAGGGGGTGCAGCGTTGTCAGAGGGTCAGGGTGGAGGGAGCGCAGCATTGTCAGAGGGTCAGGGTGGAGGGAGCGCAGCATTGTCAGACGGTCAGTATGGAGAGAGTGCAGCCTTGTCAGAGGGTCAGGGTGGAGGGAGTGCAGCATTGTCAGAGGATAAGGACGGAGGGAGTGCATAATTGTCAGAGGGTCTGTATGGAGGGAGGGCAGCGTTGTCAGAGGTACATTATGGAGGGAGTGCAGCCTTGTCAGAGAGTCAGGGTGGAGGAGGTGCAGCATTGTCAGATGATCAGTGTGGAGGGAGTGCAGCATTGTCAGAGGGTCAGTGTGGACGGAGTGCAGCATTGTCAGAGGTTTAGGATGGAGGGAGTGCAACATTATCAGACGTCAGTGTGGAGGGAGCGCAGCATTGTCAGAGGATCAGTGTGGAGGGAGTGCAGCATTGTCAGAGGTTTAGGATGGAGGGAGTGCAGAATTATCAGAGGGTCAGTGTGGAGGGAGCGCAGCATTGTCAGAGGATCAGTGTGGAGGGGGTGCAGCATTATCAGAGGATCAGTGTGGAGGGAGTGCAGTATTGTCAGAGGAACAGTGCGGAGGGAGTGCAGCATTGTCAGAGGATCAGTGTGAAGGGAGTGCAGGATTGTCAGAGGATCAGTGTGGAGGGAGTGCAGCATTATCATAGGGTCAGGAAGGAGGGAGTGCAGCATTGTCAGTGGATCAGGATGGAGGGAGTTCAGCATTGTCAGAGGGTCAGTATGGAGGGAGTGCAGCATTGTCAGAGGGTCAGTGTGGAGGGAGTGCAGCATTGTCAGAGGATCAGTGTTGAGGGAGTGCCGCATTTTCAGACGATCAGTGTGGAGGGAGTGCAGCATTGTCATAGGGTCAGGATGGAGGGAGTGCAGCATTGTCAGAGGATCAGTGTGGAGGGAGTGCAGCATTGACAGAGGGTCAGTTATGAGGTTGTGCAGCATTTTCATGGGGTCAGTGTGGAGGGAGTGCAGCATTGTCAGAGGTTTAGTATGGAGGGAGTGCAGCATCGTCAGAGGGTCAGTGCGGAGGGAGTGCAGCATTGTCAGAGGATCAGTCTGGAGGGAGTGCAGGATTGTCAGAGGATCAGTGTGGAGGGAGTGCAGCATTGTCATAGGGTCGGTTTGGAGGGTGTGCAGCATTGTCAGGGGGTCAGTGTGGAGGGACGGCAGCATTGTCAGAGGGTCAGTATGGAGGGTGTGCAGCATTGTTAGAGGATCAGTGTGGAGGGAGTGCAGAATTGTCAGAGGGTCTGCATGGAGGGAGTGCAGAGTTGTCAGTGGGTCAGGGTGGAGGAAGCGCAGCATTGTCAGAGGATCAATATTGAGGGAGTGCAGCATTGTCAGAGGGTCAGTGTGGAGGGAGTGCAGCATTGTCAGATGATGAGTGTGGAGGGAGTGCACCACTGTCAGACGATCAGTATGGAGGGAGTGCAGCATTGTCAGAGGGTCAGTATCAAGCAAGTGCAGTATTGTCAGAGGATAAGGATGGAGGGAGTGCAGATTTGTTAGAGGATCAGTATGGAGGGAGTGCAGCGTTGTCAGAGGGTCAGGGTGGAGGGAGAGCAGAATTGTCAGAGGGTCAGTATGGAGGGAGTGCAGCGTTGTCAGAGGGTCAGGGTGGAGGGAGTGCAGCATTGTCAGAGGGTCAGTGTTGAGGGAGTGCAGCATTGCCAGAGGATCAGTGTAGAGGGAGTGCAGCATTATCAGAGGGTCAGGATGGAGGGAGTGCAGCATTGTCAAGGGGTTAGTATAGAGCGAGTGCAGCATTGTCGGAGGATAAGTGCGGACGGAGTGCAGCATTGTCAGAGGATCAGTGTGGAGGGAGTGCAGCTTTGTCAGAGGATCAGTGTGGAGGGAGTGAAGTATTGTGAGAGGATCAGTGCGGAGGGAGTGCAGCATTGTCAGAGGATCAGTGTGGAGTGAGTGCAGCATTGTCAGAGTATCAGTATGGAGGGAGTGCAGCGTTGTCAGAGGGTCAGGGTGGAGGGAGTGCAGAATTGTCAGAGGGTCAGTATGGATGGAGTGCAGCGTTGTCAGAGGGTCAGGGTGGAGGGAGCGCAGCATTTTCAGAGGATCAGTATGGAGGGAGTGCATCGTTGTTAGACGGTCAGTATGGAGAGAGTGCAGACATGTCAGAGGGTCAGGGTGGAGGGAGTGCAGCATTGCCAGAGAATAAGGACGGAGGGAGTGCAGAATTGTCAGAGGGTCTGTATGGAGGGAGTGCAGCGTTGTCAGACGTACAGTATGGAGGGAGTGCAGCATTGTCAGATGATCAGTGTGGAGGGAGTGCAGCATTGTCAGAGGGTCAGTGTGGAGGGAGTGCAGCATTGTCAGATGTTTAGAATGGAGGCAGTGCATCATTATCAGAGGGTCAGTGTGGAGGGAGCGCAGCATTGTCAGAGGATCAGTGTGGAGGGATTGCAGCATTGTCAGAGGTTTAGGATGGAGGGAGTGCAGAGTTATCAGAGGGTCAGTGTGGAGGGAGCGCAGCATTGTCAGAGGATCAGTGTGGAGGGAGTGCAGCATTATCAGAGGATCAGTGTGGAGGGAGTGCAGTATTGTCAGAGGAACAGTGCGGAGGGAGTGCAGCATTGTCAGAGGATCAGTGTGAAGGGTGTGCAGGATTGTCAGAGGATCAGTGTGGAGGGAGTGCAGCATTTTCAGACGATCAGAGTGGAGGGAGTGCAGCATTGTCAGACGGTCAGGATGGAGGGAGTGCAGCATTGTCAGAGGATCAGTGTGGAGGGAGTGCAGCATTATAATAGGGTCAGGAAGGAGGGAGTGCAGCATTGTCAGTGGATCAGGATGGAGGGAGTTCAGCATTGTCAGAGGGTCAGTATGGAGGGAGTGCAGCATTGTCAGAGGGTCAGTGTGGATGGAGTGCAGCATTGTCAGAGGATCAGTGTGGAGGGAGTGCAGCATTTTCAGACGATCAGTGTGGAGGGAGTGCAGCATTGTCAGATGGTCAGGATGGAGGGAGTGCAGCATTGTCAGAGGATCAGTGTGGAGGGAGTGCAGCATTGACAGAGGGTTAGTTATGAGGGTGTGCAGCATTTTCAGGGGGTCAGTGTGGAGGGAGTGCAGCATTGTCAGAGGTTTAGTATGGAGGGAGTGCAGCATTGTCAGAGGGTCAGTGCGGAGGGAGTGCAGCATTGTCAGAGGATCAGTGTGGAGGGAGTGCAGGATTGTCAGAGGATCAGTGTGGAGGGAGTGCAGCATTGTCAGAGGGTCGGTTTGGAGGGTGTGCAGCATTGTCAGAGGGTCAGTACGGAGGGAGTGCAGCATTGTCAGAGGGTCAGTACGGAGGGAGTGCAGCATTGTCAGAGGGTCATGGTGGAGGGAGTGCAGCATTGTCAGAGGATCAGTATGGAGGGAGTGCAGCATTGTCAGAGGGTGATTGTGGAGGGAGTGCAGCATTGTCAGAGGGTCAGTGTGATGGGAGTGCAGGATTGTAAGAGGGTCAGTGTGGAGGGAGTGCAGCATTGTCAGAGGGTCAGTGTGATGGGAGTTTAGCATTGTCAGAGAGTCAGTGTGGAGGGAATGCAGCATTGTCAGACGATCAGTGTGGCGGGAGTGTAGAATTGTCAGCAAGTCTGTATGCAGGGAGTGCAGCGTTGTCTGAGGGTCAGTATGGAGGGAGTGCAGCATGATCAGAGTGTCAGGATGGAGGGAGTGCAGCATTGTCAGAGGGTCAGTGTCAAGGGAGTGCAGCATTGTCAGAGGATCAGTGTGGAGGGAGTGCAGCATTGTCAGAGGATCAGTGTGGAGGGAGTGCAGCATTGTCAGAGGATCAGTGTGTAGGGAGTGCAGAATTGTCAGAGGATCAGTGCGGAGGTAGTGCAGCATTGTCAGAGGATCAGTATGGAGGGAGTGCAGCATTGTCAGAGGATCAGTGTGGAGGGTGTGCAGTATTGTCAGAGGATCAGTGCGGAGGGAGTGCAGCATTTTCAGAGGGTCAGCGTGGAGGGAGTGCAGAAATGTCAGCGGATCAGTGCGGAGGGAGTGCAGCATTGTCAGAGAATCAGTATGGAGAGAGTGCAGCATTGTCAGAGGATCAGTGTGGCGTGAGTACAGCATTGTCTGAGGGTCCGTTTGGAGGGTGTGCAGCATTGTCAGAGGATCAGTGTGGAGTGAGTGCAGCATTTTCAGATGGTCAGTGTGGTGGGAGTGCAGCATTGTCAGAGGGTAAGTACGGAGGGAGTGCAACATTGTCAGAGTGTCAGGATGGAGGGAGTGCAGCATTATCAGAGCATCAGTGCAGAGGGAGTGCAGCATTGTCAGAGGATAAGTGTGGAGGGAGTGCAGTATTGTCAGAGGGTGAGTGTGGAGGGAGTGCAGCATTGTCAGAGGATCAGTGTGGAGGGAGTGCAGCATTGTCAGAGGATCAGTGTGGAGGGTGTGCAGCATAGTCAGAGTGTCAGCGGGGAGGGAGTGCCGCATTGTCAGAGGATCAGTGCGGAGGGAGTGCGGCATTGTCAGAGGATCAGTGTGGAGGTAGTGCAGCATTGTCAGAGGATCAGTACGGAGGGAGTGCAGCATTGTCAGAGGGTCAGTGTGGAGGGAGTTCAGCATTGTCCGAGTGTCAGTATCGTGGGAGTGCAGCATTGTTAGAGGATCAGTGTGGAGGGAGTGCAGAAATGTCAGAGGGTCAGTATGGAGCGAGTGCAGCGTGGTCAGAGTGTCAGGGTGGAGGGAGCGCAGCATTCTCAGAGGATCAGTGTGGAGGGAGTGCAGCATTGTCAGAGGGTCAGTGTGGAGGGAGTGCAGCATTGTCAGAGGATCAGTGTGGAGGGAGTGCACCACTGTCAGACGATCAGTATGGAGGGAGTGCAGCATTGTCAGAGTGTCAGTATCAAGTGTGTGCAGCATTGTCAGAGGATAAGAATGGAGGGAGTGCAGAATTGTCAGAGGATCAGTATGGAGGAATTGCAGCGTTGTCAGAGGGTCAGGGTGGAGGGAGTGCAGAATTGTCAGAGGGTCAGTATGGATGGAGTGCAGCGTTGTCAGAGGGTCAGCGTGGAGGGAGGGCAGCATTGTCAGAGGATCAGTATGGAGGGAGTGCAGCGTTGTCAGACGGTCAGTATGGAGAGAGTGCAGCCTTGTCAGAGGGTCAGGGTGGAGGGAGTGCAGCATTGTCAGAGGATAAGGATGGAGGGAGTGCAGAATTGTCAGAGGGTCAGTATGGAGGGAGTGCAGCGTTGTCAGAGGTACAGTATGGAGGGAGTGCAGCCTTGTCAGAGAGTCAGGGTGGAGGGAGTGCAGCATTGTCAGATGATCAGTGTGGAGGAAGTGCAGCATTGTCAGAGGGTGATTGTGGAGGGAGTGCAGCATTGTCAGAGGGTCAGTGTGATGGGAGTGCAGGATTGTAAGAGGGTCAGTGTGGAGGGAGTGCAGCATTGTTAGAGGGTCAGTGTGATGGGAGTTTAGCATTGTCAGAGAGTCAGTGTGGAGGGAATGCAGCATTGTCAGACGATCAGTGTGGCGGGAGTGTCGAATTGTCAGCAGGTCTGTATGCAGGGAGTGCAGCGTTGTCTGAGGGTCAGTATGGAGGGAGTGCAGCATGATCAGAGGGTCAGGATGGAGGGAGTGCAGCATTGTCAGAGGGTCAGTGTCAAGGGAGTGCAGCATTGTCAGAGGATCAGTGCGGAGGGAGTGCAGCATTGTCAGAGGATCAGTGTGGAGGGAGAGCAGCATTGTCAGAGGATCAGTGTGTAGGGAGTGCAGAATTGTCAGAGGATCAGTGCGGAGGGAGTGCAGCATTGTCAGAGGATCAGTATGGAGGGAGTGCAGCATTGTCAGAGGATCAGTGTGGAGGGTGTGCAGTATTGTCAGAGGATAAGTGCGGAGGGAGTGCAGCATTTTCAGAGGGTCAGCGTGGAGGGAGTGCAGCATTGTCAGAGGATCAGTGTGGAGTGAGTACAGCATTGTCTGAGGGTCCGTTTGGAGGGTGTGCAGCATTGTCAGAGGATCAGTGTGGAGTGAGTGCAGCATTTTCAGATGGTCAGTGTGGAGGGAGTGCAGCATTGTCAGAGGGTAAGTACGGAGGGAGTGCAGCATTGTCAGAGTGTCAGGATGGAGGGAGTGCAGCATTATCAGAGCATCAGTGCAGAGGGAGTGCAGCATTGTCAGAGGATAAGTGTGGAGGGAGTGCAGTATTGTCAGAGGATCAGTGTGGATGGAGTGCAGCATTGTCAGAGGATCAGTGTGGTGGGAGTGCAGTATTATCAGATGATCAGTGCGGAGGGATTACAGCATTGTCAGAGGATCAGTGTGGAGGGTGTGCAGCATTGTCAGAGTGTCAGTGTGGAGGGAGTGCAGCATTGTCAGAGGGTCAGTTCGGAGGGAGTGCAGCATTGTCAGAGGGTCAGTGTGGAGGGAGTTCAGCATTGTCCGAGTGTCAGTATGGTGGGAGTGCAGCATTGTTAGAGGATCAGTGTGGAGGGAGTGCAGAAATGTCAGAGGGTCAGTATGGAGCGAGTGCAGCGTTGTCAGAGGGTCAGGGTGGAGTGAGCGCAGCATTGTCAGAGGATCAGTGTGGAGGGAGTGCAGCATTGTCAGAGGGTCAGTGTGGAGGGAGTGCAGCATTGTCAGAGGATCAGTGTGGAGGGAGTGCACCACTGTCAGACGATCAGTATGGAGGGAGTGCAGCATTGTCAGAGTGTCAGTATCAAGTGAGTGCAGCATTGTCAGAGGATAAGAATGGAGGGAGTGCAGAATTGTCAGAGGATCAGTATGGAGGGAGTGCAGCGTTGTCAGAGGGTCAGGGTGGAGGGAGTGCAGAATTGTCAGAGGGTCAGTATGGATGGAGTGCAGCGTTGTCAGAGGGTCAGCGTGGAGGGAGCGCAGCATTGTCAGAGGATCAGTATGGAGGGAGTGCAGCGTTGTCAGACGGTCAGTATGGAGAGAGTGCAGCCTTGTCAGAGGGTCAGATTGGAGGGAGTGCAGCATTGTCAGAGGATAAGGATGGAGGGAGTGCAGAATTGTCAGAGGGACTGTATGGAGGGAGTGCAGCGTTGTCAGAGGTACAGTATGGAGGGAGTGCAGCCTTGTCAGAGAGTCAGGGTGGAGGGAGTGCAGCATTGTCAGATGATCAGTGTGGAGGGTGTGCAGCATTGTCAGAGGGTCAATGTGGACGGAGTGCAGCATTGTCAGAGGTTTAGAATGGAGGAAGTGCATCATTATCGGAGGGTCAGTGTGGAGGGAGCGCAGCATTGTCAGAGGATCAGTGTGGAGGGAGTGCAGCATTGTCAGAGGTTTAGGATGGAGGGAGTGCATCATTATCAGAGGGTCAGTGTGGAGGGAGCGCAGCATTGTCAGAGGATCAGTGTGGAGGGAGTGCAGCATTATCAGATGCTCAGTGTGGAGGGAGTGCAGTATTGTCAGAGGATCAGTGCGGAGGGAGTGCAGCATTGTCAGAGGATCAGTGTGAAGGGAGTGCAGGATTGTCAGAGGATCAGTGTGGAGGGAGTGCAGCATTATCATAGGGTCAGGAAGGAGGGAGTGCAGCATTGTCAGGGGGTCAGGATGGAGGGAGTTCAGCATTGTCAGAGGTTCAGTATGGAGGGAGTGCAGCATTGTCAGAGGGTCAGTGTGGAGGGAGTGCAGCATTGTCAGAGGATCAGTGTGGTGGGAGTGCAGCATTTGCAGACGATCAGTGTGGAGGGATTGCAGCATTGTCAGAGGGTCAGGATGGAGGGAGTGCAGCATTGTCAGAGGATCAGTGTGGAGGGAGTGCAGCATTGACAGAGGGTCAGATATGAGGGTGTGCAGCATTTTCAGGGGGTCAGTGTGGAGGGAGTGGAGCATTGTCAGAGGTTTAGTATGGAGGGAGTGCAACATTGTCAGAGGGTCAGTGTGGAGGGAGTGCAGCATTGTCAGAGGGTCAGTGTGGAGGGAGTGCAGCATTGTCAGATGGTCAGTACGGAGGGAGTGCATCATTGTCAGAGGGTCAGTGTGGAGGGAGTGAAGCATTGTCATTGGGTCATGATGGAGGGAGTGCAGCATTGTCAGAGGATCAGTGTGGAGGGAGTGCAGCATTGTCAGAGGATCAGTGTGGTGGGAGTGCAGTATTATCAGATGATCAGTGCGGAGGGATTACTGCATTGTCAGAGGATCAGTGTGGAGGGTGTGCAGCATTGTCAGAGTGTCAGTGTGGAGGGAGTGCAGCATTGTCAGAGGGTCAGTACGGAGGGAGTGCAGCATTGTCAGAGGGTCAGTGTGGAGGGAGTTCAGCATTGTCCGAGTGTCAGTATGGTGGGAGTGCAGCATTGTTAGAGGATCAGTGTGGAGGGAGTGCAGAAATGTCAGAGGGTCAGTATGGAGCGAGTGCAGCGTTGTCAGAGGGTCAGGGTGGAGGGAGCGCAGCATTGTCAGAGGATCAGTGTGGAGGGAGTGCAGCATTGTCAGAGGGTCAGTGTGGAGGGAGTGCAGCATTGTCAGAGGATCAGTGTGGAGGGAGTGCACCACTGTCAGACGATCAGTATGGAGGGATTGCAGCATTGTCAGATGGTCAGTACGGAGGGAGTGCATCATTGTCAGAGGGTCAGTGTGGAGGGAGTGAAGCATTGTCAGAGGGTCATGATGGAGGGAGTGCAGCATTGTCAGAGGGTCAGTATGGAGGGAGTGCAGCATTGTCAGAGGGTCAGTGTGGAGGGAGTGCAGCACTGTCAGAGTATCATTATGGAGGGAGTGCAGCATTGTCAGAGGATCACTGTGGAGGGAGTGCAGAATTGTCAGAGGGTCAGTATGGACGAAGTGCAACGTTGTCAGAGGTCAGGGCGGAGGGAGCGCAGCATTGTCAGCCGATCAGTTTGGAGGGAGTGCAGCATTGTCAGAGGGTCAGGGTGGAGGGAGCGCAGCATTTTCAGAGGGTCAGTAAGGAGGGATAGCAGCATTGTCAGAGGGTCAGTACGGAGGGAGTGCAGCATTGTCAGAGGGTCAGTACGGAGGGAGTGCAGAATTGTCAGAGGGTCATGGTGGAGGGAGCGCAGCATTGTCAGAGGATCAGTATGGTGCGAGTGCAGCATTGTCAGAGGGTGATTGTGGAGGGAGTGCAGCATTGTCAGAGGGTCAGTGTGTTGGGAGTGCAGGATTGTAAGAGGGTCAGTGTGTTGGGAGTGCAGGATTGTAAGAGGGCGAGTGTGGAGGGAGTGCAGCATTGTCAGAGGGTCAGTGTGATGGGAGTTGAGCATTGTCAGAGGGTCAGTGTGGAGGGAATGCAGCATTGTCAGGCGATCAGTGTGGAGGGAGTGTAGAATTGTCAGCAGGTCTGTATGCAGGGAGTGCAGCGTTGTCTGAGGGTCAGTATGGAGGGAGTGCAGCATTGTCAGAGGGTCAGTGTCAAGGGAGTGCAGCATTGTCAGAGGATCAGTGTGGAGGGAGTGCACCACTGTCAGACGATCAGTATGGAGGGAGTGCAGCATTGTCAGAGTGTCAGTATCAAGTGAGAGCAGCATTGTCAGAGGATAAGAATGGAGGGAGTGCAGAATTGTCAGAGGATCAGTATGGAGGGAGTGCAGCGTTGTCAGAGGGTCAGGGTGGAGGGAGTGCAGCATTGTCAGAGGATCAGTATGGAGGGAGTGCAGCGTTGTCAGACGGTCAGTATGGAGAGAGTGCAGCCTTGTCAGAGGGTCAGGGTGGAGGGAGTGCAGCACTGTCAGAGGATAAGGATGGAGGGAATGCAGAATTGTCAGAGGGTCTGTATGGAGGGAGTGCAGCGTTGTCAGAGGTACAGTATGGAGGGAGTGCAGCCTTGTCAGAGAGTCAGGGTGGAGGGAGTGCAGCATTGTCAGATGATCAGTGTGGAGGGAGTGCAGCATTGTCAGAGAGTCAGTGTGGACTGAGTGCAGCATTGTCAGAGGTTTAGAATGTAGGGAGTGCATCATTATCGGAGGGTCAGTGTGGAGGGAGCGCAGCATTGTCAGAGGATCAGTGTGGAGGGAGTGCAGCATTGTCAGAGGTTTAGGATGGAGGGAGTGCATCATTATCAGAGGGTCAGTGTGGAGGGAGCGCAGCATTGTCAGAGGATCAGTGTGGAGGGAGTGCAGCATTATCAGAGCCTCAGTGTGGAGGGAGTGCAGTATTGTCAGAGGATCAGTGCGGAGGGAGTGCAGCATTGTCAGAGATCAGTGTGAAGGGAGTGCAGGATTGTCAGAGGATCAGTGTGGGGGGAGTGCAGCATTATCATAGGGTCAGGAAGGAGGGAGTGCAGCATTTTCAGGGGGTCAGGATGGAGGAAGTTCAGCATTGTCAGAGATTCAGTATGGAGGGATGCAGCATTGTCAGAGGGTCAGGGTGGAGGGACTGCAGCTTTGTCAGAGGATCAGTGTGGAGGGAGTGCAGCATTTGCAGACGATCAGTGTGGAGGGAGTGCAGCATTGTCAGAGGGTCAGGATGGAGGGAGTGCAGCATTGTCAGAGGATCAGTGTGGAGGGAGTGCAGCATTGTCAGAGGTTTAGTGTGGAGGGAGTGCAGCACTGTCAGAGTATCATTATGGAGGGAGTGCAGCATTGTCAGAGGATCAGTGTGGAGGGAGTGCAGAATTGTCAGAGGGTCAGTATGGAGGAAGTCCAGCGTTGTCATAGGTCAGGGCGGAGGGAGCGCAGCATTGTCAGACGATCAGTTTGGAGGGAGTGCAGCATTGTCAGAGGGTCAGGGTGGAGGGAGCGCAGCATTTTCAGAGGATCAGTAAGGAGGGATTGCAGCATTGTCAGAGGGTCAGTACGGAGGGAGTGCAGCATTGTCAGAGGGTCAGTACGGAGGGAGTGCAGCATTGTCAGAGGGTCATGGAGGAGGGAGCGCAGCATTGTCAGAGGATCAGTATGGTGGGAGTGCAGCATTGTCAGAGGGTGATTGTGGAGGGAGTGCAGCATTGTCAGAGGGTCAGTGTGATGGGAGTGCAGGATTGTAAGAGGGTTAGTGTGGAGGGAGTGCAGCATTGTCAGAGGGTCAGTGTGATGGTAGTTTAGCATTGTCAGAGGGTCAGTTTGGAGGGAATGCAGCATTGTCAGGCGATCAGTGTGGAGGGAGTGTAGAATTGTCAGAGGATCAGTGTGGAGTGAGTGCAGCATTTTCAGAGGATCAGTGTGTCGGGAGTGCAGAATTGTCAGAGGATCAGTGCAGAGGGAGTGCAGCATTGTCAGAGGATCAGTATGGAGGGAGTGCAGCATTGTCAGAGGATCAGTGTGATGGGAGTTTAGCATTGTCAGAGGATCAGTGCGGAGGGAGTGCAGCATTGTCAGAGGGTCAGCGTGGAGAAAGTGCAGAATTGTCAGAGGATCAGTGCGGAGGGAGTGCAGCATAGTCAGAGGATCAGTATGGAGGGAGTGCAGCATTGTCAGAGGATCAGTGTGGAGTGAGTACAGCATTGTCTGAGGGTCCGTTTGGAGGGTGTGCCGCATTGTCAGAGGGTGACTGTGGAGGGGGTGCAGCATTGTCAGTGCATCAGCGTGGAGGTAGTGCTGCATTGTCAGAGGGTCAGTATGGAGGGAGTGCAGCATTGTCAGAGGGTCAGTGTGGAGGGAGTGCAGCATTGTCAGAGGGTCTGTATGGAGGGAGTGCAGCATTGTCAGAGGGTCCGTATGGAGGGAGTGCAGCATTGTCAGAGTGTAAGTGTGGAGGGAGTGCAGTATTGTCAGATGATCAGTTTGGAGGGAGTGCAGCATTGTCAGAGGGTCAGGGTGGAGGGAGCGCAGCATTTTCAGAGGGTCAGTAAGGAGGGATTGCAGCATTGTCAGAGGGTCAGTACGGAGGGAGTGCAGCATTGTCGGAGGGTCAGTACGGAGGGAGTGCAGCATTGTCAGGGGTTCATTGTGGAGGGAGCGCAGCATTGTCAGAGGATCAGTATGGAGGGAGTGCAGCATTGTCAGAGGGTGATTGTGGAGGGAGTGCAGCATTGTCAGAGGGTCAGTGTGATGGAAGTGCAGGATTGTAAGAGGGTCAGTTTGGAGGGAGTGCAGCATTGGCAGAGCGTCAGTGTGATGGGAGTTTAGCATTGTCAGAGGGTCAGTGTGCAGGGAATGCAGCATTGTCAGACGATCAGTGTGGAGGGAGTGTAGAATTGTCAGCAGGTCTGTATGCAGGGAGTGCAGCGTTGTCTGAGGGTCAGTTTGGAGGGTGTACTGCATTGTCAGAGGATCAGTATGGAGGGAGTTCAGCATTGTCAGAGGGTCAGTGTGGATGGAGTGCAGAATTGTCAGAGGATCAGTGTGGTGAGGGTGCAGCATTGTCAGAGGATCAGTGTGGGGGAAGTGCAGCATTGTCAGAGGATCAGTGTGGAGGGAGTGCAGCATTGTCAGAGGATCATTGTGTAGGGAGTGCAGAATTGTCAGAGGATCAGTGCGGAGAGAGTGCAGCATTGTCAGAGGGTCAGTGTGATGGTAGTTTAGCATTGTCAGAGGGTCAGTGTGGAGGGAATGCAGCATTGTCAGGCGATCAGTGTGGAGGGAGCGCAGCATTGTCAGAGGATCAGTGTGGAGGGAGTGCAGCATTGTCAGAGGTTTAGGATGGAGGGAGTGCATCATTATCAGAGGGTCAGTGTGGAGGGAGCGCAGCATTGTCAGAGGATCAGTGTGGAGGGAGTGCAGCATTATCAGAGCCTCAGTGTGGAGGGAGTGCAGTATTGTCAGAGGATCAGTGCGGAGGGAGTGCAGCATTGTCAGAGATCAGTGTGAAGGGAGTGCAGGATTGTCAGAGGATCAGTGTGGGGGGAGTGCAGCATTATCATAGGGTCAGGAAGGAGGGAGTGCAGCATTTTCAGGGGGTCAGGATGGAGGAAGTTCAGCATTGTCAGAGATTCAGTATGGAGGGATGCAGCATTGTCAGAGAGTCAGGGTGGAGGGACTGCAGCTTTGTCAGAGGATCAGTGTGGAGGGAGTGCAGCATTTGCAGACGATCAGTGTGGAGGGAGTGCAGCATTGTCAGAGGGTCAGGATGGAGGGAGTGCAGCATTGTCAGAGGATCAGTGTGGAGGGAGTGCAGCATTGACAGAGGGTCAGTTATGAGGGTGTGCAGCATTTTCAGTGGGTCAGTGTGGAGGGAGTGGAGCATTGTCAGAGGTTTAGTGTGGAGGGAGTGCAGCACTGTCAGAGTATCATTATGGAGGGAGTGCAGCATTGTCAGAGGATCAGTGTGGAGGGAGTGCAGAATTGTCAGAGGGTCAGTATGGAGGAAGTCCAGCGTTGTCATAGGTCAGGGCGGAGGGAGCGCAGCATTGTCAGACGATCAGTTTGGAGGGAGTGCAGCATTGTCAGAGGGTCAGGGTGGAGGGAGCGCAGCATTTTCAGAGGATCAGTAAGGAGGGATTGCAGCATTGTCAGAGGGTCAGTACGGAGGGAGTGCAGCATTGTCAGAGGGTCAGTACGGAGGGAGTGCAGCATTGTCAGAGGGTCATGGAGGAGGGAGCGCAGCATTGTCAGAGGATCAGTATGGTGGGAGTGCAGCATTGTCAGAGGGTGATTGTGGAGGGAGTGCAGCATTGTCAGAGGGTCAGTGTGATGGGAGTGCAGGATTGTAAGAGGGTTAGTGTGGAGGGAGTGCAGCATTGTCAGAGGGTCAGTGTGATGGTAGTTTAGCATTGTCAGAGGGTCAGTTTGGAGGGAATGCAGCATTGTCAGGCGATCAGTGTGGAGGGAGTGTAGAATTGTCAGAGGATCAGTGTGGAGTGAGTGCAGCATTTTCAGAGGATCAGTGTGTCGGGAGTGCAGAATTGTCAGAGGATCAGTGCAGAGGGAGTGCAGCATTGTCAGAGGATCAGTATGGAGGGAGTGCAGCATTGTCAGAGGATCAGTGTGATGGGAGTTTAGCATTGTCAGAGGATCAGTGCGGAGGGAGTGCAGCATTGTCAGAGGGTCAGCGTGGAGAAAGTGCAGAATTGTCAGAGGATCAGTGCGGAGGGAGTGCAGCATAGTCAGAGGATCAGTATGGAGGGAGTGCAGCATTGTCAGAGGATCAGTGTGGAGTGAGTACAGCATTGTCTGAGGGTCCGTTTGGAGGGTGTGCCGCATTGTCAGAGGGTGACTGTGGAGGGGGTGCAGCATTGTCAGTGCATCAGCGTGGAGGTAGTGCAGCATTGTCAGAGGGTCAGTATGGAGGGAGTGCAGCATTGTCAGAGGGTCAGTGTGGAGGGAGTGCAGCATTGTCAGAGGGTCTGTATGGAGGGAGTGCAGCATTGTCAGAGGGTCCGTATGGAGGGAGTGCAGCATTGTCAGAGTGTAAGTGTGGAGGGAGTGCAGTATTGTCAGATGATCAGTTTGGAGTGAGTGCAGCATTGTCAGAGGGTCAGGGTGGAGGGAGCGCAGCATTTTCAGAGGGTCAGTAAGGAGGGATTGCAGCATTGTCAGAGGGTCAGTACGGAGGGAGTGCAGCATTGTCGGAGGGTCAGTACGGAGGGAGTGCAGCATTGTCAGGGGTTCATTGTGGAGGGAGCGCAGCATTGTCAGAGGATCAGTATGGAGGGAGTGCAGCATTGTCAGAGGGTGATTGTGGAGGGAGTGCAGCATTGTCAGAGGGTCAGTGTGATGGAAGTGCAGGATTGTAAGAGGGTCAGTTTGGAGGGAGTGCAGCATTGGCAGAGCGTCAGTGTGATGGGAGTTTAGCATTGTCAGAGGGTCAGTGTGGAGGGAATGCAGCATTGTCAGACGATCAGTGTGGAGGGAGTGTAGAATTGTCAGCAGGTCTGTATGCAGGGAGTGCAGCGTTGTCTGAGGGTCAGTTTGGAGGGTGTACTGCATTGTCAGAGGATCAGTATGGAGGGAGTTCAGCATTGTCAGAGGGTCAGTGTGGATGGAGTGCAGAATTGTCAGAGGATCAGTGTGGTGAGGGTGCAGCATTGTCAGAGGATCAGTGTGGGGGAAGTGCAGCATTGTCAGAGGATCAGTGTGGAGGGAGTGCAGCATTGTCAGAGGATCATTGTGTAGGGAGTGCAGAATTGTCAGAGGATCAGTGCGGAGAGAGTGCAGCATTGTCAGAGGGTCAGTGTGATGGTAGTTTAGCATTGTCAGAGGGTCAGTGTGGAGGGAATGCAGCATTGTCAGGCGATCAGTGTGGAGGGAGTGTAGAATTGTCAGAGGATCAGTGTGGAGTGAGTGCAGCATTTTCAGAGGATCAGTGTGTCGGGAGTGCAGAATTGTCAGAGGATCAGTGCAGAGGGAGTGCAGCATTGTCAGAGGATCAGTATGGAGGGAGTGCAGCATTGTCAGAGGATCAGTGTGATGGGAGTTTAGCATTGTCAGAGGATCAGTGCGGAGGGAGTGCAGCATTGTCAGAGGGTCAGCGTGGAGAAAGTGCAGAATTGTCAGAGGATCAGTGCGGAGGGAGTGCAGCATAGTCAGAGGATCAGTATGGAGGGAGTGCAGCATTGTCAGAGGATCAGTGTGGAGTGAGTACAGCATTGTCTGAGGGTCCGTTTGGAGGGTGTGCCGCATTGTCAGAGGGTTACTGTGGAGGGGGTGCAGCATTGTCAGTGCATCAGCGTGGAGGTAGTGCAGCATTGTCAGAGGGTCAGTATGGAGGGAGTGCAGCATTGTCAGAGGGTCAGTGTGGAGGGAGTGCAGCATTGTCAGAGGGTCAGTATGGAGGGAGTGCAGCATTGTCAGAGGGTCCGTATGGAGGGAGTGCAGCATTGTCAGAGTGTAAGTGTGGAGGGAGTGCAGTATTGTCAGATGATCAGTTTGGAGGGAGTGCAGCATTGTCAGAGGGTCAGGGTGGAGGGAGCGCAGCATTTTCAGAGGGTCAGTAAGGAGGGATTGCAGCATTGTCAGAGGGTCAGTACGGAGGGAGTGCAGCATTGTCGGAGGGTCAGTACGGAGGGAGTGCAGCATAGTCAGCGGATCAGTATGGAGGGAGTGCAGCATTGTCAGAGGATCAGTGTGGAGTGAGTACAGCATTGTCAGAGGGTCAGTATGGAGGGAGTGCAGCATTGTCAGAGGGTCAGTGTGGAGGGAGTGCAGCATTGTCAGAGGGCCAGTATGGAGGGAGTGCAGCATTGTCAGAGGGTCCGTATGGAGGGAGTGCTGCATTGTCAGAGTGTAAGTGTGGAGGGAGTGCAGTATTGTCAGATGATCAGTTTGGAGGGAGTGCAGCATTGTCAGAGGGTCAGGGTGGAGGGAGCGCAGCATTTTCAGAGGGTCAGTAAGGAGGGATTGCAGCATTGTCAGAGGGTCAGTACGGAGGGAGTGCAGCATTGTCGGAGGGTCAGTACGGAGGGAGTGCAGCATTGTCAGGGGTTCATTGTGGAGGGAGCGCAGCATTGTCAGAGGATCAGTATGGAGGGAGTGCAGCATTGTCAGAGGGTGATTGTGGAGGGAGTGCAGCATTGTCAGAGGGTCAGTGTGATGGAAGTGCAGGATTGTAAGAGGGTCAGTTTGGAGGGAGTGCAGCATTGGCAGAGCGTCAGTGTGATGGGAGTTTAGCATTGTCAGAGGGTCAGTGTGGAGGGAATGCAGCATTGTCAGACGATCAGTGTGGAGGGAGTGTAGAATTGTCAGCAGGTCTGTATGCAGGGAGTGCAGCGTTGTCTGAGGGTCAGTATGGAGGGTGTACTGCATTGTCAGAGGATCAGTATGGAGGGAGTGCAGCATAGTCAGACGGTCAGTATGGTGGGAGTGCAGAATTGTCAGGGGATCAGTGTGGTGGGGGTGCAGCATTGTCAGAGGATCAGTGTGGAGGAAGTGCAGCATTGTCAGAGGATCACTGTAGAGGGAGTGCAGCTTTATCAGAGGGTCAGTATGGAGGGAGTGCAGCATTGTCAGAGGGTCAGTGTCAAGGGAGTGCAGCATTGTCAGAGGATCAGTGCGGAGGGAGTGCAGCATTGTCAGAGGATCAGTGTGGAGGGAGTGCAGCATTGTCAGAGGATCATTGTGTAGGGAGTGCAGAATTGTCAGAGGATCAGTGCGGAGAGAGTGCAGCATTGTCAGAGGATCAGTATGGAGGGAGTGCAGAATTGTCAGAGGATCAGTGTGGAAGGAGTGCAGTATTGTCAGAGGATCAGTGCGGAGGGAGTGCAGTATTGTCAGAGGGTCAGCGTGGAGGGAGTGCAGAATTGTCAGAGTATCAGTGCGGAGCGAGTGCAGCATTGTCAGAGGATCAGTGTGGAGGGAGTGCAGCATTGTCAGAGGATCAGTGTGGAGTGAGTACAGCATTGTCAGAGGGTCAGTGTGGAGGGAGTGCAGCATTGTCAGAGGGTCAGTATGGAGGGAGTGCAGCATTGTCAGAGGATCAGTGTGGAGGGAGAGCAGCATTGTCAGAGGATCAGGGTGTAGGCTGTACAGAATTGTCAGAGGATCAGTGCGGAGGGTGTGCAGCATTGTCAGAGGGTCAGTATGGAGGGAGTGCAGCATTGTCAGAGGATCAGTGCGGAGGGAGTGCAGCATTGTCAGAGGATCAGTGTGGAGGGAGAGCAGCATTGTCAGAGGATCAGGGTGTAGGCTGTACAGAATTGTCAGAGGATCAGTGCGGAGGGTGTGCAGCATTGTCAGAGGATTAGTATGGAGGGAGTGCAGCATTGTCAGAGGATCGGTGTGGAGGGAGTGCAGTATTTTCAGAAGATCAGTGCGGAGGAAGTGCAGCCTTGTCAGAGGATCAGTGTGGAGTGAGTACAGCATTGTCTGAGGGTCCGTTTGGATGGTGTGCAGCATTGTCAGGGGGTCAGTGTGGTGGGAGTGCCGCATTGTCAGAGGATGAGTGTGGAGGTAGTGCAGCATTGTCAGAGGGTCACTGTGGAGGGAGTGCAGCATTGTCAGTGCATCAGTGTGGAGATAGTGCAGCATTGTCAGAGGGTCAGTATGGAGGGAGTGCAGCATTGTCAGAGGGTCAGTGTTGAGGGAATGCAGCATTGTCAATGGATCAGTATGGAGGGAGTGCAGCATTGTCAGAGGATCTCTGTGGAGGTAGTGCAGCATTGTCAGAGGGTCAGTGGGGAGGTATTGCAGTTTTGTCAGAGGAACAGTGTAGAGGGAGTGCAGCATTATCAGAGGGTCAGGACGGAGGGAGTGCAGCATTGTCAAAGGGTCAGTATGGAGGGAGTGCAGCATTGTCAGAGGGTCAGTGTCAAGGGAGTCCAGCATTATCTGAGGATCAGTGCGGAGGGAGTGCAGCATTGTCAGAGGGTCAGGGTGGAGGGAGTGCAGCATTTCAGAGAGTCAGTACGGAGGGATTGCAGCATTGTCAGAGGGTCAGTACGGAGGGAGTGCAGAATTGTCAGAGGATAAGTACGGAGTGCGTGCAGCATTGTCAGAGTGTCAGGGTGGAGGGAGCGCAGCATTGTCTGAGGATCAGTATGGAGGGAGTGCAGCATTGTCAGAGTGTCAGTGTGGAGGGAGTGCAGCATTGTCAGAGGGACAGTATGGAGTGAGTGCAGCATTGTCAGAGGGTCAGTACGGACGGAGTGCAGCATTGTCAGAGGGTCATTGTGGACGGAGTGCAGCATTGTCAGAGGGTCAGGATGGAGGGAGTGCAGCATTATCACTGGGTCAGGGTGGAGGGAGTGCAGCATTGTCAGAGGGTCAGTGTTGAGGGAGTGCAGCATTGACAGTGGATCAGTATGGAGGGAGTGCAGCATTGTCAGAGGATCAGTGTGGAGGTAGTGCAGCATTGTCAGAGGGTCAGTGGGGAGGTATTGCAGCATTGTCAGAGGAACAGTGTAGAGGGAGTGCAGCATTATCAGAGGGTCAGGATGGAGGGAGTGCAGCATTGTCATGGGGTCAGTATGGAGGGAGTGCAGCATTGTCAGAGGGTCAGTGTCAAGGGAGTTCAGCATTATCAGAGGATCAGTGCGGAGGGAGTGCATCATTGTCAGAGTATCAGTGTGGAGGGAGTGCAGCATTGTCAGAGGATCAGTGTGGAGGTAGTGCAGCATTGTCAGAGGGTCACTGTGGAGGGAGTGCAGCATTGTCAGTGCATCAGTGTGGAGATAGTGCAGCATTGTCATAGGGTCAGTATGGAGGGAGTGCAGCATTGTCAGAGGGTCAGTGTGGAGGGAGTGCAGCATTGTCAGAGTGTCAGTATGGAGGGAGTGCAGCATTGTCAGAGGGTCAGTATGGAGGGAGTGCAGCATTGTCAGTGGGTCAGTGTGGAGGGAGTGCAGCATTGTCAGAGGATCAGTGAGGAGGGAGTGCAGCATTGTCAGAGGATCAGTGTGGAGGGAGTGCAGTATTGTCAGATGATCAGTGCGGAGGGATTACAGCATTGTCAGAGGATCAGTGTGGAGGGTGTGCAAAATTGTCAGAGTGTCAGTGTGGAGGGAGTGCAGTATTGTCAGAGGATCAGTGCGGAGGGACCGCAGCATTGTCAGAGGATCAGTGTAGAGGGAGTGCAGCATTGACAGAGGATCAGTGCAGAGGTAGTGCAGAATTGTCAGAGGGTCAGTATGGAGGGAGTGCAGCGTTGTCAGAGGGTCAGTTTGGAGGGTGTGCAGCATTGTCAGCGGGTCAGTGTGGAGGGAGTGCAGCGTTGTCAGAGGATCAGTGTGGAGGGAATGCAGCATTGTCAGAGGATCAGTGTGTAGGGAGTGCAGCATTGTCAAAGGATCAGTGCAGAGGGAGTGCAGCCTTGTCAGAGGGTCAGGGTGGAGGGAGTGCAGCATTGCCAGATGATCAGTTTGGAGGGAGTGCAGCATTGTCAGAGGGTCAGTGTGGACGGAGTGCAGCATTGTCAAAGGGTCAGGATGGAGGGAGTGCAGCATTATCACTGGGTCAGGGTGGAGGGAGTGAAGCATTGTCAGAGGGTCAGTGTTGAGGGAATGCAGCATTGTCAGTGGATCAGTATGGAGGGAGTGCAGCATTGTCAGAGGATCACTGTGGAGGTAGTGCAGCATTGTCAGAGGGTCAGTGGGGAGGTATTGCAGTTCTGTCAGACGAACAGTGTAGAGGGAGTGCAGCATTATCAGAGGGTCAGGACGGAGGGAGTGCAGCATTGTCAAGGGGTCAGTATGGAGGGAGTGCAGCATTATCAGAGGGTCAGTGTCAAGGGAGTCCAGCATTATCAGAGGATCAGTGCGGAGGGAGTGCAGCATTGTCAGAGGGTCAGTGTGGACGGAGTGCAGCATTGTCAGACGATCAGTGCGGAGGGAGTGCAGCATTGTCAGAGGGTCAGGGTGGAGGGAGTGCAGCATTTCAGAGAGTCAGTACGGAGGGATTGCAGCATTGTCAGAGGGTCAGTACGGAGGGAGTGCAGAATTGTCAGAGGATAAGTACGGAGTGCGTGCAGCATTGTCAGAGTGTCAGTGTGGAGGGAGCGCAGCATTGTCAGAGGATCAGTATGGAGGGAGTGCAGCATTGTCAGAGTGTCAGTGTGGAGGGAGTGCAGCATTGTCAGAGGGACAGTATGGAGTGAGTGCAGCATTGTCAGAGGGTCAGTACGGACGGAGTGCAGCATTGTCAGAGGGTCATTGTGGACGGAGTGCAGCATTGTCAGAGGGTCAGGATGGAGGGAGTGCAGCATTAACAGAGGATCAGTGCAGAGGCAGTGCAGCATTGTCAGGGGGACAGTGTGGACGGATTGCAGCATTGTCAAAGGGTCAGGATGGAGGGAGTGAAGCATTATCACTGGGTCAGTGTGGAGGGAGTGCAGCATTGTCAGAGGGTCAGTGTTGAGGGAGTGCAGCATTGACAGTGGATCAGTATGGAGGTATTGCAGCATTGTCAGAGGAACAGTGCAGAGGGAGTGCAGCATTATCAGAGGGTCAGGATGGAGGGAGTGCAGCATTGTCAAGGGGTCAGTATGGAGGGAGTGCAGCATTGTCAGAGGGTCAGTGTCAAGGGAGTTCAGCATTATCAGACGATCAGTGCGGAGGGAGTGCATCATTGTCAGAGTATCAGTGTGGAGGGAGTGCAGCATTGTCAGAGGATCAGTGTGGCGTGAGTGCAGTATTGTCAGACGATCAGTGCGGAGGGAGTGCAGCATTGTCAGAGGATCGATGTGGAGGGAGTGCAGCATTGTCAGAGGATTTGCATGGAGGGAGTGCAGTATTGTCAGATGATCAGTGCGGAGGGAGTGCAGCATTGTCAGAGGATCAGTGTGGAGGTTGTGCAGCTTTGTCAGAGGGTCAGTGTGGAGGGAGTGCAGTATTGTCAGAGGATTAGTGCGGAGGGAGTGCAGCATTGTCAGAGGATCAGTGTGGAGGGAGTGCAGCATTGTCAGACGGTCAGTTTGGAGGGTGTGCTGCATTGTCAGACGGTCAGTTTGGAGGGTGTGCTGCATTGTCAGATGATCAGTGTGGAGGGAGTGCAGCATTGTCAGAGGGTCAGGGTGGAGGACGTGCAGCATTTTCAGAGGGTCAGTACGGAGGGATTGCAGCATTTTCAGAGGGTCAGTACGGAGGGAGTGCAGAATTGTCAGAGGGTCAGTACGGAGGTATTGCTGCATTGTCAGAGGGTCAGTGTGGAGGGAGTGCAGTATTGTCAGAGGATCAGTGTGGAGGGAGTGCAGCATCGTCAGAGGATCAGTGTGGAGTGAGTGCAGCATTGTCAGAGGATCAGTGCAGAGGGAGTGCAGCATTGTCAGAAGATCAGTGTGGAGGGAGGGCAGCATTGTCAGAGGGTCAGTTTGGAGGGTTTGCAGCATTGTATGGGGGTCAGTGTGGAGGGAGTTCAGCATTGTCAGAAGATCAGTGTGGAGGGAGTGCAGCATTGTCAGAGGATCAGTGTGGAGGGAGTGCAGCATTGTCAGAGGGTCAGTTTGGAGGGTGTGCTGCATTGTCAGATGATCAGTGTGGAGGGAGTGCAGCATTGCCAGAGGGTCCGGGTGGAGGGATTGCAGCATTGTCAGAGGATCAGAATGGAGGGCGTGCAGAATTGTCAGAGGGTCAGTACGGACGGAGTGCAGCATTGTCAGAGGGTCTGGGTGGAGGGAGCGCAGCATTGTCAGAGGATCAGTATGGAGGGAGTGCAGCATTGTATGGGGGTCAGTGTGGAGGGAGTTCAGCATTGTCAGAGGATCAGTGTGGAGGGAGTGCAGCATTGTCAGAGGGTCAGTTTGGAGGGTGTGCTGCATTGTCCGATGATCAGTGTGGAGGGAGTGCAGCATTGCCAGAGGGTCCGGGTGGAGGGATTGCAGCATTGTCAGAGGATCAGAATGGAGGGAGTGCAGAATTGTCAGAGGGTCAGTACGGACGGAGTGCAGCATTGTCAGAGGGTCTGGGTGGAGGGAGCGCAGCATTGTCAGAGGATCAGTATGGAGGGAGTGCAGCAATGTCAGAGTGTCAGTGTGGAGGGAGTGCAGCATTGACAGAGGGTCAGTATGGAGGGAGTGCAGCATTGTCAGAGGGTCAGTATGGAGGGAGTGCAGCATTGTCAGAGGGTCAGTGTGGAGGGAGTGCAGCATTGTCAGAGGGTCAGTGTGATGGAAGTGCATGATTGTAAGAGGGTCAGTTTGGAGGAAGTGCAGCATTGTCAGAGGGTCAGTGTGATGGGAGTTTAGCATTGTCAGAGGGTCAGTGTGGAGGGAATGCGGCATTGTCAGACGATCAGTGTGGAGGGAGTGTCGAATTGTCAGCAGGTCTGTATGCAGGGTGTGCAGCGTTGTCTGAGGGTCAGTATGCAGGCTGTACTGAATTGTCAGAGGATCATTATGGAGGGAGTGCAGCATTGTCAGAGGGTCAGTGTGGAGGGAGTGCAGAATTGTCAGAGGATCAGTGTGGTGGGAGTGCAGTATTGTCAGAGGATCAGTACGGAGGGAGTGCAGCATTGTCAGAGGATCAGTGTGGAGGGTGTGCAGCATTGTCAGAGGGTCAGTTTGGAGGGTGTGCTGCATTGTCAGATGATCATTGTGGAGGGAGTGCAGCATTGTCAGAGCGTCAGGGTGGAGGACGTGCAGCATTTTCAGAGGGTCAGTACGGAGGGATTGCAGCATTGTCAGAGGGTCAGTACGGAGGGAGTGCAGAATTTTCAGAGGGTCAGGACGGAGGTATTGCTGCATTGTCAGAGGGTCAGTGTGGAGGGAGTGCAGTATTGTCAGAGGATCAGTGTGGAGGGAGTGCAGCATCGTCAGAGGATCAGTGTGGAGTGAGTGCAGCATTGTCAGAGGATCAGTGCAGAGGGAGTGCAGCATTGTCAGAAGATCAGTGTGGAGGGAGGGCAGCATTGTCAGAGGGTCAGTTTGGAGGGTTTGCAGCATTGTATGGGGGTCAGTGTGGAGGGAGTTCAGCATTGTCAGAGGATCAGTGTGGAGGGAGTGCAGCATTGTCAGAGGATCAGTGTGGAGGGAGTGCAGCATTGTCAGAGGGTCAGTTTGGAGGGTGTGCTGCATTGTCAGATGATCAGTGTGGAGGGAGTGCAGCATTGCCAGAGGGTCCGGGTGGAGGGAGTGCAGCATTGTCAGAGGATCAGATTGGAGGGCATGCAGAATTGTCAGAGGGTCAGTACGGACGGAGTGCAGCATTGTCAGAGGGTCTGGGTGGAGGGAGCGCAGCATTGTCAGAGGATCAGTATGGAGGTAGTGCAGCATTGTCAGAGTGTCAGTGTGGAGGGAGTGCAGCATTGTCAGAGGGTCAGTATGGAGGGAGTGCAGCATTGTCAGAGGGTCAGTATGGAGGGAGTGCAGCATTGTCAGAGGGTCAGTGTGGAGGGAGTGCAGCATTGTCAGAGTGTCAGTATGGAGGGAGTACAGGATTGTCAGAGGATCAGTGTGGAGGGAGTGCACAATTGTCAGAGGGTCAGTATGGAGGGAGTGCAGCGTTGTCAGAATGTCAGGGTGGAGGGAGCGCAGCATTGTCAGAGGATCAGTATGGAGAGAGTGCAGCATTGTCAGAGGGTCAGGGTGGAGAGAGTGCAGCATTTTCAGATGATCAGTACGGAGGTATTGCAGCATTTTCAGAGGGTCAGTACGGAGGGAGTGCAGCATTGTCAGAGGGTCAGGACGGAGGTAGTGCAGCATTGTCAGAGGGTCAGGGTGGAGGGAGCGCAGCATTGTCAGTGGATCAGTGCAAAGGGAGTGCAGCATTGTCAGAGGGTCAGTACGGAGGTAGTGCAGCATTGTCAGAGGGTCTGGGTGGAGGGAGCGCAGCATTGTCAGAGGATCAGTATGGAGGAAGTGCAGCATTGTCAGAGTGTCAGTGTGGAGGGAGTGCAGCATTGTCAGAGTGTCAGTATGGAGGTAGTGCAGCATTGTCAGCGGGTCAATATGGAGGGAGTGCAGCATTGTCAGTGGGTCAGTATGGAGGAAGTGCAGCATTGTCAGAGTGTCAGTGTGGAGAGAGTGCAGCATTGTCAGAGTGTCAGTATGGAGGTAGTGCAGCATTGTCAGAGTGTCAGTATGGAGGTAGTGCAGCATTGTCAGCGGGTCAATATGGAGGGAGTACAGCAATGTCAGAAGATCAGTGTGGATGGAGTGCACAATTGTCGGAGGGTCAGTATGGAGGGAATGTAGCGTTGTCCGAGGGTCAGGGTGGAGGGAGCGCAGCATTGTCAGAGGATCAGGGTGGAATGAGTGCAGCATTTTCAGATGGTCAGTACGGAGGTATTGCAGTATTGTCAGAGAGTCACTACGGAGGGAGTGCGGCATTGTCAGAGGGTCAGTACGGAGGGAGTGCAGCATTGTCAGAGGGTCAGGGTGGAGGGAGCGCAGCATTGTCAGTGGATCAGTGGAGAGGGAGTGCAGCATTGTCAGAGGGTGAGTGTGGAGGGAGTGCAGCATTGTCAGAGGATCAGTGCGGAGGGAGTGCAGCATTGTCAGAGTGTCAGTGTGGAGGGAGTGCAGCATTGTCAGCGGGTCAATATGGAGGGAGTGCAGCATTGTCAGAGGGTCAGTATGGAGGGAGTGCAACATTGTCAGAGGGTCAGTGTGGAGGGAGTGCAGCATTGTCAGAGTGTCAGTATGGAGGCAGTGCAGCATTGTCAGAGGGTCAGGGTGGAGGGAGCGCAGCATTGTCAGTGGATCAGTGCAAAGGGAGTGCAGCATTTTCGGAGGGTGAGTGTGGAGGAAGTGCAGCATTGTCAGACGGTCAGTTTCGTGGGTGTGCAGCATTGTCAGCTGATCAGTGTGATGGGAGTGCAGCATTGTCGGAGGGTCAGTATCAAGGGGGTGCAGCATTGTCAGAGGATAAGGATGGAGGGGGTACAGAATTGTCAGAGGGTCAGGGTGGAGGGAGTGCAGCATTGTCAGATGATCAGTGTGGAGGGAGTGCAGCATTGTCAGAGGGTCAGTGTGGACGGAGTGCAGCATTGTCAGAGCGTCAGGATGGAGGGAGTGCAGCATTATCAGAGGATCAGTGCAGAGGGAGTGCAGCATTGTCAGAGGGTCAGTGTGGAGGGAGTGCAGCATTGTCAGAGTGTCAGTATGGAGGGAGTGCAGCAATGTCAGAGGATCAGTGTGGATGGAGTGCACAATTGTCAGAGGGTCAGTATGGAGGGAATGTAGCGTTGTCCGAGGGTCAGGGTGGAGGGAGCGCAGCATTGTCAGAGGATCAGGGTGGAGTGAGTGCAGCATTTTCAGATGGTCAGTTCGGAGGTATTGCAGTATTGTCAGAGGGTCACTACGGAGGGAGTGCAGCATTGTCAGAGGGTCAGTCCGGAGGGAGTGCAGCATTGTCAGAGGATCAGTGTGGAGGGTGTGCAGCATTGTCAGAGGGTCAGTTTGGAGGGTGTGCTGCATTGTCAGATGATCATTGTGGAGGGAGTGCAGCATTGTCAGAGGGTCAGGGTGGAGGACGTGCAGCATTTTCAGAGGGTCAGTACGGAGGGATTGCAGCATTGTCAGAGGGTCAGTACGGAGGGAGTGCAGAATTGTCAGAGGGTCAGTACGGAGGTATTGCTGCATTGTCAGAGGGTCAGTGTGGAGGGAGTGCAGTATTGTCAGAGGATCAGTGTGGAGGGAGTGCAGCATCGTCAGAGGATCAGTGTGGAGTGAGTCCAGCATTGTCAGAGGATCAGTGCAGAGGGAGTGCAGCATTGTCAGAAGATCAGTGTGGAGGGAGGGCAGCATTGTCAGAGGGTCAGTTTGGAGGGTTTGCAGCATTGTATGGGGGTCAGTGTGGAGGGAGTTCAGCATTGTCAGAGGATCAGTGTGGAGGGAGTGCAGCATTGTCAGAGGATCAGTGTGGAGGGAGTGCAGCATTGTCAGAGGGTCAGTTTGGAGGGTGTGCTGCATTGTCAGATGATCAGTGTGGAGGGAGTGCAGCATTGCCAGAGGGTCCGGGTGGAGGGATTGCAGCATTGTCAGAGGATCAGAATGGAGGGCGTGCAGAATTGTCAGAGGGTCAGTACGGACGGAGTGCAGCATTGTCAGAGGGTCTGGGTGGAGGGAGCGCCGCATTGTCAGAGGATCAGTATGGAGGTAGTGCCGCATTGTCAGAGTGTCAGTGTGGAGGGAGTGCAGCATTGTCAGAGGGTCAGTATGGAGGGAGTGCAGCATTGTCAGAGGGTCAGTATGGAGGGAGTGCAGCATTGTCAGAGGGTCAGTGTGGAGGGAGTGCAGCATTGTCAGAGTGTCAGTATGGAGGGAGTACAGGATTGTCAGAGGATCAGTGTGGAGGGAGTGCACAATTGTCAGAGGGTCAGTATGGAGGGAGTGCAGCGTTGTCAGAATGTCAGGGTGGAGGGAGCGCAGCATTGTCAGAGGATCAGTATGGAGAGAGTGCAGCATTGTCAGAGGGTCAGGGTGGAGAGAGTGCAGCATTTTCAGATGATCAGTACGGAGGTATTGCAGCATTGTCAGAGGGTCAGGGTGGAGGGAGCGCAGCATTGTCAGTGGATCAGTGCAAAGGGAATGCAGCATTGTCAGAGTGTCAGTATGGAGGTAGTGCAGCATTGTCAGCGGGTCAATATGGAGGGAGTGCAGCATTGTCAGAGGGTCAGTATGGAGGGAGTGCAGCAATGTCAGAGGATCAGTGTGGATGGAGTGCACAATTGTCAGAGGGTCAGTATGGAGGGAATGTAGCGTTGTCCGAGGGTCAGGGTGGAGGGAGCGCAGCATTGTCAGAGGATCAGGGTGGAGTGAGTGCAGCATTTTCAGATGGTCAGTACGGAGGTATTGCAGTATTGTCAGAGAGTCACTACGGAGGGAGTGCAGCATTGTCAGAGGGTCAGTACGGAGGGAGTGCAGCATTGTCAGAGGGTCAGGGTGGAGGGAGCGCAGCATTGTCAGTGGATCAGTGGAGTGGGAGTGCAGCATTGTCAGAGGGTGAGTGTGGAGGGAGTGCAGCATTGTCAGAGGATCAGTGTGGAGGGAGTGCAGCATTGTCAGAGTGTCAGTGTGGAGGGAGTGCAGCATTGTCAGCGGGTCAATATGGAGGGAGTGCAGCATTGTCAGAGGGTCAGTATGGAGGGAGTGCAGCATTGTCAGAGGGTCAGTGTGGAGGGAGTGCAGCATTGTCAGAGTGTCAGTATGGAGGCAGTGCAGCATTGTCAGAGGGTCAGGGTGGAGGGAGCGCAGCATTGTCAGTGGATCAGTGCAAAGGGAGTGCAGCATTTTCGGAGGGTGAGTGTGGAGGAAGTGCAGCATTGTCAGACGGTCAGTTTCGTGGGTCTGCAGCATTGTCAGCTGATCAGTGTGATGGGAGTGCAGCATTGTCGGAGGGTTATTATCAAGGGAGTGCAGCATTGTCAGAGGATAAGGATGGAGGGAGTACAGAATTGTCAGAGGGTCAGGGTGGAGGGAGTGCAGCATTGTCAGATGATCAGTGTGGAGGGAGTGCAGCATTGTCAGAGGGTCAGTGTGGACGGAGTGCAGCATTGTCAGAGCGTCAGGATGGAGGGAGTGCAGCATTATCAGAGGATCAGTGCAGATGGAGTGCAGCATTGTCAGGGGGACAGTGTGGACGGAGTGCAGCATTGTAAGAGGGTCAGGATGGAGCGAGTGCAGAATTGTCAGAGTGTCAGTGTGGAGGGAGTGCAGCATTGTCAGAGGTTCAGTAGGGAGGTATTGCAGCATTGCCAGAGGAACAGTGTAGAGGGAGTGCAGCATTGTTTTAGTGTCAGTGGGGAGGTATTGCAGTATTGTCAGAGGAACAGTGTAGAGGGAGTGCAGCATTATCAGAGGGTCAGGATGGAGCGAGTGCAGCATTGTCAAGGGGTCAGTATGAAGGGAGTGCAGCATTGTCAGAGGACCAGTGTGGAGATAGTGCAGCATTGTCAGAGGGTCATTGTCAAGGGAGTTCAGCATTGTCAGAGGAACAGTGTAGAGGGAGTGCAGCATTATCAGAGGGTCAGGATGGACGGAGTGCAGCATTGTCAAGGGGCCAGTATGGAGGGAGTGCAGCGTTGTCAGAGGATCAGGGCGGAGGGAGTGCAGCATTGTCAGAGGATCAGTGTGGAGGGAGTGCAGTATAGTCAGACGATCAGTGCGGAGGGAGTGCAGCATTGTCAGAGGATCATTGTGGAGGGAGTGCAGCATTGTCAGAGGATCAGTGTGGAGGGAGTGCAGAATTGTCAGATGATCAGTGCAGAGGGAGTATCGCATTGTCAGAGGATGAGTGTGGAGGGTGTGCAGCATTGTCAGAGGGTCAGTGTGGAGGGAGTGCAGTATTGTCAGAGGATCAGTGTGGAGGGAGTGCAGCATTGTCAGAGGGTCAGTACGGATGGAATGCAGCATTGTCAGAGGGTCAGGGTGGAGGGAGATCAGCATTGTCGAGGGTCAGTACGGAGGGAGTGCAGCATTGTCAGAGGGTCAGTACGGATGGAATGCAGCATTGTCAGAGGGTCAGGGTGGAGGGAGTGCAGCATTGTCAGAGGATCAGTGTGGAGGGAGTGCAGCATTGTCAGAGGGTCAGTTTCGTGGGTGTGCAGCATTGTCAGCTGATCAGTGTGGAGGGAGTGCAGCATTGTTAGAGGGTCAGTTTCAAGGGAGTGCAGCATTGTCAGAGTATAAGGATGGAGGGAGTGCAGAATTATCGGAGGGTCAGTATGGAGGCAGTGCAGCGTTGTCAGAGGGTCAGAATGGAGGGAGTGCAGACTTGTCAGAGGGTCACGGTGGAGGGAGTGCAGCATTGTCAGATGATCAGTGTGGAGGGAGTGCAGCATTGTCAGGGGGTCAGGATGGAGGGAGTGCAACATTATCAGAGGACCAGTGCAGAGGGAGTGCAGCATTGTCAGGGGGACAGTGTGGACGGAGTGCAGCATTGTCAGAGGGTCAGGATGGAGGGAGTGCAGCATAATCATTGGTCAGGGTGGAGGGAGTGCAGCATTGTCAGAGGGTCAGTGTTGAGGGAGTGCAGCATTGTCAGTGGATCAGTGTGGAGGTAGTGCAGCATTGTTAGAGGGTTAGTGGGGAGGTATTGCAGCATTGTCAGAGGAACAGTGTAGAGGGAGTGCAGCATTGTCAAGGGGTCAGTATCGAGGGAGTGCAGCGTTGTCAGAGGATCAGTGCGGAGGGAGTGCAGCATTGTCAGAGGATCAGTGTGGAGGGAGTGCAGTATAGTCAGACGATCAGTGCGGACGGAGTGCAGCATTGTCAGAGGATCAGTGTGGAGGGAGTGCAGCATTGTCAGATGATCAGTTTGGAGGGAGTGCAGTGTTGTCAGAGGATCAGTGCGGAGGGAGTGCAGCATTGTCAGGGGATCAGTATGGAGGGAGTGCAGCATTGTCAGAGGATCAGTGTCGAGGGAGTGCAGCATTGTCAGAGGTTCAGTGTGGAGGGAGTGCAGCATTGTCAGAGGGTCAGTTTGGAGGGTGTGCTGCATTTTCAGATGATCAGTGTGGAGGGAGTGCAGCATTGTCAGAGGGTCAGGGTGGAGGAAGTGCAGCATTTTAAGAGAGATAGTGCGGAGGCATTGCAGCATTGTCAGAGGGTCAGTACGGAGGGAGTGCAGAATTTTCAGATGGTCAGTACGGAGGGTGTGCAGCATTGTCAGAGGTTCAGTGTGGAGGGAGTGCAGTATTGTCAGAGGATCAGTGCGTAGGGATTGCAGCATTGCCAGGGGGACAGTGTGGACGGAGTGCAGCATTGTCAGAGGGTCAGGATGGAGAGAGTGCAGCATTGTCAGAGGATCAGTGCAGAGGGAGTGCAACATTACCACTGGGTCAGGGTGGAGGGAGTGCAGCATTGTCAGAGGGTCAGTGTTGAGGGAGTGCAGCATTGTCAGTGGCTCAGTATGGAGGGAGTGCAGCATTGTCAGAGGATCAGTGTGGAGGGAGTGCAGCATTGTCAGAGGGTCAGTGGGGAGGTATTGCAGTATTGTCAGAGGAACAGTGAAGAGGGAGTACAGCATTATCAGAGGGTCAGGATGGAGGGAGTGCAGCATTGTCAAGGGGTCAGTATGGAGGGAGTGCAGCATTGTCAGAGGACCAGTGTGGAGGTAGTGCAGCATTGTCAGAGGATCATTGTCAAGGGAGTTCAGCATTGTCAGAGGAACAGTGTAGAGGGAGTGCAGCATTATCAGAGGGTCAGGATGGAGGGAGTGCAGCATTGTCAAGGGGCCAGTATGGAGGGAGTGCAGCGTTGTCAGAGGATCAGGGCGGAGGGAGTGCAGCATTGTCAGAGGATCATTGTGGATTGAGTGCAGTATAGTCAGACGATCAGTGCGGAGGGAGTGAAGCATTGTCAGAGGATCATTGTGGAGGGAGTGCAGCATTGTCAGAGGATCAGTGTGGAGGGAGTGCAGAATTGTCAGATGATCAGTGCGGAGGGAGTGCAGCATTGTCAGAGGATCAGTGTGGAGGGAGTGCAGTATTGTCAGAGGGTCAGTGTGGAGGGAGTGCAGTATTGTCAGAGGATCAGTGTGGAGGGAGTGCGGCATTGTCAGGGGATCAGTGTGGAGGGAGTGCAGCATTGTCAGAGGATCAGTGCAGAGGGAGTGCAGCATTGTCAGGGGATCAATGTGGAGGGACTGCAGCATTGACAGAGGGTCAGTGTGGAGGGAGTGCAGCATTGTCAGAGGGTCAGTTTGGAGGTTGTGCTGCATTGTCAGAGGTTCAGTGTGGAGGGAGTGCAGCATTGTCAGAGGGTCAGTTTGGAGGTTGTGCTGCATTGTCAGAGGTTCAGTGTGGAGGGAGTGCAGCATTGTCAGAGGGTCAGTGTGGAGGGTGTGCTGCATTGTCAGAGGGTCAATACGGAGGGAGTGCAGAATTGTCAGAGTGTCTGTACGGAGGGAGTGCAGCATTGTCAAATGGTCAGTGTGCAGGGAGTGCAGTATTGTCAGATGATCAGTGCGGAAGGAGTGCAGCATTGTCAGAGGATCAGTGCAGAGGGAGTGCAGAATTGTCAGAGGGTCCGGGTGAAGGGAGTGCAGTATTTTCAGAGGGTCAATACGGAGGGATTGCAGCATTGTCAGAGGGTCAATACGGAGGGAGTGCAGAATTGTCAGAGTGTCTGTACGGAGGGAGTGCAGCATTGTCAAATGGTCAGTGTGCAGGGAGTGCAGTATTGTCAGAGGATCAGTGCGGAAGGAGTGCAGCATTGTCAGAGGATCAGTGTGGAGGGAGTGCAGCATTGTCAGAGGATCAGTGCAGAGGGAGTGCAGAATTGTCAGAGGGTCAGTGTGGAGGCAGTGCAGCATTGTCAGAGGGTCAGGGTGCAGGGAGTAAAGCATTCTCAGAGGGTCAGTACGGAGGGATTGCAGCATTGTCAGATGGTCAGTACGGAGGGAGTGCAGAATTGTCAGAGGGTCAGTACGGAGGCATTGCAGCATTGTCAGAGGGTCAGGGTGGAGGGAGCGCAGCATTGTCAGAGGATAAGAATGGAGGGAGTGCAGCATTGTCAGAGTGTCAGTTTGGAGGGAGTGCAGCATTGTCAGAGGGTCAGTATGGAGGGAGTGCAGCATTGTCAGAGTGTCAGTATGGAGGGAGTGCAGCATTGTCAGAGGGTCAGTGTGGAGGGAGTGCAGCATTGTCAGAGTGTCAGTATGGAGGTAGTGCAGCATTGTCAGAGGATCAGTGTGGAGGGATTGCAGAATTGTCAGAGGGTCAGTATGGAGGGAGTGCAGCGTTGTCCGAGGGTCAGGGTGGAGGGAGCGCAGCATTGTCAGAGGATCAGGGTGGAGTGAGTGCAGCATTTTCAGATGGTCAGTACGGAGGTATTGCAGCATTGTCAGAGGGTCAGTACGGAGGGATTGCAGCATTGTCAGAGGGTCAGTACGGATGGAATGCAGCATTGTCAGAGGGTCAGGGTGGAGGGAGCTCAGCATTGTCAGTGGATCAGTGCAGAGGGAGTGCAGCATTGTCAGAGGGTGAGTGTGGAGGGAGTGCAGCATTGTCAGAGGATCAGTGTGGAGGGAGTGCAGCATTGTCAGAGGGTCAGGATGGAGGGAGTGCAGCATTATCACTGGGTCAGGGTGGAGGGAGTGCAGCATTGTCAGAGGGTCAGTGTTGAGGGAGTGCAGCATTGTCAGTGGATCAGTATGGAGGAAGTGAAGCATTGTCAGAGGATCAGTGTGGAGGTAGTGCAGCATTGTCAGAGGATTAGTGGGAAGGTATTGCAGCATTGTCAGAGGAACAGTGTGGAGGGAGTGCAGCATTGTCAAGGGGTCAGTATGGAGGGAGTGCAGCGTTGTCAGAGGATCAGTGCGGAGGGAGTGCAGCATTGTCAGAGGATAAGTGCCGAGGGAGTGCAGCATTGTCAGAGGATCAGTGTGGAGGGAGTGCAGTATAGTCAGACGATCAGTGCGGAGGGAGTGCAGCATTGTCAGAGGATCAGTGTGGAGGGAGTGCAGCATTGTCAGATGATCAGTGTGGAGGGAGTGCAGTATCGTCAGATGATCAGTGCGGAGTGAGTGCAGCATTGTCAGAGGATCAGTGTGGAGGGTGTTCAGCATTGTCAGAGGGTCAGTTTGGAGGGTGTGCTGCATTGTCAGATGATCAGGGTGGAGGGAGTGCAGCATTTTAAGAGGGATAGTGCGGAGGCATTGCAGCATTGTCAGAGGGTCAGTACGGAGGGAGTGCAGCATTGTCAGAGGGTCAGTGTGGAGGGAGTGCAGTATTGTCAGAGGATCAGTGCGGAGGGTGTGCAGCATTGTCAGGGGATCAGTATGGAGGGAGTGCAGCATTGTCAGAGGATCAGTGCATAGAGAGTGCAGCATTGTCAGAGGTTCAGTGTGGAGGGAGTGCAGCATTGCCAGAGGATCAGTGTGGAGGGCGTGCAGCATTGTCAGAGGATCAGTATGGAGGGAGTGCAGCATTGTCAGGGGGACAGTGTGGACGGAGTGCAGCATTGACAGAAGGTCAGGATGGAGGGAGTGCAGAATTATCAGAGGGTCACTATGGAGGGAGTGCAGCGTTGTCAGAGGGTCAGGGTGGAGGGAGTGCAGCATTGTCAGATGATCAGTGTGGACGGAGTGCAGCATTGTCAGGGGGACAGTGTGGACGGAGTGCAGCATTGACAGAGGGACAGGATGGAGGGAGTGCAGCATTACCACTGGGTCAGGGTGGAGGGTCAGTGTTGAGGGAGTGCAGCATTGTCAGTGGATCAGTATGGAGGGAGTGCAGCATTGTCAGAGGATCAGTGTGGAGGTAGTGCAGCATTGTCAGAGGATCAGTGTAGAGGGAGTGCAGCATTGTCAGAGGGTCAGTGGGGAGGTATTGCAGTATTGTCAGAGGAACAGTGTAGAGGGAGTGCAGCATTATCAGAGGGTCAGGATGGAGGGAGTGCAGCATTGTTAAGGGGTCAGTATGGACGGAGTGCCGCATTGTCAGAGGACCAGTGTGGAGGTAGTGCAGCATTGTCAGAGGTCATTGTCAAGGGAGTTCAGCATTGTCAGAGGAACAGTGTAGAGGATGTACAGCATTATCAGAGGGTCAGGATGGAGGGAGTGCAGCATTGTCAAGGGGTCAGTATGGAGGGAGTGCAGCGTTTTCAGAGGATCAGGGCGGAGGGAGTGCAGCATTGTCAGAGGATAAGTGTGGAGGAAGTGCAGTATAGTCAGACGATCAGTGCGGAGGGAGTGAAGCATTGTCAGAGGATCATTGTGGAGGGAGTGCAGCATTGTCAGAGGATCATTGTGGAGGGAGTGCAGCATTGTCAGAGGATCAGTATGGAGGGAGTGCAGCATTGTCAGAGGATCAGTGTGGAGGGAGTGCAGTATTGTCAGAGGATCAGTGTGGAGGGAGTGCGGCATTGTCAGGGGATCAGTGTGGACTGAGTGCAGCATTGTCAGAGGATCAGTGCAGAGGGAGTGCAGCATTGTCAGAGGTTCAGTGTGGAGGGAGTGTAGCATTGTCAGAGGGTCAGTTTGGAGGGTGTGCTGCATTGTCAGATGTTCAGTGTCGAGGCAGTGTAGCATTGTCAGAGGGTACGGGTGGAGGGAGTGCAGCATTTTCAGAGGGTCAGGACGGAGGGATTGCAGCATTGTCAGAGGGTCTGTACGGAGGGAGTGCAGCATTGTCAAATGGTCAGTGTGCAGGGAGTGCAGCATTGTCAGAGGATCAGTGCCGAGGGAGTGCAGAATTGTCAGAGAGTCAGTGTGGACGGAGAGCAGCATTGTCAGAGGGTCAGGATGGAGGGAGTGCAGCATTATTAGAGGTTCAGTGAAGGGGGAGTGCAGCATTGTCAGGGGGACAGTGTGGACGGAATGCAGCATTGTAAGAGGGTCAGGATGGAGGGAGTGCAGCATTACCACTGGGTCAGGGTGGAGGGAGTGCAGCATTGTCAGAGGGTCAGTGTTGAGGGAGTGCAGCATTGTCAGTGGATCAGTATGGAGGGAGTGAAGCATTGTCAGAGGATCAGTGTGGAGGTAGTGCAGCATTGTCAGAGGAGCAGTGTGTAGGGAGTGCAGCACTGTCAGAGGAACAGTGTAGAGGGAGTGCAGCATTGTCAGAGGGTCAGTGGGGAGGTATTGCAGTATTGTCAGAGGAACAGTGTAGAGGGAGTGCAGCATTATCAGAGGGTCAGAATGGAGGGAGTGCAGAATTGTCAAGGGGTCAGTATGGAGGGAGTGCAGCATTGTCAGAGGGTCAGAGTGGAGGTAGTGCAGCATTGTCAGAGGGTCATTGTCAAGGGAGTTCAGCATTGTCAGAGGAACAGTGTAGAGGGAGTGATGAATTATCAGAGGGCCAGGTTGGAGGGAGTGCAGCATTGTCAAGGGGTCAGTATGGAGGGAGTGCAGCGTTGTCAGAGGATCAGGGCGGAGGGAGAGCAGCATTGTCAGAGGATCAGTGTGGAGGGTGTGCAGCATTGTCAGAGGGTCAGTGTGGAGGGAGTGCAGTACTGTCAGAGGATGAGTGTGGAGGGAGTCGGCATTGTCAGGGGATCAGTGTGGAGGGAGTGCAGAATTGTCAGAGGATCAGTGCAGAGGGAGTGCAGCATTGTCAGGGGATCAGTGTGGAGGGAGTGCAGCATTGTCAGGGGGACAGTGTGGACGGAGTGCAGCATTGACAGAGGGTCAGGATGGAGGGAGTGCAGCATTATCACTGGGTCAGGGTAGAGGGAGTGCAGCATTGTCAGTGGATCAGTATGGAGGGAGTGAAGCATTGTCAGAGGATCAGTGTGGAGGTAGTGCAGCATTGTCAGAGGGTTAGTGGGGAGGTATTGCAGCATTGTCAGAGGAACAGTGTAGAGGGAGTGCAGCATTGTCAAGGGGTCAGTATGGAGGGAGTGCAGCGTTGTCAGAGGATCAGTGCGGAGGGAGTGCAGCATTGTCAGAGGAACCGTGTGGAGGGAGTGCAGTATACTCAGACGATCAGTGCGGAGGGAATGCAGCATTGTCAGAGGATCAGTGTGGAGGGAGTGCAGCATTGGCAGATGATCAGAAAGGAGGGAGTGCAGTATTGTCAGATGATCAGTGCGGAGGGAGTGCAGCATTGTAAGAGGATCAGTGTGGAGGGTGTGCAGCATTGTCAGAGGGTCAGTTTGCAGGGAGTGCAGTATTGTCAGAGGATCAGTGCGGAGGGAGTGCAGCATTGTCAGGGGATCAGTGTGGAGGGAGTGCAGCATTGTCAGAGGTTCAGTGTGGAGGGAGTGCAGCATTGTCAGGGGATCAGTGAAGAGGGAGTGCAGCATTGTCAGAGGTTCAGTGTGGAGGGAGAGCAGCATTGTCAGAGGGTCAGTTTGGAGGGTGTGCTGCATTGTCAGATGATCAGTGTGGAGGGAGTGCAGCATTGTCAGAGGGTCAGGGTGGAGGGAATGCAGCATTTTAAGAGGGTCAGTGCGGAGGCATTGCAGCATTGTCAGAGGGTCAGTACGGAGGGAGTGCAGAATTGTCAGAGGGTCAGTACGGAGGGAGTGCAGCATTGTCAGAGGGTCAGTATGGAGGGAGTGCAGTATTGTCAGAGGATCAGTGCGGAGGGAGTGCAGCATTGCCAGAGGATCAGTGTGTAGGGAGTGCAGCATTGTCAGAGGATCATTGCAGATGGAGTGCAGCATTGTCAGAGGATCAGTGTGGAGGGAGCGCAGCATTGTCAGAGGGTCAGTGTGGAGGGAGTGCAGCATTGTCAGAGGAGCAGTGTGTAGGGAGTGCAGCATTGTCAGAGGATCAGTGTGGAGGGAGTGCAGCATTGTCAGAGGGTCAGTTTGGAGGGTGTGCTGCATTGTCAGATTATCAGTGTGGAGGTAGTGAAGCATTGTCAGAGCGTCAGGGTGGAGGGAGTGCAGCATTGTCAGAGGGTCAGTTTGGAGGGTGTGCTGCATTGTCAGATGATCAGTGTGGAGGGAGTGCAGCATTGTCAGATGGTCAGGCTGGAGGGAGTGCAGCGTTGTCAGAGGGTCAGGGTGGAGGGAGTGCAGCATTGTTAGAGTGTCAGTGTGGAGGGAGTGCAGTACTGTCAGAGGGTCAGTATGGAGGGAGTGCAGAATTGTCAGAGGGTCAGCATGGAGGGAGTGCAGCATTGTCAGAGGGTCAGTGTGGAGGGAGTGCAGCATTGTCAGAGTGTCAATATGGAGGGAGTGTAGCATTGTCAGAGGATCAGTGCGGAGGGGGTGCAGCATTATCAGAGGATCAGTGTGGAGGTTGTGCAACATTGTCAGAGGGTCATTGTGGAGGGAGTGCAGCATTGTCAGAGGAACAGTGTAGAGGGAGTGCAGCATTGTCAGAGGGTCAGTGGGGAGGTATTGCAGTATTGTCAGAGGAACAGTGTAGAGGGAGTGCAGCATTATCAGAGGGTCAGAATGGAGGGAGTGCAGCATTGTCAAGGGGTCAGAACGGAGGGAGTGCAGCATTGTCAAAGTGTCAGTGTCAAGGGAGTGCAGCATTATCAGAGGATCCGTGCGGAGGGAGTGCAGCATTGTCAGAGGATCAGTGTGGAGGGAGTGCAGCATTGTCAGAGGGTCAGTTTGGAGCGTGTGCTGCCTTGTGAGATGATCGGTATGCAGGGAGTGCAGCATTGTCAGAGGGTCAGGGTGGAGGGAGTGCAGCATTTTCAGAGGGTCAGTACGTAGTGATTGCAGCATTGTGATAGGGTCAGTACGGAGGGAGTGCAGCATTGTCAGAGGGTCAGTACGGAGGGAGTGCAGCATTGTCAGAGGGTTAGGGAGGAGGTAGCGCAGCATTGTCAGAGGATCAGTATGGAGGGAGTGAAGCATTGTCAGAGTGTCAGTGTGGAGAGAGTGCAGCATTGTCAGAGGGTCAGTTTGGAGGGTGTGCAGCATTGTCAGGGGGTCAGTGTGGAGGGAGTGCAGCATTCTCAGAGGATCAGTGTGGAGGGAGTGCAGCATTGTCAGAGGTTCAGAGTGGACGGAGTGCATCATTGTCAGAGGGTCAGGATGGAGGGAGTGCAGCACTGTAAGAGGATCAGTGCAGACGGAGTGCAGCATTGTCAGGAGGACAGTGTGGACGGAGTGCAGCATTGTCAGAGGGGTAGGATGGAGGGAGTGCAGCATTATCACTGGGTCAGGGTGGAGGGAGTGCAGGATTGTCAGAGGGTCAGTGTTGAGGGAGTGCAGCATTGTCAGTGGATGAGTATGGAGGGAATGCAGCAATTTCAGAGGATCTGTGCGTAGGGAGTGCAGCATTGTCAGAGGATCAGTGTGGAGGGAGTGCACCATTATCAGAGGATCAGTGTGGAGGGAGTGCAGAATTGTCAGAGGGTCAGTATGGAGGGAGTGCAGCGTTGTCAGAGGGTCAGGGTGGAGGCCGCGCAGCATTGTCAGAGGATCAGTGTGGAGGGAGTGCAGCATTGTCAGACGATCAGTTTGGAGGGAGTGCAGCATTGTCAGAATGTCACTATCAAGGGAGTGCAGCATTGTCAGAGGATAAGGATGGAGGGAGTGCAGAATTGACAGAGGGTCAGTATGGAGGGAGTGCAGCGTTGTCAGTGGGTCAGTATGGAGGGAGTGCAGCATTGTCAGAGGGTCAGTATGGAGGGAGTGCAGCATTGGCAGAGGATCAGTGTGGAGGGAGTGCAGAATTGTCAGAGGGTCAGTATGGAGGGAGTGCAGCGATGTCAGAGGGTCAGGGTGGAGGCCGCGCAGCATTGTCAGAGGATCAGTGTGGAGGGAGTGCAGCATTGTCAGACGATCAGTTTGGATGGAGTGCAGCCTTGTCAGAGGATCAGTGTGGAGGGAGTGCAGCATTGTCAGATGATCAGTGTGGAGGGAGTGCAGCATTGTCAGAGGGTCAGTGTGGACGGATTGCAGCATTGTCAGAGGATCAGTATGGAGGGAGTGCAGCGTTGTCAGAGGGTCAGTATGGAGGGAGTACTGCTTTGTCAGAGGGTCAGTATGGAGGGAGTGCAGCATTGTCAGAGGGTCAGTGTGAAGGGAGTGCAGCATTGTCAGAGGATCAGTGTGGAGGGAGTGCAGCATTGTCAGGGGGACACTGTGGACGGAGTGCAGCACTGTCAGAGGGTCAGGATGGAGGGAGTGCAGCATTATCATTGGCCAAGGTGGAGGGAGTTTAGCATTGTCAGTGGATCAGTATGGAGGGAGTGCAGCATTGTCAGAGCATCAGTGTGGAGGTCGTGCAGCATTGTCAGAGGGTCAGTGTGGAGGTATTGCAGCATTGTAAGAGGAACAGTGTAGAGGGAGTGCAGCATTATCAGAGGGTCAGGATGGAGGGAGTGCAGCATTGTCAAGGGGTCAGTATGCAGGGAGTGCAGCATTGTCAGAGGGTCATTTTCAAGGGAGTGCAGCATTGTCAGAGGATCAGTGTGGAGGGAGTGCAGCATTGTCAGAGAATCTGTTTGGAAGGAGTGCAGTATTGTCAGAGGATCTGTGCGTAGGGAGTGCAGCATTGTCAGAGGATCAGTGTGGAGGGAGTGCAGAATTATCAGAGAATCAGTGCGGAGGGAGTGCAATATTGTCAGAGGATCAGTGCGGAGGGAGTGCAGCATTGTCAGAGGATCAGTGTGGAGGCTGTGCAGCATTGTCAGAGGTTCAGTGTGGAGGGAGTGCAGCATTGTAAGAGTGTCAGTGTGGAGGTATTACAGTATTGTCAGAGGAACAGTGTTGAGGGAGTGCAGCATTATCAGAGGGTCAGGATGGAGGGAGTGCGGCATTGTCAGAGGATCTGTGCGGATGGAGTGCAGCATTGTCAGAGGATCAGTGTGGAGGGAGTGCAGCATTGTCAGAGGATCAGTGTGGAGGGAGTGCAGTATTGTCAGAGGATCAGAGCGGAGGAAGTGCAGCATTGTCAGAGGATCAGTGTGGAGGGAGTGCAGCATTGTCAGAGGGTCAGTTTGGAGGGTGTGCAGCATTGTCAGGGGTCAATGTAGAGGGAGTGCAGCATTGTCAGAGGATCAGTGTGGAGGAAGTGCAGCATTGTCAGAGTGTCAGTATGGAGGGAATGCAGCATTGTCAGAGGATCAGTGTGGAGGGAGTGCAGAATTGTCAGAGTGTCAGTATGGATGGGGTGCAGCGTTGTCAGAGGGTCTGGGTGGAGGGAGCGCAGCATTGTCAGAGGATCAGTATAGAGGGAGTGCAGCATTGTCAGAGGGTCTGGGTGGAGGGAGTGCAGCATTTACAGAGGGTCAGTACGGAGGGAGTGCAGCATTGTCAGAGGGTCAGTACGGAGGGAGTGCAGCATTGTCACATGGTCAGGGTGGAGGGAGCGCAGCATTGTCAGAGGATCAATATGGAGGGAGTGCAGCATTGTCAGAGGGTCAGTGGGGACGGTGTGCAGCATTGTCAGAGGGTCAGTGTGATGGGAGTGCAGCATTGTCAGAGGGTCAGTGTGGAGGTAGTGCAGCATTATCAGAGGGTCAGTGTGATGGGAGTGCAGCATTGTTAGAGGGTCAGTGTGGAGGGAGTGCAGCATTGTCAGAGGATCAGTGTGGAGGGAGTGTAGAATTGTCAGAGGGTCAGTATGGAGGGAGTGCAGCGTTGTCAGACGGTCGGTATGGAGGCAGTACTGCATTGTCAGAGGATCAGTGTGGAGGAAGTGCAGCATTTTCAGACGGTCAGTTTGGAGGGAATGCAGCATTGTCAGAGGGTCAGTGTGGAGGGAGTGCAGCATTGTCAGTGGATCAGTGTGGAGGGAGTGCAGCATTGTCAGGTGGACAGTGTGGACGGAGTGCAGCATTCTCAGAGGGTCAGGATGGAGTGAGTGCAGCATTGTCAGAGGGTCAGTGTGTCTCTGGAGTGTCAGAGAAAGTCAGAGATTGTCTCAGTGTGTCAGAGAGTGTCACAGTATGTCAGCGATTCTCGCAGCGTGTCTCAGAGAGAGTCAGAGAGTGTTACCGTGTGTCAGAGAGTGTCACAGTGTGTCTGGGTGGGTCATGGTGTGTTTCAGAGAGTGTATGAGAGAATCGGAGAGTGTCACAGGTTGTCTCAGATAGATTCAGAAAGTGTCTCAGATTGTCTCAAAGAGTGTCAGACAATTTCACAGTGTGTCTCAGAGAGTGTCAGAAAGTGTCACAGTGTGTCAGAGTGTCACAGTGTGTTTCAGAGAGTGTCTGAGCGTGTCAGAGAGTGTCAGAGTGTGCCTCCGAGAGAGACAGAAAGTGTCAAAGCTTCTCTGAGAGAGTGTCAGACAGTGTCACAGTGTGTCAGAGAGTGTTACAATGTATCAGAGAGTGCCTCAGTGCGTCGGAGAGTGTCTGAGAGATACAGAGAATGTCAGTCTGTCAGAGAGGGCCACATTGTGTCTCAGAGAGTGAGGCAGTCAGAGAGTGTCACAGTGTGTCACAGAGAGTGTCCGAAAGGGTCACAGTGTGTCACAGAGAGTGTCAGAAAGAGTCACAGTGTCTCCGAGAGTGTCACAGTGTGTCTCAAAGAGTGAGGGAGAGACAGAAAGTGTCACAGTGAGTATCAGAGATTGTCACAGTGTCTCAGAAAATGTCACTGCATATCAGACAGTGTCACAATGTGTCAGAGAGTGTTACAGTGTGGCGGAGAGATTGACGCAATCTGTCACAGATTGTTACAGTGTGTTTCAGAGAGTGTCAGAGAGAGTCAGAGAGTGCCACAGTGTGTGTCTAAGAGAATGTCACAGTGTGTCTCAGAGAGTGTCAGAGGGCATCACAAAGTTTAACAGTGTGTCTCAGACTGTTTCACAATGTCTCAGAAAGTGTCACAGTGTGTCAGAGAGTGTCCCAGTGTGTCAGAGAGAGAGTCAGAGAGTGTCACAGTGTGCCGCAGAGAGTGTCACAGTGAAAGATTCAGAGAGTGTCACTGTGTGTCTCCGAGAGTGTCAGAGAGTGTCATAGAGTGTCACATTGTGTCACAGTCTATCAGAGAATGTCACAATGTGTCAGGGTCTATCAATGAGTGTCACAGTATGTTTTAGAAGTGTCAGAGACAGTCATAGAGTGCGACAGTGTGTCTCAGAGAGTGCCAAAGAGGGTCAGAGTGTGTCACAGTTTGTCGCAGCGAGTCAGAGAGATTCAGAAAGTGTCACTGTGTGTCTTAGAGAGTGTCACAATGTATCAGAGAATGTCACAGTATGTCAGAGAGTGTCACAGTGTGTCACAGTCGGTCTGAGAGTGTCACAGTGTGTCTCAGGAAGTGTCAGAGAGAGTTACAGTGTGTCACAGTATGTCAGAGAGTGTCACAGTGTGTCTCAGAGTGTCAGAATTTGTCCCAGTCTCACAGTGTCTCAGAGAGAGACAGAGTTGATTAATGTGTGTCTCAAAGAGTGTCAGAAAGTGTCTCAGTGACTTAGAAAGTGTTACAGTGTGTCAAAATGAATCAGAGAGTGTCACAGTGTATTTTAGAATGTGTCAGAGAGTGCCACAGTGTATCTCTGAGAGTGTCAGAGAAAGTCAGAGATTGTCCCAGTGTGTCAGAGAGTGTCACAGTATGTCAGTGATTGTCAAAGTATGTCTCAGAGAGGGTCAGAGAGTGTTGCAGCGTGTCACAGTCTGTCAGAGAGTGTCATAGTGTGTTTCAGAGAGTGTCAGAGAGTGCCACAGTCTGTCTCTGACAATGTCAGAGAAGGTCAGAGTGTCACAGTGTGTCAGAGGGTGTCACAATGTGTCTCAGAGAGTGTCAGAGAGGGCCAGAGATTGTCACAGTGTGTTAGAGAGTCAGAGAGTGTCTCTGTGTGTCTCAGAGAGAGTCAGAGAGTGTCACAGTGTGTCACAGTCTGTCATAGAGTGTCACCGTCTGTCTCAGATAGTGTAAAAGAGAGTCAGACAGTGACACAGGGTATCTCAGAGAGAGCGAGAGAGAGATGGAAAGAGGGACAGAGAGCGTGATAGCGTCTCAGCGGGAGACAGAAAGTGTCACGGTGTGTCTCAGAGAGTGTCAGAAAGTGTCATAGTGTGTCAGAGATTGTCACAGTGTATTAGAGAGTCTGTCAGAGAGTCAGAGAGTGTCACATTCAGTCATAGAGTGCCCCAGTGCGTTTCAGAGAGTGTCTGGGAGAGTCAGACAATGTCTCAGTCTGTCAGAGAGTGTCACAGTGTGTCACAGAGAGAGGGAGAGACACGTAGTGCCACAGAGTATTTCAGAGAGTGTCAGAAAGGATCACAGTATCGCAGAGAAAGACACCGTGTCTCAGAAAGTTTCACAGTGTCTCAGAGAGTGTCACAGTGTGACAGAGACGGAGTCAGAGAGTGTCACTGTGTGTCTCAGACAGTTTTACAATGTCTCAGAGAGTGTCACTCTGTGTCAGAGAGGATCACAGTATGTCAGAGAGACATTCTGTCGGAGAGTCGCACAGTGTGTTTCAGAGAGTGTCTGAGAGAGTCGGATAATGTCACAGTGTGTCTCAGATAGATTCAGAGAGTGTTATAGAGTATCCCAGTCTGCCAGAGAGTGTCACAGTGTGTCTCAGAGAGTGTAAGGCAGTGTCAGAGAGAGTTAGAGAGTGTCGCAGTGTGTTTCAGAGAGTGCCAGAGAGAGTCAGAGAGTGCCACAGTGTGTCTCTGAGTGTCGGAGAGCATCCCAATGTGTCAGAGAGTGTCACAGTGTGTCAGTGATTGTCACAGATTGTCAGAGGAGAGTGGGAGAGTGTCACAGAGTGGCTCAGAGAGTGTCAGAAAGTATCACAGTGTGTCAGAGAGTGTCTGAGAAGGTCAGAGAGTGTCACAGTCTGTCAAAGAGTGTCACATTGTGTTTCAGAGAGTGTCTGAGAGCGTCAGAGAGTGTCACAGTGTGTCGCAGAGAGAGGGAGAGAGAGAGAGTGTCACAGTGTGTCTCAGAGAATGTCAGAAAAGGGTCACAGTATCACAGAGAGAGAGACGCAGTGTCTCAGAGAATATCACAGTGTCTCAGACAGTGTCACAGAGTGACAGAAACGGAGTCAGCGAGTGTCACTGTGTGTCTCAGACAGTTTCACAATTTCTCAGAGAGTGTCACTCTGTGTCAGAGAGGGTCACAGTATGTCAGAGAGATAGTCAGAGATTGTCACAGTGTGTCTAAGTAATTTGCAGAAAGTGTCTCCGTCTGTCTCAGAGAGTGTCAGACAGTGTCACAATGTGTCTCAGAGAGTGTCAGAAAGTGTCTCAGTGTGTCCGAGATTGTCGCAAGGTTTCAGAGAGTGTCTGAGTGTGTCAGACAGTGTCACAATCTGTCAGAGAGTGTCACAGTGTGTTTCAGGGAGTGTCTGAGAGAGAGGCGGGGAGTGTCACAGTGTGTTTCAGAGTGTGTCTGAGCGAGTCGGAGAGTGTCACAGTGTGTCTCAGAAATTTGCAGAAAGTGTCTCAGTTTGTCTCAGAGAGTGACAGACAGTGTCACAGTGTATCTCAGAGAGTGTCCGAAAGTGTCACAGTGTGTCAGAGATTGTCACAGTGTGTGTCAGTGTGTCTGAGAGAGTCATACTGTGTCACAGTGTGTTTCAGAGAGTGTCTGAGAGAGTCAGAGAGTGTCACAGTGTGTCTCAGAGAGCGACAGAAAGTGTCAAAGCTTGTCTCAGAGAGTGTTAGTCAGTGTCACATTGCGTCAGAGAGTGTCTAAGAGAGGCGGAGAGTGTCACAGTGTGTTTCAGAGTGTGTCTGAGCGAGTCGGAGAGTGTCACAGTGTGTCTCAGAAATTTGCAGAAAGTGTCTCAGTTTGTCTCAGAGAGTCTCAGACAGCGTCACAGTGCATCTCAGAGAGTGTCCGAAAGTGTCACAGTGTGTCAGAGATTGTCACAGTGTGTGTCCGAGTGTGTCTGAGAGAGTCAGACAGTGTCACTGTGTGTTTCAGAGAGTGGGAGAGTCAGAAAGTGCCACAATGTGTCTCTGAGAGTGTCAGAGAAAGTCAGAGAGCATCCCAGTGTGTCAGAGATTGTCACAGTGTGTCAGAGGAGAATTAGAGAGTGTCTCAGTCTGTCTCAGAGAGTATCAGACAGTGTCACAGTGTGCCTCAGAGAGTGTCAGAAAGTGTCTCAGTGTGTCCGAGATTGTCACAGTGTGTCAGAGAGTGTCTGAGAGTCTCAGACAGTGTCACAATCTGTCAGAGAGTGTCACAGTATGTTTCATGGAGTGTCTGAGAGATTCGGATAGCGTCACAGTTTGTTTCAGAGAGTGACTGAGTGAGTCAGAGAGTGTCACAGTGTGTCTCAGAAATTTGCAGAAGATGTCTCAGAGTGTCACAGTGTATTAGATAGTGTCACAGCATGTCACAGTTGGTCTGAGTCACAGTGTATCTCAGAAAGTGTCAGAGAGTGTCACAGTGTGTCTCAGAGTGTGTCTGAGCGAGTCAGACAGTGTCACAGTGTGTCTCAGAATTTTGCAGAAAGTGTCTCAGTTTGTCTCAGAGAGTGTCAGAAAGTATCACAGTGTGTCAGAGATTTTCACGGTGTGTCAGAGTGTGTCTGAGAGTGTCAGAGAGTGTCACAGTCTGCCAGAGAGTGTCACAGTGTGTTTCAGAGAGTGTCTGAGAGTATCAGAGAGTATCACAATGTGTTTCAGAGTGTGTCTGAGCGAGTCAGAGAGTGTCAGAGTATGTCTCAGAGAGAGACAGAAAGTGTCAAATCTTGTCTCAGAGAGTGTCAGTGTCACAGTGTGTCAGAGTGTTACAGTGTGTCAGAGAGTGTCACAGTGCGTCAAGAGAGTGTCTGAGAGAGTCAGAGAGTGTCACAGTCTGTCAGAGAGTGTCACAGTGTGATTCAGAGAGTGAGACAGTCAGAGAATGTAACAGTGTGTCACAGAGAGTGTCCGACAGGGTCACAGTGTGTCACAGAGAGTGTCTTAAAGAGTCACAGTGTCTCAGAGAGTGTCACAGTGAGACAGAGACGGAGTCAGAGAGTGTCACTGTGTTTTTCAGACGTTTTCACAATGTCTCAAATAGTGACACTCTGTGTCAGAGAGGGTTACAGTATGTCAGAGAGATAGTCAGAGAGTGTCACAGTCTGTTTGAGAGTGTCACAGTGTGTCTCCGAGAGCGTAAGGGAGTGTCAGAGAAAGTTAGAGAATGTCGCAGTGTGTTTCAGAGAGTGCCAGAGAGTCAGAGAGTGCCACAACGTGTCTCTGAGAGTGTCAGAGAAAATCAGGGAGCGTCCCAGTGTGTCAGAGATTGTCACAGTGTGTCAGAGGAGAATTAGACAGTGTCTCAGAGAGTGTCAGACAGTGTCACAGTGTGCCTCAGAGAGTGTCAGAAAGTGTCAGACAGTGTCACAATCTGTCAGAGAATGTCACAGTATGTTTCAGGGAGTGTCCGAGAGATTCGGATAGTGTCACAGTTTGTTTCAGAGAGTATCTGAGCGAATTAGAGAGTGTCACAGTGTGTCTCAGAAATTTTCAGAAAGTGTCTCAGTTTGTCTCAGAGAGTGTCGGACATAGTCACAGTGTGTCTCAGAGTGTCGCAGTGTATCAGATAGTGTCACCGTATGTCACAGTTGGTCTGAGAGTGTCACAGTGTGTCTCAGGAAGTGTCAGAGAATGTCACAGTGTGTCTCAGAGTGTGTCTGAGCGAGTCAGCGAATGTCACAGTAAATCTCAGAATTTTCCGGAAAGTGTCTCAGTTTGTCTCAGAGAGTGTCAGAAAGTATCACAGTGTGTCAGAGATTGTCACACTGTGTCAGGGTGTGTCTGAAAGTATCAGGGAGAGTCACAGTCTGTCAGAGAGTGTCACAGTGTGTTTAAGAGAGTGTCTGAGAGTATCAGAGAGTGTCACAATGTGTTTCAGAAAGTGTCTGAGCGTGTCAGAGTGTCACAGTGTATCTCAGAGAGAGACAGAAAGTGTCAAATCTTGTCTCAAAGACTGCAAGTGTCACAGTGTTTCAGAGAGTGTTACAGTGTATCTGTGAGTGTCACGGTGCGTCAGAGAGTGTCTGAGAGAGTCAGAGAGTGTCACGGCCTGTCATAGAGTGTCAAAGTGTGTCAGAGAGAGTGAGAGAGTGAGGGAGTGTTACAGTGTTTCACAGAGAGTATCCGAAAGGGTCACAGTGTGTCAAAGAGAGTGTCAGAAAGAGTCACAGTGTCACAGAGAGTGTCACAGTGTCTCTGAGAGCATCACAGTGTCTCAGCGAGCGTCATAGTGTGACAGAGACGAAGTCAGTGAGTTCACTGTGTGTCTCAGACAGTTTCACAATTTCTCAGAGAGTGTCACTCTGTGTTAGAGAGGGTCACAGTATGTCAGAGAGATAGACAGATGTTGTCACAGTGTGTCTAAGAAATGTGCAGAAAGTGTCCCAGTCTGTCTCAGAGAGCGTCAGACAGTGTCACAGTGTGTCAAAGAGTGTGTCAGAAACTGTCTCAGTGTGTCCGAGATTGTCACCATGTGTCAGAGAGTATCTGAGAGTGTCGGACAGTGTCACAATCTGTCAGAGAGTGTCATGGTGTGTTTCAGGGAGTGTCTGAGGGAGTCGGAGAATGTCACAGTGTGTTTCAGAGTGTGTCTGAGCGAGTCGGAGAGTGTCACAGTGTGTCTCAGAAATTTGCAGAAAGTGTCTCAGTTTGTCTCAGAGAGTGTTAGAAAGTGTCACAGTGTGTCAGAGATTGTTACAGTGCATCGGAGAGTGTCACAGTGCGTCAGAGAGTGTCTGAGAGTGTCAGAGAGTGACACAGTATGTCTCAGAGAGAGAGAGAGTGTCAAAGCTTGTCTCAGAGATTGTATGTGTCACAGTGTTTCAGAGTGTTACAGTGTATCAGAGAGTGTCATAGTGTGTTTTAGCGAAAGACTTAGAGAGTCAGAGAGTGTCACAGTATGTCTCAGAGAGAGAGAGACAGAGTGTGACAGAGAGTATCAGAAAGTATCACAGTGGCTCAGCGAGTGTCACAGTGGCTCAGAGTGAGAGTCAGAGAGTGTCATTGTGTGTCTCAGACCGTTTCACAATGTCTTGGAGAGTGTCCCAGTGTTTCAGAGAGTGTCACAGTATGTTAGAGAGAGTGATTCAAAGAGTGCTACAGTGTGTCTCAGAGATTGGCAGTGTGTCAGCGAGAGAGTCAGAGGAAGTCAGAGAGTGCCACACTGTTTCTCAGATTGAGTATCACTGTTTGTCTCAGAGAGAGTCAGAGCGTGTGACAATGTGTCTCAGCGAGAGTCAGTGAGTGTCACAGTGTGTCTCAGAGAGAGAGAGAAAGAGAGACAGAATTTCACAGAGAGTATCAGAAAGTGTCACAGTGGCTCAGCGAGTGTCACAGTAGCTCAGAGTGTGAGTCAGCGAGTGTCATTGTGTGTTTCAGACAGTTTCACAATGTCTCGGAGAGTGTCACTGTGTTTCATAGAGTGTCACAGTATGTCAGAGATAGTTATTCAGAGAGTGCCACGTGTGTCTCAGAGATTGTCAGTGTGTCAACGAGAGAGTCAGAGGAAGTCAGAGAGTGCCACACTGTGTCTCAGATACAGTATCACTGTGTGTCTCAGAGAGAGTCAGAGAGTGTGACAATATGTCTCAGAGAGAGTCAGTGAGTGTCACAGTGTATCTCAGAGAGTGTCACAGTGTGTCTACGAGAGTGTTAGTGAGGGTAGAGTTTGTCACAGTGTGTCTCAGAAAGTGTCAGGTAGAGTCAGAGAGTGTCACAGTGCATCACAGTCTGTCAGAGAGTGTTACAGCCTGTCTCAAATAGTATCAGAGAGTGTCATAGTGTGTCTCAGAAAGTGACAGAGAGTATCAGGTAGTGTCACAGTGTCTCAGAGAAGAAAACGGAGTGTCACAGTTGGTCAGAGAGTGTCAGAGTATGTGAGAGAGTGTCACAATGTGTCCCAGAGAGAGGGAGAGACAGAAAGTGTCACAGTGTGTATGAGAGTGTGTCACAGTGTCTCAGAGAATGTGACCGTATGTCAGAGAGTGACACAGTCGGTCAGAGAGTGTCACAATGTGGCGCAGAGAATGTCACAGTCTGTCACAGAGTGTGACAGTGTGTTTCAGAGAATTTCACAGTAAGTCTCAAAGAGAGTGTTTCTGAGAGTGTTAGAGAGTGTCACAGTCTGTCAGAGAGTGTCACAGTGTGTTTCATAGAGTGTCTGAGAGAGTCAGAGATTGTCACAATGTGTTTCAGAGAGTGTCTGAGAGAGTGAGAGAGTGTCAAAGTGTGTTTTAGAGAATGTCAGAGAAAGGCACAGAGTGCCACAGTGTGTCTCAGGGTGTGGCAGAGTGGGTCAGAGTGTTTCACAGTCTATCTCAGAGAGTACCACAGTGTGTCTCAGAGAGTGTTAGTGAGGGTAGAGTTTGTCACACTGTGTCTCAGAAAGTGTCAGGGAGAGTCAGAGAATGTCACAGAGTATCACAGTCTGTCAGAGAGTGTTACAACCTGTCTCAAGTAGTATCAGAGAGTGACGCATTCTGTCTCAGAGAGTGTCAGAGAGTATCACAGTGTGTCTCAGAGAGTGACACATTGAGTCAGGGAGTGTCACAGTGTCTCAGAGTAGAAAAGGGAGTGTCACAGTTTGTCAGAGAGTGTCAGAGAGTGTCACAGTGTGTCTCATAGAATGTCACAGTGTGTCTCAGAGAGAGGGAGAGACACAAAGTGTCACAGTGTGCATCAGAGTGCGTCACAGTGTCTCAGAGAATGTGACCGTATGTCAGAGAGTGTCACAGTCAGTCAGAAAGTGTCACAGTGTGTCAGAGAGTGCCACAGTGTGGCATAGAGAATGTCACAGTCTGTCACAGAGTGTTACAGAGTGTTTCAGAGAGTGTCAGAGAGAGCCACAGAGTGTCTCAGTGTGTCTCAGAGAGAGTCAGAGTGTCACAGTGTGCCTCAGAGAGTGTCACAGTGAGTCAGAGAGTGTCACTCTGTGTCTCCGAGAGAGTCAGAGAGTGTCACAGTGTGTCAGAGAGCGTTACAGTGTGTCACAGATTGTCACAGTGCGTCAGAGAGTGTCTGAGAGAGTCAGAGAGTGTCACAGTCTGTCAGAGAGTGTCACAGTGTGTTTCAGAGAGTGTCTGAGAGAGTCAGAGAGTGTCACAGTGTGTCTCAGAGAGAGTGGGAGAAAGAGAATTTCACAGTGTGCCAGAGAGAGTGTCAGAAAGGGTCACCATGTCACAGAGAGAGTCACAGTGTCTCAGAGAGTAACACAGTGTCTCAGAGAGTGTCACTGTGTGTCTCAAATAGTTTCATAATGTCTCAGAGAATGTCACTCTGTGTCAGAGAGAGTCACACTATGTCAGAGAGAAAGTCAGAGAGTGTCACAGTATCTCAGAAATTTACAGAAAGTGTCTCAGTTTGGCTCAGAGAGTGTCAGACAGGGTCACAGTTTGTCTCAGAGAGTGTCACAGTTTATCAGATAGTGTCACAGTGTGTCACAGTCGGTCTGAGAGTGTCACAGTGTGTTTTAGAAAGTGTCAGAGAGTGTCATAGTTTTGCACAGTCTGTCAGAGAGTGTCACCGTCTGTCCCAGAGTGTCACAGTGTGTCATACTGAGTCTCAGAGAGGGTCATAGTGTGTAACAGTCTGTCAGAGAGTATCACAGTCAGTCGGAAAGCGTCGCAGTGTGTCAGAGTGTCACGGTTTGTCCCAGAGTATTACAGTGTCTCAGAGAGAGAGAGAGAGACAGAGAGTGATACAGTGTCTCAGCGAGAGACGGAGTTTGTTATTGTGTGTCTGAGAGAGTGTCAGAAAGTGTCACAGTGTCTTAGAAAGGGTTACTGTGTGTCAGAGAGAGAGAGTCAGAGAGTGTCAGAGAGAGTCAGAGAGAATCCCAGTGCGTTCGAACAGTGTCACAGTATGTCTGGGAAGTGTCAGGGAGAGTCAGGCAGTGTCACAGTGTATCACAGTCTGTCAGAGAGTGTCACAGTCTGTCTGAGATAGTGTCAGAGAGTGTCAGAGAGAGTCCAAGAGTGTCACAGTGTGTCTGAGAGTGTGTCGCGTATGGTCCTAAAGTATCACACAGTATCACGGTCTGTCAGAGATTGTTACAGCCTGTCTCAAATAGTATCAGAGAGTGTCACAAGGTGTCTCAGAGAGTGTCAGAGAGAGTCAGGGAGTGTAAAGGTGTCTCAGAGAAGAAACGGGAGTGTCACAGTTTGTCGGAGAGTGACAGAGTATGCCAGAGAGTGTCACAGCGTGTCCCAGAGAGTGAGGGAGAGACAGAAACTGTCACAGTGTGTATCAGAGAGTGTCACAGTGTCTCAGAGCATGTCACCGTATGTCAGAGAGTGTCACAGTGTGTCAGAGAGTGTCACAGTGTGGCGCAGAGAATGACACAGTCTGTCACAAAGTGTTACAGTGTGTTTCAGAGAGAGTCAGAGAGAATCAGACAGTGTCACAGTGTGTCTCAGAGACTGCCACATTGTGTCACAGAGAATGTCACAGTGAGTCTCAGAGAGAGTCACAGGGTGTCACAGTCTGTCTCAGAGTGTGTCAGAGGGAGTCACAAAGTTTCACAGTGTCTCAGACTGATTTACACTTTCTCAGAAAGTGTCACAGTGTGTCAGAGCGTGTCGCACTGTGTCAGAGAGAGAGTCAGAGAGTATCCCAGTGTGTCTCAGAGAGTGTACGGGAGTGTCAGAGAGAGTTATAGAGTGTCGCAGTGTGTTTCAGAGAGTGTCAGAGAGTGTCAGAGAGTGCCACAGTGTGTCTCTGAGAGTGTCAGAGAAAGTCAGAGAGCGTCCCAATGTGTCAGAGAGCGTCTCAGTGTGTCAGCCATTGTCACAGTGTGTCAGAAAAGAGTCAGAGAGTGTCACTGTGTATCTCAGAAATTTGCAGAAAGTGTCTCAGTTTGTCTCAGAGAGTGTCAGACAGTGTCACAGTGTGTCTCAGAGAGTGTCAGAAAGTGTCGCAGTGTGTCAGAGATTATCACAGTGTTTCAGAGTGCATGAGAATATCAGAGAGTGCCACAATCTGTCAGAGAGTATCACAGTGTGTTTCAGATAGTGTCTGAGCGAGTCAGAGAATGTCACAGTGTGTCTCAGATAGTGTCTGAGCGAGTCAGAGAATGTCACAGTGTGTCTCAGAGAGTGTCTGAGTGAGTCAGAGAGTGTCACAGTGTGTCTCAGAAATTTGCAGAAAGTGTCTCAGTTTGTCTCAGAGATTGTCAGTCGGTGTGTCTCAGAGAGTGTGAGAAAGTGTCACAATGTGTCAGAGATTGTCACATTGTGTTTCAGAGAGTGTCTGAGAGAGTCAGAGAGTGTCACAATGTGTATCAGAGAGTATCTGAACGAGTCAGAGAGTGTCACAGTGTGTCTCAGAGAGAGACAGAAAGTGCCAAAGCTTCTCTCTATGAGTGTCAGAGAGTGTTAAAGTGTGTCAGCGAGTGTTAATATGTGTCGGAGAGTGTCACAGTGCGTCAGAGAGTGTATGAGAGTGTCAGAGACTGTCACAGTCTGTCTCAGAGTGTCACAGTGTTTTTCAGAGGGTGAGGGAGTCAGGTATTGTCACAGTGAGTCTCAGAGAGAGGGAGAGACAGAGAGCGCCAGAGTGTGTCAGAAATTTGCAGAAGGTGTCTCAGTTTGTCTCAGAGAGTGTCAGAGAGTGGCACAGTGTTTCTCAGAGAGTGTCAGAAAGTGTCACAGTGTGTCAGAGATTGTCACAGTTTGTCAGAGCGTGTCTGAGAATTTCAGAGAGTGCCACAATCTGTCAGAGAGTGTCACAGTGTGTCTCAGAAATTTGCAGAAAGTGTCTCAGTTTGTCTCAGAGTGTGTCAGGCAGTGTCACATAATGTCTCAGAGAGTGCTAGAAAGTGTCACAGTGTATCAGAGATTGCCACAGTGTGTCGGAGTGTGTCTGAGAGTGTTAGAGAGTGTCACAGTCGGTCAGAGAGTGTCACAGTGTATTTCAGAGAGTGTCTGAGAGAGTCAGGGAGTGTCACAGTGTGTCTCAGAGAGAGACAGAAAGTGTCAAAGCTTGTCTCAAAGAGTGTCAGACAGTGTCACAGTGTATCAGAGAGTGTTACAGTGTGTCGGAGAGTGTATGAGAGTGTCACTGTCTGTCTAAGAGATTGTCACAGTGTGTTTCAACGAGTGAGGGAGACAGAGTTTGTCACAGTGCGTCTCAGAGAGAGGGAGATACAGAGAGTGTCACAGTGTGTCACAGAGAGTGTCAGATAGGGTCACAGTGTCACAGAGAGTGTCACAGTATCTCAGAGAGTAACACAGTATCTCAGAGAGTGTCGCAGTGTGACAGAGACTGAGTCAGAGAGTAGCACTGTGTGTCTCAGACAGTTTCACAATGTCTCAGAGAGTGTCACTCTGTGTCAGAGTGGGTCACAGTATGTCAGAGAGATGGTGCGAGAGTGTCACAGTGTGTCTCAGAAATTTGCAGTAAGTGTCTCAGTTTGTCTCCGAGAGTGTCAGACAGTTTCACAGTGTGTCTCAGAGAGTGCCAGAAAGTGTCACAGCGTGTCAGAGAATGTCACAGTGTGTCAGGGAGAGTCACAGTGTGTTTCAGAGAATGTCTGAGAGAGTCAGAGAGTGTCACAGTGTGTCTCAGATAGAGAGAGAGAGAGACAGAATTTCACAGAGAGTATCAGAAAGTGTCACAGTGGCTCAGAGAGAGACACAGTGTTTCAGAGAGTGTCACAGTGACCCAAAGAGAGTCAGGGAGTGTCATTGTGTTTCTCAGACAATTTCACCATGTCTCAGAAAGTGTCACTGTGTTTCAGAGAGTGTCGCAATATGTCAGAGAGAGTGAGTCAGAGAGTGCCACAGTGTGTCTCAGAGATTGTCACAGTGTGTCAGCGAGAGAGTTAGAGGGAGTCCGAGAGTGCCACACTGTGTCTCAGAGAGAGTATCACTGTGTGTCTCAGTGAGTGTCAGAGAGTGTCATAAAGTATCGCAGTGTGCAACAGTCTTTCAGACAGTGTCACAGTGTGTTGCAGAGGGTGTCAGAGAGAGTCAGACAGTGTCATAGTGTGTATCAGACAGTGTCTGAGTGGGTCAGATTGTGTCACAGTGTGTCTCAGAGTGTTAGAGAGAGTCACAGAGTGTCACACTGGGTCTAAGAGAGTGTCAGAGAGCGTCAGAGGGTGTCACAGTCTGTCTCAGAGAGGGCCCGAATGTGTCAAAGTCTGACAGAGAGTGTCATAGTATGCCTTAGAGAGTGTCAGAAAAAGTCAGAGAATGTCGCAATGTGTCATAGACTGTCAGAGAGTGTCATAGTGTGTCTCAGAGAATGTCAGAGAGTGTCAGAGAGTGTCACAATGTGTCTCAGGGAGTGTCATAGTGTGTATCGGAGAGGCAGAGAGAGTTAGAAAGTGTCACAGTGTGTCTCAGAGAGTGTCACAATATGTCACAGTCTGTCAGAGAAGGTTGCAGTGCATTTCAGAGTGTGTCAGAGAGAGTCAGACAGTGTCACAGTGTGTCATACTTTCTCTCAGAGAGTCGGAGAGGCTCAGCGTTTGTCTCAGAGAGGGTCACAGTCTGTCAGAGAGTGTTACGATGTGTCTCAGAGAGTGACAGAAAGAGTGAGAGAGCGTCACAGAGTGCCTCAGAGCGTGTCAGAGAGAGTCAGAGAGTGTCACAGTCTTTCTCAGAGAGTGACAGAGAGAATCAGAGAATAATCAGCGTGTCTCAGAGAATGTCACAGTGTCTCAGAGTATGTCACAGTGCGAGTCAGAGAGAGGCAGAGAGTGTCACAGTGTGTCACAGTCTGTTAGAGAGTGCCACATTGTGGCTCAGAGTGTCGGAGAGAGTCACATAGTATCACAGTGCGTCTAAGAGAATGTCATAGAGTGTTTGTCTCAGAGAGTGTCACAGTGTATCAGAGACCCAGAGGGAGACAGGAAATATCACAGTGTGTCTCAGAGAGTTTCACAGTGTCACAGAGAATGTCACCATATGTCAGAGTTTGTCACAGTCGGTCAGAGAGTGACACAGAGTGTCAGAGAGTGTAACAGTGTGTCAAAGAGAGTGTCACAGTCTGTCAGAGAGTGTCACAGTGTGTCTCAGAGAATGTCAGAGAGTGTCAGATAGAGTCACAGTGTGTCTCAGAGAGTATCACAGCGTGTTTGAGAAAGTGTCTGAGATAGTCAGAGAGTGTCACAGTTTGTCATACTGTGTCTCAGAGCATGTCAGAGGGTGTCACAGCCCGTCTCAGAGAGTTTCACAGAATTTCTGAGTGTGTCACAGTGTGTCTCAACGTGTCAGAGAGAGTCAGAGAGTGTTGCAATGTGACTCAGAGAGAGTCAGAGAATGGCAAAGCGTGTGTAAGACAGTGTCAGAGAGCGTCAGAGAGTGTTACAGTCTGTCTCAGAGAGTGTCGGAAAGTGCCAATGTGTGTCTCAGAGAGTGTCACAGTGTGTCTCAAAGAGTCAGAGGGAGACAGAAAATGTCACAGTGTGTCTCAGAGAGTGTCACAGTGTTTCAAAGAAAATCACCATGTGTCAGAGAGTGTCGCAGTGTGTCAGAGAGTGTCACAGCCTGTCACAGACAGTGTCACAGTCTGTCAGAGAGTGTCACAGTGTGTGTTAGAGAGTGTCAGAGAGAATCAGAGAGTGTCATAGTGTGTTTCAGAGAGAGTCACAGTGTCTCAGAGAATGTCACCATGTGTCAGAGAGTGTCATAGTCGGTCAGAGTGTCACAGTCTGTCAGACAGTGTCACAGTGTGTCTCAGTGAGTGTGTGAGAGAGGGAGAGAGACAAAAAATGGCACAGTGCGTCTCAAAGACCGAGTGTGTCTGAGAGAGGCAGAGACTGTCACAGTGTGTTTCAGAGAGTGTCACAGTGTCTCATAGAATGTCACCGTGTGTCAGAGGGTGTCACAGTCGGTCAGAGATTGTCACAGTGTGCTAGAGAGTTTCACAGTGTGTCACAGACCGTGTGACAGTCTGTCAACGTCTGTCAGAGAGAGTCACAGTGTTTTTCAGAGCGTGTCAGAGAGTGTCACAATGTGTCTCAGATTGTCAGAAAGATAGTCACAGAGTGCCACAGTGTGTCTCAGAGTGTCAGCGAGAGTCACGGAGTGTCACAGTGTGTCCGCGAGAGTGTCAAAGAGCGTCAGAGAGTGTCACAGTGTGTCAGAGAGAGTCACAGTTTGTCACAGAGAGTTTCAGAGAGTGTCGGATAGAGTCACATTGTGTCACAGAGCGTGTCAGAGTGTGTTTGAGACAGTGTCCGAGAGACAGTGACAGTTTGTCATACTGTGTGTCAGAGCGTCTCAGGGAATGTCGCAGACTGTCTCAGAGAGTTTTAGAGAGGGTCTGAGTGTGTCACAGTGTGTCTCAAAGTGTCAGAGAAAGTCAGAGAGTGTTGCAATGTGTATCAGAGAGAGTCAGAGAGTATCACAGCGTGTTTCAGAGAGTTCCATCGAGTGTGACAGTGTGTGTAAGAGAGTGTGTGTGTGAGAGAGATAAAAATGTCACAGTGTGTCTTAGAGAGTTACTGAGTGTCTCAGAGAATGTCACTGTGCTTCAGAGGGTGTCACATTCGGTCAGTGAGTGTCACAGTGTTTCACAGAGAGTGTCATAATGTGTCTCAGAGAGTTTCACAGTGTCTCAGAGAATGTCACCATGTGTCAGAAAGTGTCACAGGCTGTCAGAGTGTGTCACAGAGAGTGTCACAGACTGCCAGAGAGTGTCACAGTGTGTTTCAGATAATGGCATAGGGGGTAAGAGAGTGTCATAGTGTGTCTCAGACAGTGTCAGAGAGCGTCAGATTGTATCACAGTGTGTCTTAGAGTGTCAGAGAGACTCACAGAGTGTCACAGTGTGTCTAAGAGAGTGTCAGAGAGCGTCAGAGAGTGTCACAGTTTGTCGCAGAGAGTGTCAGAGAAAGTCAGACAATGTCACAATGTGTCATAGACTGTCACAGAGTGTCATAGCGTGTCTCACAGAATGTCAGAGAGAGTCAGAAATTGTCACTCTGTGTCTCAGAGAGGGTCAGGGAGTGTCACAATGTGCCTCAGGGAGTGTCACAGTGTGTTTCATAGAGTGTCACAGTCTGTCAGAGAAGGTTACAGTGCATTTCAGAGTGTGTCCGAGAGAGTCAGACAGTGTCACAGTGTGTCAGACTTTCTCTCAGAGAGTGTCTGAGAGGGTCAGCGTTTGTCGCAGAGAGGGTCACAGTCTGTCAGAGAGTGTTACAGTGTGTCTCAGTGAGAGACATAAAGAGTCAGAGACTGTCACAATGTGTCTCAGATAGTGTCACAGTGTCTCAGAGATTGTCACCGTGTGTCAGACGGTGTCACCGGCGGTCAGAAAGTCAAGGTGTGTCAGAGATTGTCACAGTCTGACAGAGAGTCACACAGTGTGTCAGAGCGTGACACAGTGTGTTTCAGAGATTGTCAGAGAGGGTCAGAGAGTGTCATCGTGTGTCTCAGAGTGTCAGAGAGAGAGAGTCACAGAGTGCCACAGTGTGTCTCAGAGAGTCAGAGAGAGTCACAGAGTGGCACGGTATGTCAAAAAGAGTGTCAGAGAGCGTCAGGGAGTATCACAGTCTGTCTTGGAGAGTGTCAGAGAGTGGCACAGTGTGTCTAAGAGAGTGTCACAGAGGGAGACAAAAAATGTCACAGTGTGTCTCAGAGAGTGTCACAGTGTTTTAGAGAATGTCACCATGTGTCAGTCAGTGTCACAGTGTGTCAGAGTGTCAGAGTGTCACACTGTGTCACAGTCGGTCAGAGAGTGTCACCGTGTGTCAGAGAGTGTCACAGTGTGTCACAGAGAGTGTCACAGTCTGTCAGAGTGTGACACAGTATGTTTCAGAGAATGGCAGGGACAGCCGGAGAGTGTCACACTGTGTCTCAGAGAGTGTCAGAGTGGGTCAGATTGTGTCACGGTGTCTCTCCGAGTGTCAAAGTGTGTCACAGAGATTTTCAGAGAGTGTCGGATAGAGTCACAGTGTGTCTCAGAGAGTGTCACAGTTTGTTTGAGACAGTGTCCGAGAGAGTCAGAGAGTGCCACAGTTTGTCATACTGTGTCTCAGAGCGTGTCAGAGAGTGTCGCAGTCTGTCTCTGAGAGTTTCAGAGAGAGTTTGAGTGTGCCACAGTGTGTCTCAAAGTGTCAGAGAAAGTCAGAATGTTGCAATGTGTCTCAGAGAGAGTGAGAGAGTGTCACAGCGTGTCTCAGAGAGCCTCAGAGTGTCACAGTGTGTCTAAGAGAGTGTGAGAGAGAGAGACAAAAAATGTCACAGTGTGTCTCAGAGAGTGACCGAGTGTCTCAGAGTGAAACAGAGACTGTCACACTGTGTCTCAGAGAGTGTCACAGTGTCTCAAAGAGTTTCACAGTCGGTCACAGTGTGCCACAGTGTGTCTCAAAGAGTGTCATAGTGTATCACGGAGAGTGTCACAGTCTGTAACAGTCTGTCAGAGAGAGTCACAGTGTGTTTCAGAGAGTGGCAGAGAGAGTCCGAGAATATCGCAGTGTCTCAGAGAATGTCACCAGGTGTCAAAGTGTGTCACAGACTGACAGAGAGTGTCACAGTGTGTCAGAGAGAGTCGCAGTGTGTTTCAGAGAGTGGCAGAGAGAGACAGAGAGTGTAACAGTGTGCCTCCGAGAGTGTCACCGTCGGTCAGAGAGTGGCACAGGGAGTCGAAGAGTGTCACAGTGTGTCACAGAGAGTGTCACAGTCTGTCACAGTCTGTCAATGAGTGTCGCAGTCTCTCTCAGAGAGTTTCAGAGAGGGTTTGAGAGTGTCACAGTGTGTCTCAAAGTGTCAGAGAAAGTCAGAGTGTTGCAATTTGTCTCAGAGATAGTCAGAGAGTGCCGCAGTCTGTCTCAGAGAGTTTCAGAGAGGGTTTGAGTGTGTCACAGTGTGTCTCAAATTGTCAGAGTAAGTCAGAGTGTTTCAATGTGTCTCAGAGAGAGTCAGAGAGTGTCACAGCGTGTCTCAGAGAGCCTCATAGTGTCACAGTGTGTCTACGAGAGTGTGAGAGAGAGAGACAAAAATGTCACAGTGTGTCTCAGTGTGTCTCAGAGAATGACCGAGTGTCTCAGAGTGAGACAGAGACAGTCACACTGTGTCTCAGACAGTATCAATGTGTCTCAGAGAGAGTCACAGTGCCTCAGAGAGTGTCACAGTCGGCCAGTGAGTGTCACGGTGTGTTACAGAGAGTGTCAGAGACGGTCATAGTGTGTCACAATGTGTCTCAGAGGGTCAGAGAGAGAGTCACAGAGTGCCACAGTGTGTCTCAGAGAGTCAGAGAGAGTCACAGAGTGACACGGAATGTCAAAAAGAGTGTCATAGAGCGTCAGGGAGTGTCACAGTCTGTCTTGGAGAGTGTCAGGGAGTGGCACAGTGTGTCTAAGCGAGTGTCACAGAAAATGTCACAATGTGTCTCAGAGAATGTCACAGTGTTTCAGAGAATGTCACCATGTGTCAGACAGTGTCACAGTGTGTCAGAGTGTCACAGTGTGTCACAGTCGGTCAGAGAGTGTCACATTGTGTCAGAGAATGTCACAGTGTGTCACAGAGAGTGTCACAGTCTGTCAGAGAGTGACACAGTGTGTTTCAGAGAATGGCAGAGAGAGTCGGACAGTGTGACAGTGTGTCTCAGAGAGTGTCAATGAGGGCCAGATTGTGTCACGGTGTGTCTCCGAGTGTCAGAGAGTGTCACAGCGTATCACAATGGGTCTAAGAGAATGTCAGAGAGCGTCAGGTAGTATCACAGTCTGTCTCAGAAAGTATCACAGTATGTCTCAGACAGTGTCACAGTGAGTCTCAGAGAGTCAGAGGGAGAAAGAAAATGTCACAGTGTGTCTCAGAGAGTGTCACAGTGTCTCAGAGAATGTCACCATGTGTCAGAGAGTGTCACAGTCGGTCAGAGAGAGCCACAGTGTGTCTCAGAGAGTGTCAATGAGGGCCAGATTGTGTCACGGTGTTTCTCCGAGTGTCAGAGAGTGTCACAGCGTATCACAATGGGTCTAAGAGAATGTCAGAGAGCGTCAGGTAGTATCACAGTCTGTCTCAGAAAGTATCACAGTATGTCTCAGACAGTGTCACAGTGAGTCTCAGAGAGTCAGAGGGAGAAAGAAAATGTCACAGTGTGTCTCAGAGAGTGTCACAGTGTCTCAGAGAATGTCACCATGTGTCAGAGAGTGTCACAGTCTGTCAGAGAGTGACACAATGTGTCTCAGAGATGGTCAGAGAGGGTCAGAGAGTATCACAGTGTGTCTCAGAGTGTCAGAGAGATAGTTACAGAGTGCCACAGTGTGTCTCAGAGTGTCAGAGAGAGTGGGAGTGTCACAGTGTGTCTAAAACAGTGTCGAAGAGCGTGAGAGAGTGTCACAGTCTGTCTCAGAGAGCGTCAGAGAGTTCCACAGTGTGTTTCAGAGAGAGTTACAGTGTGTCTCAGAGTGAGTCAGAGAGTACCACAGTGTGTCTCAGAGTCAGAGAGGGGTCACAGAGTGTCACAGCGTGTCTAAGAGTGTGTCAGAGAGCATCAAAGAGTATCACAGTCTGTCTCAGAGAGTGCCACATTGTGTCTCAGAGAGTGTCACAGTGTCTCAGAGAATGTCACCATGTGTTAGAGAGAGTCACAGTCGGTCAGAGAGTGCCACAGTGTTTCTCAGAGACTGTCACAGTGTGTCACTGAGAGTGTGAAAGTCTGCAACAGACTGTCAGAGATAGTCATAGTGTGTTTCAGAGAGTGGCAGAGAGAGTCAGAGAGTGTCACAGTGTCTCAGAGAATGTCACCATGTGTCAGAGTGTCACAGTGTCACAGTGTGTCAGAGAGAGTCACAGTGTGTTTCAGAGAGTGGCAGAGAGAGTTAGAGAGTGCCACAGTGTGTCTCAGAGTGTCACAGTGTGTCTCAGAGAGTCAGAGAGAGACAGAAAATGTCACAGTGTGTCTCAGAGAGTATCACAATGTTTCAGAGAATGTCACCATGTGTCAGAGAATGTCACAGTCGGTCGGAGAGTGTCAGAGTGTGTCACAGTCGATCAGAGAGTGTCACAGAGAGTGTCACAGTCTGTCACAGTCTGTCAGAGAGTGTCACAGTGTGTTTCAGAGAGTGGCAGAGGGAGTCAGAGAGTGTCATAGTGTGTCTTAGAGTGTCAGAGAGAGTCACGGAGTGTCACAGTGGGTCTAAGAGTGTGTCCGAGAGCGTCAAAAAGTGTCACTGTGTGTCTCAAAGAGTTTCAGAGAAAGTCAGACAATGACAATGTGTCATAGTCTGTCAGAGAGTTTCATAGCGTGTCTCAAAGAGTGTCAGAGAGAGTCAGAAATTGTCACTCTGTGTCTCCGAGAGGGTCAGAGAGGGTCACAATGTGCCTCAGGGAGTGTCAGTGTGTCTCAGAGTGTCACAATCTGTAAGAGAACGTTACAGTGCATTTCAGAGTGTGTCCAAGAGGGTCAGACTGTGTCAAAGAGTGTCATACTTTCTCTCAGAGAGTGTCTGAGAGGGTCAGCGTTTGTCTCAGAGAGGGTCACAGACGGTGATAGAGTGTTACAGTGTCTCAGGGAGTGACAGAAAGAGTCAGAGACTGTCACAGTGTGTCTCAGTTGGAGTCACAGCGTCTCATAGAATGTCACCGTGTGTCAGAGGGTGGCAACGGCGGTCAGAGAGTGTCGCAGTGTGTCATGGAGAGTGTCACAGTCTGTCAGAGAATGACACAATGTGTCTCAGAGATGGTCAGAGAGGGTCAGAGAGTATCACAATGTGTCTCAGAGTGTCAGAGAGATAGTCACAGAGTGCCACAGTCTGTCTGAGAGTGTCAGAGGGAGTCAGTGTGTCACAGTCTGTCTCAGAGTGTCAGAGGAAGTCAGAGTGTCACAGCGTGTCTCACAGAGTGTCAGAGAGTTCCACGGTGTGTTTCAGAGAGAGTTACAGTGTGTCTCAGAGTCAGAGAGAGTCACAGAGTGTCACAGGGTTTCTAAGAGAGTGTCAGACAGCGTCAGAGAGTATCACAGTCTGTTCAGAGAGTGCCACACTGTGTCTCAGAGATTCAGAGGGAGACAGAAAATGTCACAGTGTGTCTCAGAGAGTGCCACAGTGTCTCAGATAATGTTAGCATGTGTCAGAGAGTGTCTCAGTCTGTCAGAGAGTGCCACAGTATGTCTCAGTGAGTGTGACAGTCTGTCACAGTCTGTCAGAGAGAGTCACAGTTTGTTTCAAAGAATGGCAGAGAGAGTGAGAGAAAGACACAGTGTGTCTCAGACAGTGTCAGAGAGGGTCAGATTGTGTCACAGTGTGTCTCAGAGTGTCAGAGAGCGTCACAGAGTATCACAGAGTGTCTCAGAGAGTGTCAGAGAGTGTGACAGTGTGTCTCAGAGAGTCAGAGGGAGACAGAAAATGTCACAGTGTGTCACAGAGAGTGTCACAGTGTCTCAGAGAATGTCACCATGTCACAGAGAGTGTCACAGTCTGTCACAGTCTGACAGAGAGATTCACAGAGTGTCACAGTCTGTCAGCGTCTAACAGAGAGTGTCATAGTGTGTTTCAGAGAGTCTTAGTGAGTGTCACAGTGAGTCTCAGAGCGTGTCAGAGACGGTCGGTTTGTGTCACAGTGTGTCTCAGAGTGTCAGAGACAGTCACAGATTGTCACAGTGAGTCTACGATAGTGTCAGAGAGCGTCAGAGAGTGTCACTGTTTGTCTCACACAGGATCAGAATGTGTCACAGTCTGTCAGAGAATGCCATAGCTTGCCTCAGAGAGTGACTGAGAAAATCAGACAATGTCTTAATATGCCATAGACTGTTAATGAATATCATTGTGAGTCTCAGAGATTGTCAGAGAGAGTCAGAGTGTATTAAGCTGGGTCTTAGAGAGTGTCAGAGAGGGTCAGAGAGTGTCACAGTCTGTCTCAGAGATTGTCAGAGAGTGCCACAGTGTGTCTCAGAGAGTGTCACACTGTGTCTCCGAGAGTCAGAGGACGACAGAAAATGTCACAGTGTGTCTCAGAGAGTGTCACAGTGTATCAGAGAATGTCACCATGTGTCAGAGATTGTCACAGTTGGTCAGAGAGTGTCACAGTTTATTTCTGAGAGAGGCAGAGGGAGCCAGAGAGTGTCACAGTGTGTCTAAGAGATTGTCAAAGAGCATCAGAGAGTGTCACAGTCTGTCTCAGAGAGAGTCAGAGATTACCACAGTGTGGCTCAGAGTCAGAGAGAGTCGCAGAGTGTCACAGGGTGTCTAAGAGAGTGTCTGAGAGCGTCAGAGAGTATCACAATCTGTCTCAGAAAGTGCCACACTGTGTCTCAGAGAGTGTCACAGTGTGTCTCAGAGAGTCAGAGGGAGACAGAAAATGTCACAGTGTGTCTCAGAGAGTATCACAGTGTCTCAGAAAATGTCACCAAGTGTCAGAGAATGTCACAGTCTGTCGGAGAGTGTCAGAGTGTGTCACAGTCGGTCAGAGAGTGTCACAGAGAGTGTCACAGTCTGTCACAGTCTGTCGGAGAGTGACACAGTTTGTTTCAGAGAGTGGCAGAGGGAGTCAGAGAGTGTCATAGTGTGTCTTAGAGTGTCAGAGAGAGTCACAGAGTGTCACAGTGGGTCTAAGAGTGTGTCAGAGAGCGTCAAAGAGTGTCACTGTGTGTCTCAGAGAGTCAGAGGGAGACAGAAAATGTCACAATGTGTCTCAGAGAGTGTCACAGTGTCTCAGATAATGTCACCATGTGTCAGAGAGTGTCTCAGTCGGTCAGAGAGTGCCACAGTTTGTCTCAGAGAGTGTGACAGTCGATAACAGTCGGTCAGAGAGAGGCACAGTGTGTTTCAGAGAGCGGCAGAGAGAGTGAGAGAGTGCCACAGCCTATTTCAGACAGTGTCAAAGATTATGTCACAGTGAGTCTCAGAGTGGCAGAGAGAGTCACAGAGTATCACAGTGGGTCTAAGAGAGTGTCAGACAGTGTCAGAGAATGTCACAGAGTGTCTCAGAGAGTGTCAGAGAGTGCCACAGTGTGTCTCAGAGAGTGTCACAGTGTGTCTCAGAGAGTGTCACACTGTGTCTCCGAGAGTCAGAGGACGACAGAAAATTTCACAGTGTGTCTCAGAGAGTGTCACAGTGTATCAGAGAATGTCACCATGTGTCAGAGATTGTCACAGTTGGTCAGAGAGTGTCACAGTTTATTTCTGAGAGAGGCAGAGGGAGCCAGAGAGTGTCACAGTGTGTCTAAGAGATTGTCAAAGAGCATCAGAGAGTGTCACAGTCTGTCTCAGAGAGAGTCAGAGATTACCACAGTGTGGCTCAGAGTCAGAGAGAGTCGCAGAGTGTCACAGGGTGTCTAAGAGAGTGTCTGAGAGCGTCAGAGAGTATCACAATCTGTCTCAGAAAGTGCCACACTGTGTCTCAGAGGGTGTCACAGTGTGTCTCAGAGAGTCAGAGGGAGACAGAAAATGTCACAGTGTGTCTCAGAGAGTATCACAGTGTCTCAGAAAATGTCACCATGTGTCAGAAAGTGTCACAGTCTGTCGGAGAGTGTCAGAGTGTGTCACAGTCGGTCAGAGAGTGTCACAGAGAGTGTCACAGTCTGTCACAGTCTGTCGGAGAGTGACACAGTTTGTTTCAGAGAGTGGCAGAGGGAGTCAGAGAGTGTCATAGTGTGTCTTAGAGTGTCAGAGAGAGTCACAGAGTGTCACAGTGGGTCTAAGAGTGTGTCAGAGAGCGTCAAAGAGTGTCACTGTGTGTCTCAGAGAGTCAGAGGGAGACAGAAAATGTCACAATGTGTCTCAGAGAGTGTCACAGTGTCTCAGATAATGTCACCATGTGTCAGAGAGTGTCTCAGTCGGTCAGAGAGTGCCACAGTTTGTCTCAGAGAGTGTGACAGTCGATAACAGTCGGTCAGAGAGAGGCACAGTGTGTTTCAGAGAGCGGCAGAGAGAGTGAGAGAGTGCCACAGCCTATCTCAGACAGTGTCAAAGATTATGTCACAGTGAGTCTCAGAGTGGCAGAGAGAGTCACAGAGTATCACAGTGGGTCTAAGAGTGTCAGACAGCGTCAGAGAATGTCACAGAGTGTCTCAGAGAGTGTCAGAGAGTGCCACAGTGTGTCTCAGAGAGTGTCACAGTGTGTCTCAGAGAATGACACCATGTGTCAGAGATTGTCACAGTCTGAAAGAGAGTGCCGCAGTGTGTCTAAGAGATTGTGAGAGAGAGTCAGAGAGTGTCACAGTGTGTCTAAGAGATTGTCAGAGAGTGCCACAGTGTGTCTCAGAGTGTGTTACACTGTGTCTCAGTGAGTCAGAGGGAGACAGAAAGCGTCACAGTGTGTCTCAGAGAGTGTTACAATGTCTCACAGAATGTCACCATGTGTCAGAGTGTGTCTCAGTCGGTCAGAGAGTGTCACAAAGGGTCTCAGCGTGTCTAAGAGAGGGTCACAGAGTGCCACAGTTTGTCTCAGAATGTCAGAGATAGAGTCAGAGAGTGTCACAGTGTGTCTAAGAGATGATCAGAGAGCGTCAGAGAGTGTCACAGTCTGTCTCAGTGAGTGTCAGAGAGTTCCACAGTGTGTTTCAGAGAGAGTTACAATGTGTCTCAGAGAGAGTCAGAGAATACCACAGTGTGTCTCAGAGGGTGTCACAGTGTGTCTCAGAGAGTCAGAGGGAGTCAGAAAATGTCACAGTGTATCAGAGAGTGTCACAGTGTGTTAGAGAGTTTCACAGTGCGTCACAGACCGTGTCACAGTCTGTCACCGTGTTTTTCAGAGAGTGTCAGAGAGGGTCAGAGAGTGTCACAATGTGTCTCCGAGTGTCAGAGAAATAGTCACAGAGTGCCACAGTGTGTCTCAGAGTGTCAGAGAGTGTCACGGCGTGTCACAGTGTGTCGACGAGAGTGTCAGAGAGCGTCAAAGAGTGTCACAGTGTGTCAGAGAGAGGCAAAGTGTGGCACAGAGAATGTCAGAGAGCGTTGGATATGGTCACAGGGTGTCACAGAGTATGTCACAGTCTGACAGAGAGTGACACAGTTTGTCTCAGAGATTGTCAGACAGGGGCGGAAAGTGTCACAATGTGTCTCAGAGTGTCAGAGAGATAGTCAGAGTGTGCCACAGTGTGTCTCAGAGTGAGAGGGAGACTCACAGGGTGTCACAGTATGTCTAAGAGAGTGTCAGAGAATGCCACAGTGTATTTCAGAGAGTGTTACAGTGTGTCTCAGAGAGTCAGAGGGAGACAGAAAATGTCACAGTGTGTCTCAGAGAGTATCACAGTGTCTCGTATAATGTCACCATGTGTCAGAGAATGTCACAGTCGGTCGGAGAGAGTCACAGAGAGTGTCACAGTCTGTCACAGTCTGTCAGAGAGTGTCACAGTGTGTTTCAGAGAGTGGCAGAGGGAGTCAGACAGTGCCATAGTGGGTCTAAGAGTGTGTCAGAGAGCGTTAAAGAGTGCCACTGTGTGTCTCAAAGAGTGTCAGAGAAAGTCAGACAATGTCACAATGTGTCATAGTCTGTCAGAGAGTGTCATAACGTGTCTCAAAGAGTGTCAGAGAGAGTCAGAAATTGTTACTCTGTGTCTCAGAGAGGATCAGAGAGGGTCACAATGTGCCTCAGGGAGTGTCACAGTGTGTCTCAGAGAGTCTTGCAGAGAACGTTACAGTGCATTTCAGAGTGTGTCCAAGAGAGTCAGACTGTGTCAAAGAGTGTCATACGTTCTCTCAGAGAGTGTCCGAGAGGGTCAGCGTTTGTCTCAGAAAGGGTCACAGTCTGTCAAAGAGTGTTACAGTGTGTCTCAGAGAGTGACATAAAGAGTCAGAGACTGTCACAGTGTTTCTCAGTTGGAGTCACAGTGTCTCATAGAATGTCACCGTGTGTCAGAGCGTGTCAAAGGCGGTCAGAGAGTGTCACAGTGTGTCAGAGAGTGACACAATGTGTCTCAGAGATGGTCACAGAGTATCACAATGTGTCTCAGAGTGTCACAGAGATAGTCACAGAGTGTCACAGTGTGTCTAAGAGAGTGTCAGAGAGCGTCAGAGAGTGTCGCAGTTTGTCTCAGAGAGTGTCAGAGAGTTCCAGAGTGTGTTTCAGAGAGAGTTACAGTGTGTCTCAGAGAGAGTCAGAGAGTACCACAGTGTGTCTCAGAGTCAGAGAGAGTCAAGGAGTGTCACAGTGTGTCGACGAGAGTGTCAGAGAGCGTCAGACAGTGTCACAGTGCGTCAGAGAGAGTCACAGTGTGTCACAGAGAATGTCAGAGAACGTTGGATAGAGTCACAGAGTGTCACAGAGAGAGTCACAGTCTGACAGAGAGTGACACAGTTTGTCTCAGAGATTGTCAGACAGGGGCAGAAAGTGTCACAATGTGTCTCAGAGTGTCATAGTGATAGTTACAGAGTGCCACAGTGTATCTCAGAGTGTCATAGAGAGTCACAGGGTGTCACAGTGTGTCAAACAGAGTGTCAGAGAGTGCCACAGTGTGTTTCAGAGAGTGTTACAGTGTGTCTCAGAGAGTCAGAGAGAGACAGGAAATGTCACAGTGTGTCTCAGAGAGTGTCACAGTGTATCAGAGAATGTCTTTGTGGGCGGCACGGTGGCACAGTGGTTAGCACTGCTGCCTCGCAGCGCCAGAGACCCGGGTTCAATTTCCGCCTCAGGCGACTGACTGTGTGGAATTTGGACGCTCTCCCCGTGTCTGCGTGGGTTTCCTCCGGGGGCTCCGGCTTCCTCCCACAGTCCAAAGAAGTGCAAGTCAGGTGAATTGGCCATGCTAAATTGCCCGTAGTGTTAGGTATAGGGGTAAATGTAGGGGTATGGGTGGGTTACGCTTCGGCGGGTCGGTGTGGACTTGTTGGGCCGAAGGGCCTGTTTCCACACTATAAGTAATCTAATCTAATCTACAGTCACCATGTGTCAGAGAATGTCACAGTTTCTCAGAGTATGTCACAGTATGTCAGAAAGTGTCACAGTATGTCTCAGAGAGATTCAGAGAGCGTCATAGTCTATCAGAAAGTGCCACAGTGTGTCTTAGAGTGTCATAAAGAGAGTCAGAGTGCCACAGTGTGTCTCAGAGAGTGTCACAGTGTGTCACTGAGAGTGTGACAGTCTGTAACAGTCTGTCAGAGAGAGTCACAGTGTGTTTCAGAGAGTGGCAGAGAGAGTCAGAGATTGTCACAGTGTCTCAGAGGATGTCACAATTGTCACAGAGTGTCACAGTCGGTCAGAGAGTGTCACAGCCTGTCAGAGAGTGACACAATGTGTCTCAGAGATGGTCAGAGAGGGTCAGAGAGTATCACAATGTGTCTCAGAGTGTCAGAGAGAGTCAGAGTTTCACAGTGTGTCTAAGAGATTGTGAAAGAGCATCCGAGAGTGTCACAGTCTGTCTCAGAGGGTGTCAGAGAGTTCCACAGTGTGTTTCAGAGAGAGTTACAGTGTGTCTCAGAGAGAGTCAGAGAGTACCACAGTGTGGCTCAGAGTCAGTGGGAGTCGCAGAGTGTCACAGGGTGTCTACGAGAGTGGCTGAGAGCGTCAGAGAGTATCACAGTCTGTCTCAGAAAGTGCCACACTGTATCTCAGAGAGTGTCACAGTGTGTCTCAGAGAGTCAGAGGGAGACAGAAAATGTAACAGTGTGTCAGAGAATGTCACCATGTGTCAGAGAGTGTCACAGTCTGTCGGAGAGTGTCAGAGAGTGTCACAGTCTGTCGGAGAGTGTCAGAGTGTGTCACAGTTGGTCAGAGAGTGACACAGTTTGTTTCAGAGAGTGGCAGAGGGAGTCAGAGAGTGTCATAGTGTGTCTCCGAGTGTCAGAGAGTGTCACGGAGTGTCACAGTGTGTCGACGAGAGTGTCAGAGAGCGTCAAAGAGTGTCACAGTGTGTCAGGGAGAGGCACAGTGTGTCACAGAGAATGTCAGAGAGCGTTGGATATGGTCACAGGGTGTCACAGAGTGTGTCACAGTCTGACAGAGAATGACACAGTTTGTCTCAGAGACTGTCAGACAGGGGCAGAAAGTGTCACAATGTGTCTCAGAGTGTCAGAGAGATAGTCAGAGTGTGCCACAGTGTGTCTCAGAGTGAGAGGGAGACTTACAGGGTGTAACAGTATGTCTAAGAGAGTGTCAGAGAATGCCACAGTGTATTTTAGAGAGTGTTACAGTGTGTCTCAGAGAGTCAGAGGGAGACAGAAAATGTCACAGTGTGTCTCAGAGAGTATCACAGTGTCTCGTATAATGTCACCATGTGTCAGAGAATGTCACAGTCGGTCGGAGAGTGTCAGAGTGTGTCACAGTCGATCAGAGAGTGTCACAGAGAGTGTCACAGTCTGTCAGAGAGTGTCACAGTGTGTTTCAGAGAGTGGCAGAGGGGGTCAGAGAGTGCCATAGTGTGTCTTAGAGTATCGGAGAGATGTCTGGGAGGGATGTCACAATTGTCACAGAGTGTCACAGTCGGTCAGAGAGTGTCACAGTGTGTCAGAGAGAGTCACAGTGTGTTTCGGAGAGTGGCAGAGAGAGTCAGAGAGTGCCACAGTGTGTCTCAGAGAGTGTCACAGTCAGAGTTTCACAGCGTGTCTCAAAGAGCGTCAGAGAGAGTCAGAGATTGTCACTCTGCGTCTCAGAGAGGGTCGGAGAGAGTCACAATGTGCCTCAGGGAGTGTCACAGTATGTCTCAGAGAGTGTACAGTCTTTCAGAGAACGTTACAGTGCATTTCAGAGTGTTTCCGAGAGAGTCAGACTGTGTCAAAGAGTGTCATACTTTCTCTCAGAGAGTGTCCGAAAGGGTCAGCGTTTGTCTCAGAGAGGGTCACAGTCTGTCAGAGAATGTTACAGTGTGTCTTATTGAGTGACAGAAAGAGTCAGAGACTGTCATAGTGTGTCTCAGTTGGAGTCACAGTGTCTCAGAGAAGGTCACCGTGTGTCAGAGGGAGTCAAAGGCGGTCAGAGAGTGTCGCAGTGTGTCACAGAGAGTGTCACAGTCTGTCAGAGAGTGACACAATGTGTCACAGAGATGGTCAGAGAGGGTCAGAGAGTATCACACTGTGTCTCAGAGTGTCAGAGAGATAGTCACAGAGTGCCACAGTGTGTCTTAGAGTGTCAGAGAGAGTCAGAGTGTCACAGTGTGTCTAAGAGATTGTCACAGTGAGTGTCACAGTCTGTCTCAGAGAGTGTCAGAGAGTTCCACAGTGTGTTTCAGAGAGAGTTACAGTGTGTCTCAGAGAGAGTCAGAGTGTACCACAGTGTGGCTCAGAGTCAGAGAGAGTCGCAGAGTGTCACAGGGTATTTAAGAGAGTGTCTGAGAGCGTCAGAGAGTATCACAGTCTGTCTCAGAACGTGCCACACTGTGTCTCAGAGAGTGTCACAGTGTGTCTCAGAGAGTCAGAGGGAGACAGAAAATGTCACAGTGTGTCTCAGAGAGTATCACAGTGTCTCAGAAAATGTCACCATGTGTCAGAAAGTGTCACAGTCTGTCGGAGAGTGTCAGAGTGTGTCACAGTCGGTCAGAGAGTGTCACAGAGAGTGTCACAGTCTGTCACAGTCTGTCGGAGAGTGACACAGTTTGTTTCAGAGAGTGGCAGAGGGAGTCAGAGAGTGTCATAGTGTGTCTTAGAGTGTCAGAGAGAGTCACAGAGTGTCACAGTGGGCCTAAGAGTGTGTCGGAGAGCGTCAAATAGTGTCACTGTGTGTCTCAGAGAGTCAGAGGGAGGCAGCAAATGTCACAGTGTGTCTCAGAGAGTGTCACAGTGTCTCAGATAATGTCACCATGTGTCAGAGAGTGTCTCAGTCGGTCAGAGAGTGCCACAGTATGTCTCAGAGAGTGTGACAGTCTGTAACAGTCAGTCAGAGAGAGTCACAGTGTGTTTCAGAGAGCGGCAGAGAGAGTGAGAGAGTGTCACAGCCTATCTCAGACAGTGTCAGAGAGGGTCAGATTGTGTCACAGTGTGTCTCGGAGTGGCAGAGAGGTTCACAGATTATCACAGTGGATCTAAGAAAGTGTCAGACAGCGTCAGAGAATGTCACAGAGTGTCTCAGAGAGTGTCAGAGACGGTCAGATTGTGTCACAGTGTGTCTCAGAGTTTCAGAGATAGTCACAGATTGTCACAGTGAGTCTAAGAGAGTGTCAGAGAGCGTCAGAGAGTGTCACTGTCTGTCTCAGACAGGATCAGAATGTGTCACAGTCTGTCAGAGAATGCCATAGCTTGCCTCAGAGAGTGACAGAGAAAGTCAGACAATGTCTTAATATGCCATAGACTGTTAAAGAGTGTCATTGTGAGTCTCAGAGATTAACAGAGAGAGTCAGAGTGTATTAAGCTGGGTCTTAGAGAGTGTCACAGTGTACCAGAGAATGTCACCATGTGTCAGAGAATGTCTCAGTTTCCCAGAGTATGTCACAGTATGTCAAAGAGTGTCACAGTATGTCTCAGAGAGAGTCAGAGAGTGTCATAGTCTGTCAGAAAGTGCCACAGTGTGTCTCAGAGTGTCAGAGAAAGTCAGAGTGTCACAGCGTGTCTCAGAGAGTGTCAGAGTGTTCCACAGTGTGTCTCAGAGGTTGTCACTGTGTCTCGGAGTGTCAGAGGGAGACAGAAAATGTCACAGTGTGTCTCAGAGAGTGTCACAGTGTCTCAGAGAGTATCACAGTGTTTGAGAGAGTGTCCGAGAGAGTTAGAAAGTGTCACAGTTTGTCATACTGTGTCTCAGAGAGTGTTACAGCCTGTCTCAGAGAGTGTCACAGTCTGTCTCAGAGAGTTTCCGAGAGTGTATAAGTGTGTCACAGTGTGTCTCAAAATGTCAGACAGAGCCATAGTGTGTTGCAATGTGTCTCAGAGAAATTCAGAGAGTGTCACAGCGTGTCTTAGAGAGAGTCAGAAAGTTTCACAGTCTGTCTCAGTTTGGGTCAGAGTGTGTCACAGTGTGTCTTGGAGAGGGTCAGAGATGGTCAGAATTTGACTCAGAGCGGTTCACAGTCTGTCGGAGTTTTGCAGTGAATCTCACAGAGTGATAGAAAGAGTGATAGAGTATCACAAAGTGCGACAGAGAGAATCAGAGAGTCCACAGTGTGTCTCAGAAAGTGTCACAGTTTCTCAGAGTATGTCACAGTATGTCAGAGAGTGTCACAGTATGTCTCAGACCGAGTCAGAGAGAGTCACGGTGTGTCACATTCTGTTAGAGAGTGCCACAGTGTGTCGCAGAGTGTCAGAGAGAGTCACAGAGTCTCAAATTGTATTTCAGAGACTGACAGAAAGAGTGAGAGAGTGTCACAGAGTGCCTCAGAGCATGTCAGAGAGAGCCAGAGAGTGTCACAGTCTGACTCAGAGAGTGACAGTGAGAATCAGAGAGTCCACAGTCTGTCTCAGAGAGTGTCACAGTGTGTCAGAGTCAAAGGGAGACAGGAAATGTCACAGTGTGTCTCAGAGTGTGTCACAGTGTCTCAGAGAGTGTCACCAATATGTCAGTTCGTCACAGTGTGGCAGAAAGTGTCACAGTGTGTCAGAGAATGTCACAGTGTGCCTCAGAGTGTCACAATGTGTTTGAGAGAGTGTCCGAGAGAGTCAGTGTCACAGTTTGTCATACTGTGTCTCAGTGTATGTCAGGGAGTGACACAGTCTGTCTCAGAGAGTTTCCAAGAGGGTCTGGGTGTGCCACAGTGTGTCTCAAAATGTCAGAGAGTGTCACAGCGTGTCTCTGAGAGAGTCACAGAGTGTCAGAGTGGGTCTAAGAAAGTGTCAGAGAGCATCAGAGAGTGTCACAGTCTGTTTCAGAGACGGTCAGAATGTGTCACAGTCTGTCAGGGAGTGTCATAGTGTGCCTCAGAGTGTCAGAGAAAGTCAGGGAATGTAACAATGTGTCATAGACTGTCAGAGAGTGTCATAGTGTGTCTCAGAGATTGTCAGAGAGAGTCAGAGAGTGTTACGCTGTGTCTTAGAGAGTGTCAGAGAGTGTCACAATGTGTCTCAGGGAGTGTCACAGCATGTCGCAGAGTCAGAGAGAATCAGAAAGTGTCACAGTGTGTCTGAGAGAGTGTCACAGTATGTCACAGTCTGTCAGAGAAGGTTACAGCGCATTTCAGAGTGTGTCAGAGAGAGTCAGACAGTGTCACAGTGTGTCATACTTTCTCTCAGAGATTGTCCGAGCGAGTCAGTGTTTGTCTGAGAGAGTGTCACAGTCTGTCTCAGAGAGGGTCAGAATGTGTCACAGTGTGGCACAGTGTGTCTTGGAGAGTGTCAGAGATGGTCACAGCTTGTCTCAGAGAGGGTCACAGTCTGTCAGAGTTTTACAGTGTGTCTTAGAGAGTGACAGAAAGAGTGAGAGAGTGCCACAGAGTGCCTCAGATCGTGTCAGAGAGAGTTAGAGAGTGTCGCAGTCTGACTCGGAGATTGACAGTGAGAATCCGAGAGTCCACAGTGTGTCTCAGAGAGTGTCACAGTGTCTCAGAGTATGCCACAGTATGTCAGAGACTGTCACAGTATATCTCAGAGCGCGTCAGAGAGAGTCAGAGAGTGTCACAGTGTGTCACATTCTCTTTGAGAGTGCCACAGTGTGTCTCAGAGTGTCAGGGAGAGTCACAGAGTGTCAAAGTGTGTCTAAGAGAGTGTCAGAGAGCTTCAGAGAGTATCACAGTCTGTCTCAGAGAGTGCCACAGTGTGTCTCAGAGAGTGCTACAGTGTGTCTCATAATGGGGCAGAGAGTGTCAGAGAGTGTCACAGTCTGTCTCAGAGAGTGTCAGAGTGTCACAGTGTCTCAGAGAATCAAAGGGAGATAGAAAATGTCACAGTGTGTCTCAGAGAGTGTCAGAAAGTGTCACAGTTTCTCAGAGAAAGGCAGAGAGTGCCACAGTGTGTCGAAGGCTGTCAGAGATTGTTACAGAGTGTTTCAGAAAGTGTCAGAGAGAGCGTCACAGTCTGTCTCAGAGAGTGTCAGAAAGAGTCAGAGAGTTTCAAAGTGTGTCATACTGTGTCTCAGTGTGTATCAGAGAGAGTAACAGTGTGTGTCAGAGTGTCAACACTGACCAAAGCCTGACGCTCATCGCCATTCTCACACTGCCCCCAGCCTGACACTGACTGCCATCCACTCATTGCACCCAGCCTGACACTCAGCACCGTCCACACACCGCACCCAGCCTGACCCTCACTGCCGTCCACACACCGCCCCCCGCCTGTCTCTCAGCGTCGCCCACACACCAACCTCATCCTGACCCTCAATGAGGTTTAACCTGGCCTCCAGCCTGACCCTCACCACCGTCCAACACCGCCCCCAACTGACCCTCACTGCCATCTAGACACCGCCCCCAGCCTGACCCCCACCGCCATCCCCACACCAACCCAAGCCTGACCCTCACGGCCATCCACACACCGACCACAGCCTGACCCTCATCTCCGTGCACACAACGCCCCCAGCCAGTCCCTCACTGCCGTCCACTCACTGCCCCCATCCAGACCCTCACCCCCGTCCACACACCGCCCCCAGCCTGATCCTCAATGCTGCCCACACACCGCCCCGATCCTGACTTTCACTGCCGTCCAACACTGCCCCAACCATGACACTCACTGCCGTACACACACCGCCCCCAGCCTGACCCTCACCGCCGTTCACACACCGCCCCCAACCTGAACCTCACAGCTGCCCAACAACGCCCCAGCCTGACCCTCACCACCGTCCACACACAGACCCCAGCCTGACCCACACCACCGTCCAACACCGCCCCCAGCATGAAACTCACCGCCGTCCAAACATCGCCCCCAGCCTTACCCCCACCGCCATACAACACCGCCCCAGCAGGAACTGCACTGCCATCCACACACCGCACCCAGCCTAAATCACACTGCCGTCCACACACCGCCTCCAAACTGACCCTCACCGACATCCACACACCGCCCACAGCCTGAATCTCAGTGCTGCCGCACACCGCACCCAGGCTGACCCTAACCTCTGCCCACTAGCTGCCCCCAGCCTAGCCCTCACCGCTGTCCACACACCACCCCCAACCTGACCCCACTGCCATTCACGCACCGCCTCCCAGCCTGACCCCCATCGTCATCCACACACCACCCCCAGCCTGACCCTCACCGCCGTCCACACAGCTCCCAGCCTGACCCTCACTGCCGTCCACACACCGCCCCCAGCTTGACCCTCACAGCCGTCCACACGCCGCCCCCAGCCTGACCCTCACTGCCGTCCACACACCGCCCCCAGCTTGACCCTCACCACCGTCCAAGATCGCCCCCAGCTTGTCCCTCACTGCCATCCCACACCTCCCCCAGACTGATCCTCACCACTGTCCACACACCGGCCCCAGCCCTGACGCTCACTGCCGTCCTCACACACTCCCCAGCCTGACCCTCACCGCCGACTCACACCTTCCCCGCCTGACCCCCACCGCCATTCAACTCCACCCCCAGACTGACCCTCACCGCCATCCACACACCGCCCCCAGCATGAACCTCACCGCCATCCAAAAACGCCCCAAACCTGACTCCCACTGCCGTCCACAAACCGCACAGAGGCAGAATCTCACTGCCGTGCACACACCGCCCCCAGCATGACCCTCACCACCATCCACGCACTGCCCACAGCCTGACCCTCACCATTGCCCACACACTGCCCCCAGCCTGGCCTTCAACACTGTCCACACACCATCCACACCCTGACCCCCACTGCCGTCACACTCTGACCCCAGGCTGACCCTCGCTGCCATCCACACACTGCCCCTCGCTTGACCCCCCACCTCCGTCCACACTATGCCCCCAGATTGACTCTGACTGCCCCCAGCCTGTCCCTCACCGCCCCCAACCTGGCCCTCACCACCCAGAGCCTGACCCTCACCGATGTGCAACTCTGCCCCCAGCCTGACTCTCACCACCGCTCCTGCCTGACCCGCACTGCCATCCAACACCGCCCAGATCTTGACCCTCACTGCCGTCCACACACCGTCGCCAGCCTGACTCACCACCGTGCAACATTGCCTTCAGCCTGACCCACATTGCCGTCCACAAAACCCCCTCGCCTGACCCCAATTGCCGTCCAGACACAATCACCAGCCTGACCATCACTGCCATCCAACACGGCCCCCCGACTTACCCCCATTGCTGTCCAACACCGATCCCAGCCTGTCCCTCAACGCCATCCAACGCAGCCCCCAGCCTGACCCTCCCTGTGTACCAAAAACCACCCCCAGCTTGACCCCCACCGCCATCCACCAACCGCCACCAGCCTGATCCTCACTGCTGTCCAAAACGCGCCCCCAGCCTGACCCACACCACCATCCAACACCGCTCCCAGCATGAAATTCACTGCCGTCCACACTCGTACCCCCACTGCCGTACAACTTTGCCACGGCATGAACTGCACCACCGTCCACAAACCGCCCCCAGCATGACCCTCATCGCCGTCCAACACTGCCCCAAACCTGACACACACTGCCATCCACACACCGCCCACAGCCTGATCCTCAACGCTGCCCACACACTGCACACAGGCCGACCCTCACCACTACCCACCCCCTGCCCCCAGCCTGGCCCTCACCACCGACAACACACCAGCCCCACCCGGACCCCCAATGCCGTCCACACGTCGCCGCCAGCCTGACCCTCACCACCAACCACAAACGGCCTGCACCGTGATCCTCAACTTTGCCCACACACCGCCCTGATCCTGACCTTCACTGCCATCCAACACCACCTCAACCCTGACCCTCATCGCAGTCCACACAGCGCCCTCAGCCTGACCCCCGCCACCGTCGACACTCCCACCCCAGCCTGACCCCCACCGCCGTCCAACACCATCCCAAACCTGACCCATGCACCATCCACACACCACACCCAGCCTGAACCCCATCACCATCCAACACTGCACAAGCCTGATCTTCACCGCCGTCCACACATCGCCCCCAACCTGACCTTAACTGCTGTCCAACACACCACCCCAGCCTGATCCTCACCACCATCCACGAACCGCCCACAGCCTGACCCTCACCGCCATTCACACACACAACCCAACCTGACCCTCACCACAGTCCAACACCGCCCCCAGCCAGACATTCACCGCCATTCAACACCACTCCGAGCCTCACCCTCACCATCGTCCAGCACCACCCCCAGACTGACCCTCAGCGCTGTCAACACACCACCCCCAACCTGACCCCACTGTCATTCAACACACCACTCCCAGCCAGTCCCTCACCACCATCCACACACCACCTCCAGCCTTATGCCCCAATGCCATTCACACACCACCACCTGCATGACCCTCATTGCCATCCAATACACACCCCCAGCCTGATCCTCACCGCCATGCACTCTTCATCCCCAGCCTGACTCTCAACGCTGTGCACACAACGCTCCTAGCCTGACCCTCACTACCATTCACACAGCGCCCCAACCCTGACCCTGACTGCCATTCATACCCGCACCCAGCCTGTATTTCACTGCCGTCCACACACCGCCCCAAAACTGACCCTCACCGCCGTCCACACACCGCCCACAGTCTGACACTCAATGCTGATCACATACCACATCCAGGCTGACCCTCACCTCTGCCCGTACACAGCCCCCAGTCTGGCCCCCACTGCCATCCACACACTGCCCCCAGCCTGACCCTCACCGCCGTTCACACACCGCACCCAGCCTGACCCTCACAGCTGCCCAAAACTGCCCCAGCCTGACCCTCACCATCCCCAGACTGACCCTCACCAGTGCCCACACACCGCCCCCAAGCCTGACCCTCCCCACAGTCCACACATTAACCCCATTCTGACCCACACCACCGTCCAACAGTGCTCCCAGCATGAAACTCACCGCCGTCCACACACCGCCCCCACACGTACCCCCACCGCCGTACAACACCGCCCCAGCATGAACCGCACCGACGTTCACACAGCGCCCCCAGCCTGACCCTCACCGCCATCGAACACCACCCCAACCCTGACTCTCACTGCCACACGTACACTGCCTCCAGCCTGATCCTCACTGCCGTCCACACACCGCAGCCAGCCTAAATCACACTGCCGTCCGCACACCGCCCCCAAACTGACCCTCAACGACATTCCCACACCTCCCACAGCCTGACCCTCAATGCTGCCGCACACCGCACACAAGCTGACACTCACCTCTGCCCACAATCTGCCCCCAGCCTGGCCCTCACTGCTGTCCACACACCGCCCCCCAGCCTGACCCTCATCAATGTCCACACACCGCCCCCAGCATGACCCTCACCACCATCCAACACTGCCCCCAGCCAGACCCCCATCGTCACCCACACACCACCCCCAGACTGACCCACACCGCCGTCCACACATTGCTCCTCGCCTGACCCTCACTGGCATCCAAACACCGCACCCAGCCTGTCCCTCACCACTGTCCACACATCGCACTCAGCCTGACCCTCACTGCCGTCCACACACCGCCCCCAGTCTGACCCTCAATGCCATCCACATAAAACCTCCAGCCAGACCCTCATTGATATTCAACACATTGCCCCTCGCCTGACCCTCACTGGCATCCAATCACCGCACCCAGACGGTCCCTCACCACTGTCCACACACCGACCCCAGCCTGACACTCACTGCCGTCCACACACCGCCCCCAGCATGACCCTCACCACCATCCAACACTGCCCAGCCGGACCCCCATCGCCACCCACACACCGCCCCCAGACTGACCCTCACCGCCGTCCACACATTGCCCCTCGCCTGACCCTCACTGGCATCCAAACACCGCCCCCAGCCGGACCCTCACCGCCATCCACACAGCAACCCCAGCCTGACCCTCACCGTCATCCACACACCGCCCCCAGCCTGACCCTCACTGCCATCCACACACCGGCTCCAGCCTGACCCTCATCGCACTCCGCACAGCGCCCTCAGTCTGACCCCCGCCACCGTCCACACACCCACCGCAGCCTGATCCCCACCGCCGTCCAACACTGCCACAAGCCTGACTTTCACCGCCGTCCACAGATCGCCCTCAACCTGACCCTCACTGCTGTCCAAGACACTGCCCACATCATGACCCTCACTGCCATTCACACAGACAACCCAGTCTGACCCTCACTGAAGTCTACCAACGCCCCGAGCCAGACCTTCACCGCCATTCCACACCACCCAGCCTGACCCTCACCACCGTCCAGCACCACCCCCAGCCTGACCCTTACTGCCGTCCCACACTGACCCCAGCCTGACCCTCACCACCATCCACGAACCGCCCACAGACTGACCATCACCGCCTTTCACACACACAACCCAGCCTGTCCCTCACTGCAGTCCAATACCGCCCTCAGCCAGACGTTCACCGCCATTCAGCATCACCCCCAGCCTGAACCCCACCGCCATCCACAAACCGCCCCCAGCCTGATGCTCAACGTTGCCCACACACTGCCCCGAGCCTGACCCTCACTGCCCTCCAACACCACCACAATCCTGACTGTCACCGCTGTGCACACAACGTCGCTAGCCTAATCCTCACCGCCGTGCACACAACGCCCCAAGCCTAACCCTTACTGCCGTCCACACACCGCCCCCAGCTTAATCCTCACAGCTACCCAACAACGCCCCCAGCCTGACGCTCACTGTCCCCAGCCTGACCCTCACTACCCTCCACACATCGCCCCCAGCCTGACCCTCAACACCGTCCACACACTGACCCAAGCCTGACACACACCACCGTCCATATACCCCCCCAGCATGACCCTCACCGCCGTCCAACACCACCCCAAACCTGACTCTCATTGGCACCCGTAACCACCTTCAGCCTGACCCTCACTGCCGTCCACACACCGCACCCACCCTAAATCTGACTGCCATCCACACACTCCCAACCTGACCCTCACCGCCATCGACATACCGCTCACAGCCTGACCCTCAACGCTGCCCACACACCGCACCCAGGCTGATCCTCACCTCTGTCCACACAGTGCCCCCAACCTGGCCCTCAGCGCCGTCCACACACCACCCCTACACTGATCCCTTCTGCCGTTCACACACCGCTCCCAACCTGACCCTCAATTCTGCCCACACACTTCCCCCAGCCTGATCCTCACCGCTGTTCACATACTGTCCCCAGCCTGAACGTCACAGCTGCCCAAGAACGCTCCCAGCCTGATCCTCACCACCAACAACACACCGCCCACAGCCTGACCCTCACCACCATCCACACACTGCCCCAGCTTGACCCACACCACTGTCCAAAACACCGCCACCAGCAAGAAACTCAACACCATCCACACACCACCCCCACACGTACCCCCACTGCCGTACCACACTGCCACAGCATGAACCGCACTGCTGTGCACATACCGCCCCCAGCCTGACCCTCACCACCAACCAACACCACCCCAACCCTAACTCTCACTGTCACCCGTCCACGGTCCCCTGCCTAAACCTCACTGCTGTCCATACACCGCAAACAGTCTGAAACTCACTGCCATCCACACACCGACCCCAACCTGATCATCACCACCATCCACACATTGCCCACAGCCTGACCTTCAACGCTACCCACACACCGCACCCAGGCTGACCCTCACACTGCGAACAGACTGGCCCACACCGCCGTCCACACACTGCCCCCAGCCTGGCCCTCACCGCCGTCCACACAGCGCCCACACCCTGATCCCAAATGCCGTTCACACACAGTCCCCATCTTGACCCTCACGACAGTGCACATACCGCGCCCAGCCTGACCCTCACCGCCATTCACACACCGCCCCCAGCCTGACCCTCACTGCTGCCCAATACATGCCCCCAGCCTGATCCTCACCGCCGTGAACTCTTCGTCCCCAGCCTGACCCTCAACACTGTGCACACAACGCTCGTAGCCTGACCCTCACTGCCATTCACACACCGACCCAACCCTGACCCTGACTGCCGTCCACACCTGCACCCAGCCTGAATCTCACTGCCGTCCACACACCGCCCACAGTCTGACCCTCAATGCTGCCCACACACCGCACCCAGGCTGACCCTCACCTCTGCCCACACACAGCCCCCAGTCTGGCCGCCACTGCCATCCACACACCGCCATCAGCCTGACCCTCACTGCCGTTCAAACACCGCCCACAGCCTGACCCTCACAGCTGCCCAAAACCGCCCCAGCCTGACCCTCACCGACCCCAGCCTGACCCTCAACAGTGCCCACACACCGACCCCAGCCTTACCCTCACCACAGTCCACACACTAACCCCATTCTGACCCTCACCACCGTCCAACAGCACGCCCAGCATGAAACTCTCCACCGTCTCCACACACCGCACCCACACCTACCCCCACGCCGTACAACATCGCCCCAACAGGAACCGCACCGCCATCCACACAGCGCCCCCAGCCTGACCCTCACCGCCATCCAACACCGCCCCAAACATGACTCTCAGTGCCGCCCGTACAATGCCTCCAGCCTGACCCTCACTGCCGTCCACATACCGCACCCAACCTAAATCACACTGCCGTCCACACACCGCCTCAAACTGACCCTCACCGACATACACACACTGCCCACAGCCTGACCCTCATCACGTCCACACTCTGACCACAGCCTGACACACACCACCGTCCACACACCGCCCTCAGCATGACCCTCACCGCCGTCCAACACCGCCCCAAACCTGACTCTCATTGTCGCCCGTAACCATCTTCAGCCTTACCCTCACTGCCGTCCACACACCGCACCCACCCTAAATCTGACTGCCATCCACACACTCCCAACCTGACCCTCACTACCATCGACAGACCGCTCACAGCCTGACCCTCAACACTGCCCACACACCGGACCCAGGCTGATCCACACCTCTGTCCACACACTGCCCCCAGCCTGGCCCTCAGCGCCGTCCACACACCACCCCCAATATGACCCCCACTGCCATTCCCATACCCCCCAACCTGACCCTCAACGCTGCCCACACACTGCCCCCAGCCTGACCCTCACCACCATCCACACACCGCCCCCAGCCTGACCCTCACTGCCGCCCACTCACTGCCACTATCCTAAAACTCACTGCCATCCACAGACCACCCACAGCCTGCTCCTCACCGGCATCCACACAGCATCGAGCCAGACACTCACCGCAGTCCACACACCGCCCCTAGCCTAACACTCCCCGCCTTCCACACATCACCCCCAGCCTGTCCCTCACCGCCATCCACACACCGCCCCCAGCCTAACCGTCAACGCTGCCCACACACCGCCGGAGCCTGACCTTCACTGCCATCCAACACTGTCCCAACCCTGAACCTCACTGCTGTCCACACACCATCCCCAGCCTGATCCTTACCAATGTGCACACGTTGCCCCATCCTGACCCTCACTGTCGTTCACACACCGCCCTCAGCCTGAACGTCACAGATGCCCAAAAACGCCCCCAGCGTGGTCCTCACCACTGCCCACACACCGCCCTCAACCTAACCCTCACCACTGCCCACACACTGCCCCCAGCTTGACCCACACCACCGTTGAACACCACCACCAGCATGAAACTCACCGCCATCCACCCCCACACGTACCCCCACCGCCGTACAACACTGCCACAGCATGAACCACACTGCCGTGCACATACCGCCCCTAGCCTGACCCTCAGCGCACCCAGGCTGACCCTCACTTCTGCCCACACACTGCCACCAGACTGGCCCTCACCACCGTCCATACACCACTCCCAGACTGGCCCTCACCGCGGTCCACACATCGCCCACACCCCTGATCCCCACTGCCATTCACAGACGGCCCCACAACCTGACCCACAACGCTGCCCACACACAGTCCCCAGCTTGACCCTCACGACAGTGCACACACCGCGCCCAGCCTGACCCTCACCGCCATTCACACACCGCCCCAGGCCTGACCCTCACTGACCACACCCACAGCCTGATCCTCACCACCGTGCACTCTTCGACCCAGCCTGACCCTCAACGCTGAACACACAACGCTCCTAGCCTGACCCTCACTGCCATTCACACACCGCCCCAATCCTGACCCAGACTGCCGTCCACACCTGCACCCAGCCTGAATCTCACTGTCGTCCACATACCGCCCCCAAACTGACCTTCACCGCCGTCCACACCCCCCCCCCCACAGTCTGACCCTCAATGCTGCCCACACACCGCATCCAGGCTGACCCTCGCCTCTGCCCACACACCCGCTCAGTCTGGCCCCTACTGCCATCCACAGTCCACACACCGCCCCCAGCCTGACCCTCACCGCCGTTCATACACCGCCCCCAGCCTGACGCTCACCACTGTTCACATACCTTCCCCAGCCTGACCCTCACCGCTGTTCACACACCGTCCCCAGCCTGACCCTCACCGCTGTTCACATACCGACCCCCGCCTGACCCTCACTGCCGTTCACACACCGCACCAGCCTGACCCTCACCGTCCCCAGACTGACCCTCACCAGTGCCCACACACCACCCCCAGCGTGACCCTCCCCACAGTCCACACACTAACCCCATTCTGACCCACACCACCGTCCAACAGCGCCCCCAGCATGAAACTCACCACCGTCCACACACCACCCACACACGTGCCCCCACCACCATACAACACCGCCCCAGCATGAACCGCACCGACGTCCACACAGCGCACCCAGCCTGTCCCTCACCGCCATCCAAAACCGCCCCAAACCTGACTCTCACTGCCGCCCGTACACTGCCCTCAGCCTGACCCACACTGCCCTCAGCCTGACCCTCACTGCCGTCCACACACCGCACTCAATCCAAAATCACACTGCCGTCCACACACCGCCCCCAACCCGGCCCCCAAACCGACCCTCACCGATATCCACACACCGCCCACAGCCTGACCCTCAATGCTGCCGCACACCGCACAAAAGCTGACCCTCACCTCTGCCCACACACCACCCCCAACCTGACCCCACTGCCGTTCACACACCGCCTTCCAGCCTGACCCATATCACTGTCCACACACCGATCCCAGCCAGACCCTCACTGCCGTCCACACACTGCTCCCAGCATGACCCTCACCATCATCCAACACTGCCCCCAGCCAGACCCCCATCATCACCCACACACAGCCCCTGACTGACCATCACCGCCGTCCACACATTGCCCCTAGCCTGACCCTCACTGGCATCCAAACCCCGCCTCCAGCCTGTCCGTCACCACTGTCCACACACCGCAATCATCCTGACCCTCACCACCGTCCACACACCACTCCCAGCCTGATCCCCACCGCCGTCCAACACTGCCACAAGCCTGACCCTCACTGTCATCCACAAACGGCCCCCTCCCTGACCCACAACGTTGCCTTCACACCGTCCCGAGCCTGACCTTCACTGCCATCCAACACCACCTCAATCCTGAATCTCAACGCAGTCCACTCAGCGCCCTCAGCCTGACCCCCGCCACCGTCCACACACCCACCCCAGCCTGAGCCCCACCGCCGTCCAACACCATCCCAAACCTGACCCATGCACCATCCACACACCGCAACTAGCCTGAACCCCAGCACCATCCAACACTGCCACAAGCCTGACCTTCACCGCCGTCCACACACCACCCCTAACCTGACCCTAAGTGCTGCCCAACACCCCCCCAGCCTGACCCTCACCACAATCCACAAACCGCCCACAGCCTTACCCTCACCGCTATTCACACACAACCCAGCCTGACCCTCGCCACAGTACAACACCGCCCCCAGCCAGACATTCAACGGCATTCAACACCATCCCCAGCCTGACCCCCACCGCTGTCCACACGCTGACCCAGCCTAAACCCCACCGCCATCCACACACCACCCCCAGCCAGACCCTCACCACCGAGCAGCACCACCCCCAGCCAGTCCCACACCACCATCCACACACCACCTCCAGCCTTACCCCCAACGCCATCCAACACCACCCCCAGCCTGACCGTCACTGCTGTCCAAAACCGATCCCCAGCCTGACCCTCACCGCCGTTCCCACACCGCCCCCAGCCTGACCTGCACTGCTGTCCAAAAACCACCCCCTGCCTGACCCCCAATGCCATTCACACACCGCCCCAGGCCTGACCCTCACTGCCGTCCAATACACCCCCCCAGCCTGATCCTCACCAACGTTCACTCTTCGTCCCCGGTCTGACCCTCAACGCTGTGCACACAACGCTCCTAGCCTGACCCTCACTGCCATTCACACACCGCCCCAACCCTGACCCTGACTGCCGGCTACACCCGCACCCAGCCTGAATCTCACTGCCATCCACACAACGCCCCCAAACCGACCCTCACCGCCGTCCACACACCGCCCACAGTCTGACCCTCAATGCTGCCCACACACCGCAACCAGGCAAACCCTCACCTCTGCCCACACACTGCCCCCAGTCTGGCCCCCACTGACATCCTCACGCCGCCCCCAGCCTGACCCTCACCGTCGTCACACACCGCCCCCAGCCTGACTCACATCGCTGTTCACATACAACCCCAGCCTGACCCTCACCGCCGTTCACACACCGCTCCCAGCCTGACCCTCACAGCTGCCCAAAACTGCCCCAGCATGACCCTCACCGTCCCCAGCCTGACCCTCACTGCCACCCACCAACCGCCCACAGCCTGACCCCCACCGCCATCCACACACTGACCCAGCCTGAACTCCACTGCCATCCACACACCATCCCCATCCTGACCCTCACCACCGTCCACACACCGACCCCAATCTGACCCTCACCACTGTCCTCACAACGCCCAAAGCCTGACACTCATTGCCATCCAAACAACGCTCCCCAGCCTGACCCTCACCGCTGTACACATACCACCCCCAACCTGACCCTCAATGCCGTCCACACACTGACACCAACCTGACCCTCACTGCCGTCCACACACCGCCCCCAACCTGAGCCTCACTGCCGTCCACACAACGACCCCAACCTGACCCTCACCACTACACACACACCGCCCCCCAGCCTGATCGTTACCGACATCCACACACTGCCTCCAGCCTGTCCCTCACTGCCGTCCACACACTGCCCTCACTCTAACCCCCACTGCCATTTGCACACCGCCAACAACCTGACCCTCAATGCCGCCCACACACTGCCCGCAGCCTGGCCCTCACCACTATCCACACTCCGCCCCCAGCCTGACCCTTAGCTCTGTACACACACCATCCAGAGTCTGACCCTCACCGCCATCCACACACAATCCCCAGCCTGACCCTCACCACCGTGCATACAACGGTGCACACAATGACCCCATCCTGACCCTCACTGCCGTTCACACACTGCCCCCAGCCTGAACCTCACAGCTGCCCAAAAACGCCCCGAGCCTGAACCTCACAACGGCTCACACACCGCCCTCAGCCTGACCCTCACCACCGTCCACACACTGCCCCCAGCCTGACCCACACCACTGTCCAACACCGCCCCAGCATGAAACTCACCGCCATCCACACACCACCCCCCACACGTACCCCCACCGCAGTATAAAATTGCCACAGCATGAACCGCACAGCTGTGCACACACACTCTCCGCCTGACTCTAACCGTCAACCAACACCTCCTCAATCCTGACTCTCACTGCCGCCCGTACACTGTCCCCAGCCTAACCCTCACTGCCGTCCATACACCGCACCAAGCCTGGAACTCACTGCCATCCACACACCGCCCCCAACCTGACACAAACCACCATCCACACACTGCCCACCGCCTGACACTCAAAGCTGCCCACACACTGCACCCAGGCTGACCCTCACCTCTGCCCACACACTGCGCCAAATTGGCCCTCATTGCCGTCCACACTCGACCCCAGCCTGGCCCTAACTGCTGTCCACACACCTCCCACACCCTGATGCCCACTGCCGTTCACACACCGCCAATAACCTGACCCTCAACGCTGCCCACACACAGTCCCGAGGCTGACCCTCACGACAGTGCACACACCGCGCCCAGCCTGACACTCACCGCCATCCACACACCGTCCCCAGTCTGACCCTCGCCGCCATTCACACACCGCCCCCAGCCTGACCCTCAACGCTGCCCACAGACCGCCCTGAGCCTGACCTTCACTACCGTCCAACACCGCCCCAACCCTGACCATCACCGCCGTCCGCACACTGTCCCCAGCCTGACCCTCACCGATGTCCCCTCCCGCCCACAGCCTGACACCCTCCCCTGTCCAACATCGCACCCGGCCTGACCCGCACGACAGTGCAATACCGCCGCTAGACTGGCACTCACCGTTGTCTACAAATCGACCCCAGCCTGACCTACACCACCGTCCACAAATCACACGCAGCCTGACCCTCACCGCTGTCCAATACCACACTCAGCCTGACCCTCACCACCATCCACACACTGCCCACAGCCTGACCCTCATCAATACTGCCACTCACTGCACACAGGCTGGCACTCACCTCTGCCCGCAAACAGCCCCCAGCCTGGCCCTCACGGCCGTTCACACACCGCCCCCCCACCTGACCCTCAACGCTGCCCACACATCGCCCCCAGCCTGACCCTCACTGTCGACCACACACCTCACCCAGGCTGACCCTCACCGCAATCCACACACTGTTCCCAGCCTGACCTACACCACAGTCCACAAATTGCACCCAGTCTGACCCTCACCGCTGTCCAGTACCGCACTCAGCCTGACCCTCACCACCATCCACAGACTGCCCACAGCCTGACCCTCATCAATATTGCTACAAACTGCACACAAGCTGGTCCTCACCTCTGCCCGCAAACAGACCCCAGCCTGGCCCCCACTGCCGTTCACACACGGCCCCCCACCTGACCCTCACCGCTGCCCACACATCGCCCCAAGCCTGACCCTCACTGTCGACCACACACCGCCCCCAGCCTGACCCTCACTGTCGACCACACACCGCCCTCAGCCTGTCCCTCACTGCCGCCGACTCACTGCCACCATCCTAACACTCTCTGCCATCCAAACACCGCCCACAGCCTGATCCTCACCGGCGTCCACACAACGCATCCAGCCTGATATTCTCCGCAGTCCACACACCGCCCCCAGCCTGACCCTCACCGCTGCCCACACACCGCCCCCAGCCTGACCTTCACTGCTGTCCAACACCGTGCCAATCCTGACTCTCACTGCCGTCCACACACCATCCCCAGCCTGACGCTCACTGCCATCCACTCACCGTCCACAGCTTCACACTCACTGCCCTCCACACAACGGCCCCAACCTGACCCTAACCACTGTAAACACATCGCACCTAGCCTGACCCTGACCGACATCCAAACACCGCCTCCAGCCTGTCCGTCACCGCCGTCCACGCACATCCCACCTCGGACCACCACAGCCATTCGCACACCGCCCGCAACCTGACCCTCAACGCTTCACACACACCACCCCCAGCCTGACCCTCACCACCATCCACACACCGTCTCCAGCCTACCCCTCAACGCTGCCCAAACACCGCCCCCAGCCTGACCCACAAAATTGTCCACACACCGACCCCAGCCTGACCTTCCCCGCCATCCACACACCGCCCCCAGCCTGACCCTCTATGCTGCCCACACACCGCCCCGATCCTAACTTTCACTGCCATCCAACACTGCCCCAACTCTGATCCTCACTGCTGTCCACACACAATCCAGTGCCTGACCCTCACAACCGTGCACACAACGCCCCCATCTTGACCCTCACCGCCGCCCACTCACTGCCACCAGCCTAACCCTCACTGCCATCCACACACCGCCCACAGCTTGATCCTCACCGACGTCCACACACCGCATCCAGCCTGACATTCACCGCAGTCCACTCACCGCCCCCAGCCTCACACTCACCACTGCCCACACACCGCCCCCAGCCTGACCTTCAATGCCGTCCAACACCGTCCCAATCCTGACTCTTACTGCCGTCCCCACACCATCCCAGGCCTGATCCTTACCGCTGTGCACACAATGCCCCCATCCTGACCCTCACTGTCGTTCACACACCGCCCCCAGCTTGAATCTCACAGCTGCCCAAAATCACCCCCAGCCTGATCCTCACCCCCGCCCACACACCGCCCTCAGCCTGACCCTCACCACCATCCACACACTGGCCCCAGCCTGACCCACACCACTCTCCAAAACAGCTCCCAGCATGAAACTTACCGACATCCACAAACCACCCCCACACATATCCCCACCACTGTACAACACTGCCACAGCCTGACCCTCACTGCCATTCACACACGACCGCCATTCTGACCCACAATGCCAAGCGCACACCGCACCCAGTCTGACCCTCACCGCCAATCAACACCACCCAAACCCTGACTCTCACTGCCGCCCATACACCGTCCCCAGCCTAAACCCCACTGCCGTCCATACACCGCACCCAGCCTGAATCTCTCTGCCGTTCACACACACCGACCTCAACCTGACCCTCACCAACATCCACACACCACCTCCAGCCCGACCATCACCGCCGTCGTCACACTGCCCCCAACTCTGACCCCCACTGCCATTTGCACACCGCCCCCAACCTGACCCTCAATGTTCCCCACACACCGCGACTACCCTGACCTTCACAGCCATCCAACACTGCCCCAACCCTGACCCGCACAGCCGTCCTCACACCATCCCCAGCCTGACCCTCACCACCGTGCACACAAGCCCCCAGCTAGACTCTCCCCGCCGTCCACCCACCGACCCCAGCCTGACCCTCACCGCCGTCCACTCACTGCCACCAGCCTGACCGTCATTGCCATCCACACACCGCGCACAGCCTTATCCTCACCGGCGTCTACACACCGCCCACAGCCTGATCCTCACCGGCGTCCACACACCACATCCAGCCTGACATTCTCTGCAGTCCTCACACCGCCCCCAGCCTGACCCTCACCGCTGCCCACACACCGCCCCCAGCCTGACCTTCACTGCCGTCCAACACCGTGCCAATCCTGACTCTCACTGCCGTCCACACACCATCCCCAGCCAAACCCTCACTGCCGTCCACTCACCGTCCCCAGCTTCACCCTCACTGCCCTCCACACAACGACCCCAACCTGACCCTCACCACTGGAAACACATCGCACCTAGCCTGACCCTGACCGACATCCACACACCGCCTCCAGCCTGTCCGTCACCGCCGTCCACACACACCCCCCCTCGGACCCCCACAGCCATTCGCCCACCGCCCACAACCTGACCCTCAACACTGCCCACACACCGCCCCCAGCCTGACCCTCACCACCATCCACACACTGTCCCCAGCCTAACCCTCAACGCTGCCCAATCACCGCCCCCAGCCTGACCCTCAAAACTGTCCATCACAGCCCCCAGCCTGACTCTAACCGCCATCCACACACTGCCCCCAGCCTGACACTCTCTGCTGCCCACACACCGCCCCGATCCTAACTTTCAGTGCCATCCAACACTGCCCCAACTCTGATCCTTACTGCTGTCCACACACAATCCACAGCCTGACCCTCACAACCGTGCACACAACGCCCCCATCTTGACCCTCACCGCCGCCCACTCACTGCCACCAGCCTAACCCTCTCTGCCATCCACACACCGCCCACAGCTTGATCCTCACCGACGTCCACACACCGCATCCAGCCTGACATTCACCGCGGTCCACTCACCGCCCCCAGCCTCACACTCACTACTGCCCACACACCGCCCCCAGCCTGACCTTCAATGCCGTCCAACACCGTCCCAATCCTGACTCTTACTGCCGTCCCCACACCATCCCAGGCCTGATCCTTACCGCTGTGCAGACAATGCCCCCATCCTGACCCTCACTGTCATTCACACACCGCCCCCAGCTTGAATCTCACAGCTGCCCAAAAACACCCCCAGCCTGATCCTCACCACCGCCCACACACCGCCCTCAGCCTGACCCTCACCACCATCCACACACTGGCCCCAGCCTGACCCACACCACTCTCCAAAACTGCCCCCAGCATGAAACTTACCGCCATTCACAAACCACCCCCACACGTATCCCCACCACTGTACAACACTGCCACAGCCTGACCCTCACTGCCATTCACACACGACCGCCACTCTGACCCCCACTGCCAATCGCACACCGGCCCCAGTCTGAACCTCACCGCCAATCAACACCACCCAAACCCTGACTCTCACTGCCGCCCATACACCGTCCCCAGCCTAAACCCCACTGCCGTCCATACACCGCATCCGGCCTGAATCTCTCTGCCGTCCACACACCGACCTCAACCTGACCCTCACCAACATCCACACACCGCCTCCAGCCTGACCATTACTGCCCTCGACACAATGCCCCCAACTCTGACCCCCACTGCCATTTGCACACCGCCCCCAAACTGACCCTCAATGCTACCCACACACCGCCCCCAGCCTGATCCTCAGCTCTGTCCACACACCGCCCACAGACTGACCCTCACCGCCATTCACACACCGCCCCCAGGCTGACCCTCAATGCTCCCCACACACCGCGCTGATCCTGACCTACACAGCCATCCAACACTGCCCCAACTCTGACCCGTACTGCCGTCCTCACACCATCCCCAGCCTGACCCTCACCACCGTCCACACACCGCGCAAAGTCTTAACCTCACCAGTGTCCACACACCGCCCCCAGCCTGACCCGTGCTGCCGTCTGCACACCATCCCCAGCCTGATCCTTACCGATGTGCACACAATGCCCCCAACCTGACCCTCACTGCCGTTCACACACTGCCCCCAGCCTGAACCTCACAGCTGCCCCCAAACGCCCTCAGCCTGATCCTCACCACCACTCACACACGCCCTCAGCCTGACCCTCACCAGTATCCACACAATGATCCCAGACTGACCCACACCACTGTCCAACACCGCCCCCAGCATGAAACTTACCGCCATCTACACACCACCCCAACACATACCCTCACCGCAGTACAAAACTGCCACAGCATGAACTGCACTGCCATGCACACACACTGTCCGCTTGACCCTTCCCGCCAACCAACACCACCCCAACTCTGACTCTTACTGCCACCCGTACACTATCCCCAGCCTAACCCTCACTGCTGTCCATACACCGCACCGAGCCTGCAACTCACTGCCATCCACGCACCGCCTCAAACCTGACCCTCACCACCATCCACACACTGCCCACAGCCTGACCCTCAACGCTGCCCACACACCGCATCTAGGCTGACCCTCACCTCTGCCCACACACTGCCCCCAAACTGGCCCTCACCGCCGTCCAGTCACCGCCTCAGTCTGGCCCTCACTGTCGTCCACACACTACCCACACCCTGATCCGCACTGCCGTTCACACACTGCCCACAGCCTGACCCTCAACGCTGCCCACACACCGCATCTAGGCTGACCCTCACCTCTGCCCACAGACTGCCCCCAAACTGGCCCTCACCGCTGTCCAGTCACCGCCTCAGTCTGGCCCTCACTGTCGTCCACACACTGCCCACACCCTGATCCCCACTGCCGTTCACACACCGCCCACAACCTGACACTCAACGCTGCCCACACACAGTCCCGAGCCTGACCCTCATGACAGTGCACACACCTCGCCCAGCCTGACCCTCACCGCCATCCACACACCGTCCCCAGCCTGACTCTCACCGCAATTCACACACTGCCCCCAGCCTGACACTCAACGCTGCCCACAGAACGCCCCGAGACTGACCTTCACTGCCGTCCAACACCGCCCTAACCCTGACCATCACAACCGTCTGCACACCGTCCCTAGCCTGACCCTCAACGACTCCCACTCCCACCCCCAGCCTGACTCCCACCCCTGTCCAACATCGCACCCGGCCTGACCCGCATGACAGTGCAATACCGCCGCTGGACTGGCCCGCACCGCTTTCTACACACCGCCCCAGCCTGAGCTACACCACCGACCACAAATCACACCCAGCCTGACCCTCACCGCTGTCCAACACTGCACTCAGCCTGACCCTCACCACCTTCCACACATTGCCCACAGCCTGACCCTCAATACTGCCACACACTGCACACAGACTGGCCCTCAGCTCTGCCTGCAAACAGACCACAGCCTGGCCCCCACTGCCATTTACACACCGCCCCACACCTGACCCTAAACGCTGCCCACACATCGTCCCCACTCTGACCCTCACTGCCATTCGCACACCATCTCCAAACTGACCCTCACGGCTGCCCATACACCGCCCCCAACTTGACCCTTCCCGCCGTGCACACACTGCCCCCAGCCATACCCTCACTGCTGTCCACTCACTGCCACCAGCCTAACCCTCTCTGCCATCCACACACCGCCCACAGCCTGATCCTCACCGGCGTCCACACACCACATCCAGCCTGACATTCACCGCTGTCCGCACACCGCCCCCAGCCTGACCCTCACCGCTGCCCACACACCACCCCCAGACTGACCTTCAATGCCGTCCAACACCGTCCCAATCCTGACTCTCACTGCCGTCCCACACCATCCCAGGCCTGATCCTTACCGCTGTGCACACAATGCCCCCATCCTGACCCTCACTGCCGTTCACACACTGCCCCCAGCATGAATCTCACAGCTACCCAAAAACACCCCCAGCCTGATCCTCACCACCGCCCACACACCGCCCTCAGCGTGACCCTCACCACCATCAACACACTGGCCCCAGCCTGACCCACACCACTCTCCAAAACTGCCCCCAGCATGAAACTTACCGTCATCCACACACCACCCCCACACGTACCCCCACCACTGTACAACACTACCACAGCCTGACCCTCACTGCCATCCACACATTTCCACCACTCTGACCCCCACTGCCATTCGCACACCGGCCCCAGTCTGACCCTTACCGCCAACCAACATCACCCAAACCCTGACTGTCACTGCCGCCCGTACACCGTCCCCAGGCTAACCCTCACTGCCGTCCATACACCGCACCCAGCCTGAATCTCTCTGCCGTCCACACACCGACCCCAACCTGACACTCACCAACATCCACGCACCGCCTCCAGCCTGACCATCACTGCCGTCCACACACTGCCCACAACTCTGACCCCCACTGCCATTTGCACACCGCCCCAAACTGACCCTCAACGCTACCCACATATCGCCACCAACCTGACCCTCAACGCTCCCCTCACACAGCGACCCCAACCTGACCCCCACTGCCGTTCACACATGGCCCCCAACCTGACCCTCAACGCTGCCAACACACAGCCCCCAGCCTGCCCCTCACCACCATCCAACACCGTCCTCAGCCAGACCCCCATCGCCATCCACACACCACCCCCAGCCTGACCCTCAACGCTGCCCGCAGACCACGTTGAGCCTGACCTTCACGGCCGTCCAACTCCGCCACAACCCGGTCCATCCCCGCCGTCCACACACCGCCCCCACCCTGACGCCCACTGCCGTTCACACAGCGCTCCCAACCTGACCCTCAACGCTCCCCTCACACAGCGCCCCCAACCTGACACACGCTGCCATCCACACACAGCTCCCAACCTGACCCTGAACGCTCCCCTCACACAGCGACCCCAACCTGACACACACTGCCATCCACACACCGCCCTCAGCCTGGCCTTCACCACTGTCCAACACCACAGCCAGCCTGGCCCTCAGTAACGTCCACACACCGCCCCGAGCCTGGCCCTCACCACTGTCCACACACCGTAACCAAGCTGACCCTCACCGCCATTCACACACCGCCCCCCGACCTGACCCTCAACGCTGCCCAGACATCGCCCCCAGCCTGACCGTCACCACCGTCGACACACCGTCCCCAGCCTGACCCTCACCACCGTCCACACACCGTCCCCATCCTGACCCTCACCGCCGTCCACACACCATCCCCATCCTGACTCTCACCACCGTCCACACACCGTCCCCAGCCTGACCCTCACCACCATCCACACACCACCCCCAGCCTGACCCTCAACGCTGCCCGCAGACCACGTTGAGCCTGACCTTCACGGCCGTCCAACTCCGCCACAACCCTGTCCATCCCCACCGTCCACACACCGCCGCCACCCTGACCCCCACTGCCGTTAACACACCGCCCCCAACCTGACCCTCAACGCTCCCCTCATACCGCGCCCCTAACCTGACACCCACCGCCATCCACACACCACCCCCAGCCTGACCCTGAACTCTGCCCACACACTGCACCGAGGCTGACACTCACTGCCATCCAAAAACGCCCCAACCCTGACCCTCACCGCCGTCCACACACCATCCCCAGACTGACCCTCACCGACGCCCACTCCTGCCCTCAGCCTGACCCTCACCACTGTCCAACACCACAGCCAGCCTGGCCCTCAGTAACGTCCACACACCGCCCCGAGCCTGGCCCTCACCACTGTCCACACACCGTCCCCAACCTGACCCTCACCGCCATTCACACACCGCCCCAGACCTGGCCCTCAACGCTGCCCAAACATCGCCCCAAGCCAGACCGTCACCGTCGTTGACACACCGTCCCCAGCCTGACCCTCACCGCCGTCCACACACCGTCCCCATCCTGACCCTCACCGCCGTCCACACACTGTCCCCATCCGGACCCTCACCACCGTCCACACACCGTCCCCAGCCTGACCCTCACCGCCATCCACACACCATCCCCAGGCTGACCCTCACCGCCATTCACACACCGACCCCAGCCTGACATTCAATGCTGCCCAAAGACCGCCCCGAGCCTGACCTTCACTGCCATCCAACATTGCCCCAATCCTGACCATCACCGCCGTCCGCACATCGCCCCCCAGCCTGACCCTCACGACCGTGCACACAACGCCCCCAGCCAGACCAACTCCGCCATCCACTCACTGCGCCCAGCATGACCCTGACCGCCATCCACACACCACCCCCAGCCTGACCCTCACCTCCGTACACACACCGCCTCCAGCCTGACACTCACGGCCGTCCACCCACTGCCCCCACCCTGACCCCCACTGCCATTCACACAAAGCCCCCAGCCAGACCTTCAATGCTGCCCACAAACAGCCCCCAGCCTGACCGTCACCACTATCCACACACTGCCCCCAGCCTGACCTTCAACGCTGCCCAATAACTGCCCCGAGCCTGACCTTCACTGCCGTCCAACACCCCCCAACCCTGACCATCACCTCCGTCCGCACATCGACCCCCAGCCTGATCTTCACCGCCATCCACACACCATCGCCAGCCTGACTCTCAGCGACGCCCACTCCCGGCCCCAGCCTGACACCCACCACTTCCAACAACGCACCCGGACCACAGTCCAATACCGCCTCGAGCCTGGCCCTCACTGCTGTCTACACACCATCCCCAGCCTGACCCACACCACCGTCCATACACTGCCAACAGACTGACCCCCACCACCGTCCACAAATCACCCCCACCCTCACCGCTGTCCAACACCGCACCCAGCCTGACCCTCACCACCATCCAAACACTGCCAACAGACTGAACCTCAATGCTGCCACACACAGAACCCAGGCTGTCCCTCACCTCTGCCCGCAATCATCCCCCAGCCTGGCCGTCACTGCCGTCCACACACCGCCCCCAGCCTGACCCTCACCGCCATCCACGCACCGCCCCAGCCTGACCCTCAGAGCTGCCCACAGACTGCCCCAAGCCTGACCTTCGCTGCCAACCAACACCGCCCCAACCCTGACCATCACCGCTGTCTTCACACCGTCCCAGCCTGACCCTCACCACTGTCCAACACCGCAGTCAGCCTGGTCCTCAGTAACGTCCACATACCGCCCCGAGCCAGACCCTCACCGTCGTCCAATTACTGCCCCCGGCCTGACCCCCATCGCCATCCACACACCAGCCGCAGCCTGACCCTCAACGCTGCCTGCAGACCGCCTCGAGCCTGACATTCATGGCCGTCCAACTCCACCACAACCCTGTCCATCCCCTCTGCCCACACACTGCTCGCACCCTGACCCCCACTGCCGTTCACACACCGCCCGCAACCTGACCCTCAACGCTGCCCTCACACAGCGCCCCCAACCTAACCCTCACCACCATCCACACACCGCCCCCAGCCTGACCTTCACCGCCATCCACTCACCATCCCCAGCCTGACCCTCACCGACGCCCACTCCCGCCCTCAGCCTGACCCTCACCACTATCCAACACTGCAGGCAGCCTGGCCCTCAGTAACGTCCACACACTGCCCCGAGCCTGGCCCTCACCACTGTCCACACACCGTCCCCAAACTGACCATCACCGCCATTCACACACCGACCCCGACCTGACCCTCAACACTGCCCAGACATCGCCCCCAGCCTGACCCTCACCGCAGTCCACACACCGTCCCCAGCCTGACCCCCACCGCCATCCACACACCGCTCCCAGCCTGACCTTCAATGCTGTCCAAAGACCGCCCCGAGCCGGACCTTCACTGCCGTCCAACACCACCCCAACCCTGACCATCACCGCCATCCGCACACTGTCCCCCAGCCTGACCCTCACAACCGTCCACACACCACGCCCAGCCTGACCCTCACCGCCGTCCATTCACTGCCCCCAGCATGAACCTCACTGCCGTCCCCATACTGCCCCCAGCCTGATCTTCACCGCCGTCCACACACCATCCCCAGCCTGACTCTAACCGACGCCCACTCCCACCCCCAGCCTGACACATACCAATGCCAGCAATGCACCCGGCGTGACCCGCATCACAGTCTAACACCGCCGCTAGCCTGGCCCTCACTTCTGTCCACACACCGCCTCCCACACACTGCCCCCAGCATGACCCTCACCGCCATCCACACACCGCCCCCAGTCTGACCCTCAACGCTGCCCACAGACGCCCCTAGCCTGACCTTCACTGCCATCCAACACCGACCCAACCCTGAACATCACTGTTGTCTGCACACCGCCCCCAGCCTGACCCTCACCACCGTGCACACAATGCCCCCAGCCAGACCCTCACTGCCGTCCAATTACTGCGCCCAGCCTGACCCTCACTCCCATCCACACAACGCATCCAGCCTGACCCTCACAGCCATCCAAACACCTCCCCCACACTGACACCTTCTGCCGTTTACACACCGCCCCCAACCTGACCCTCAACGCTGCCCACACACAGCACCCATCCTGATTCTCACTGGCATCCACACACCACCCCCAGCCTGACGCTCAAAGCTGCCCTTACACCACCCCAATCCTGACCTTCATTGCCATCCAACACCGCCCCAACTCTGACCCTCACCGCCGGCCATGCAGCCTGACCATCACCGCTGTGCACACAACGCCTCCAGCTTGACCCTCCCCGCCGTCCACACACTGCCCCCAGCCAGACCCTCACTGCTGTCCACACATCCCTCCCAGCCAGACCTTGACCACCATCCACACAACGCCCCCAGCCTGACGCTCACTCCCGCCCCTACCTGACCCCCACAACCGTCCAACACCGCCCCCAGCCTGATGCTCACCAGCGTCCAACACCGCCTCCAGCCTGACTCTCACTGCGCCCCGAGTCTGACACCCACCACTGTCCAACAACGCACCCAGCCTCACCCGCACCGGTTTAATACCGCCGCTAGCCTGGCCCTCACCGCTGTCTACACACCATCCCCAGCCTGCCCCATACCACCGTCCACACACTGCCCCCAGACTGACTCCCACCAGCGTCCACAAATCACCCCCAGCCTGACCCTCACCACCGTCCAACACCGCACCCAGCTTGTCCCTCACCACAGTCCAATACCGCCCCTAGCCTGACCCTTACCGCAGACCTCACACCGAGCGCAGGCTGACACCCTGTGCCGTTCAACTCCGCCTCCAGGCTGACCCTCACTTCCGTCCAATCACCGCCCCCAACCTGATCCTCACAACCGTCCATACACCGCCCCCAGCCCTGACGCTCACTGCCGTCCTCACACTGTGGCCAGCCTGACCATCACCGTCATACACACACCGACCCCCACCTGACCCTCACCACTGTCCACACACCACCCCCAGCTTGACGCTCACTGCCGTCCACACACCGACCCCAACCTGACCCTCACTGCCGTCCCACACCACTCCCCAATCTGACCCTCACTGTCATGCCACACCACTCCCCACCTTAACCCTCACCACCATCCTACACCGCCCCAGCTTGTCCCTCACTGCCATACCACAGCTCTCCCAGACTGATCCTCACCACTGTCCACACACCGCCCCCAGCATGACCCTCACTGCCGTCCACACACCGACCTCAACCTGACCCTCACTGCCGTCCCACACCACTCCCCAACCTGACCCTCACTGTCATGCCACACCACTCCCCACCTTAACCCTCACCACCATCCTACACTGCCCCAGCTTGTCCCTCACTGCCATACCACAGCTCCCCCAGACTGATCCTCACCACTGTCTACACACCGGCCCCAGCCCTGACGCTCACTGCCGTCCTCACACAGTGCCCAACCTGACCCTCACAGGCGTCCAACACCTTCCCCAGCCTGAGCCCCACTGCCATGCAACACCACCCTCAGACTGACCCTCACCGCCATCCACACACTGCCCCCAGCCTGACCCTCACCACCATCCAGACACCGCCCTCAGCCTGACCCTCACAGCTATCCAAACACCGTCCCCAGCCTGACCCACATCGCCATCCACACATCGCCCCTAGCTTGATGCCCACCTCCGTCCACACATCGCCCCCAGCCTGACTCTCACTGCCGTCCACCCACTGCCCCCAGCCTGTTCCTCTCCGCCCACAAACTGGCCGTCACCACCCCTAGCCTGACCCTCACCGACGTACAACTCTGCCCCCAGCCTGACTCTCACCACCGCTCCAGCCTGACCCGCACTGCCGTCCACACACCATCCCCAGTCTGACACACACCGCCGTGCAACACCACCTTCAGCCTGACCCCCACTGCCGTCCACACAACGCCCCCAGCCTGACCCAATTGCCGTCCACACACCGCCACCAGCCTTACCATCACTGCCATCCTACACGGCGCCCAACCTGACCCCCATCGCCGTCCAACACCGCTCCCAGCCTGACCATCACTGTGGTCCAAAACCCGCCTCCAGCCTGACCCACACTGCTGTCCAAAAACCACCCCTAGCCTGACCGCACCGCCATCCACACACTGCCCCCAGCCTGACCCACAGAACCATCCAACACCGTCCCCAGCGTGAAACTCACCGTCGTCCACACACTAACCCAACCCGTACCCCTACCGCCGTACAACACCGCCACAGTATGAACTGCACCGCCTTCCACACACCGCCCCCAGCCTCACCCTCAACACCGTCCAACAACACCCCAACCCTGACTCTCACTGCCGCCCGTCCAACGCCCGCAGACTGCCCCTCACTGCCATCCACACACCACACCTCGCCTGACCCTCACCTCCATCCATACACCGCCCCCAGCCTGACCCTCACTGCTGTCCAAAACGCGTCCTCAGCCTGACCCTCACCAATGTCCGCACACCGCCCCCAGCCTGACCCTCACTGGCGTCCACACACCGCCCCCAGAATTACTCTCACCACCGTCCACACACCGCCGCCAGGCTGACCCTCACTGCCGTCCACACACCGCACCCAGCCTGACCCTCACTGCCGTCCACACACCGCCCCCAGCCTGACCCTCATTGCCGTCCACACACCACCCACAGCGTGACCCTCACTGCCGTCCACACACCGCACCCAGCCTGATCCTCACTGCCATCCACACACCGCCCCCAGCCTGACCCTCACTGCTGTTCACACACCTCCCCCAGCCTGACCCTCACTGCCATCCACACACTGCCCCAGCCCTGACCCACTCCGCCGTCCACACACCGTCCCCAGCCTGACGCTCACCACCGAGCGCGCAACACACCCAGCCTGACCCTCATTACCGTCCACTCACTGCCCCCAGCCTGACCCTCACTGCCATCCACATATTGCCTCCAACCTGATCCTCAACGCCGTCCACACACCGCCTCCAGCCTGAGGGTCACCACCGCCCACACATCATCCCCAGCCTGCCACTCACCGCCATCCAACACTGCTCCCAATCTGACCCTCAATGCTGACCACACACCGCTCCCAGCCTGATTTTCACCGCCGTCCACACACCGACCCAGCCTGACTCTCATTGCCGTCCACACACCGCCCCCAACCTGACCCTCACTGCCGTCCCACACCACCCCCCAACCTGACCCTCACCACAGTCCAACACTGTCCCCAGCTTGTCCCTCACTGCCATCCCACACCTCCCCCAGACTGATCCTCACCATTGTCCGCACACCGCCCTCAGCCCTGACGCTCACTACCATCCTCACAAAGTGCCCAGACTGACCCTCACATCCATCCAACACCTTCCCCAGCCTGACCTCCAGCGCCATTCAAATCCACCCCCAGACTGACCCTCACCGCCGTTCATACACCGCCCCCAACCTGACTGTCACCACCATCCATATACTGCCCCCAGCTTGACCCTCACACCCGTCCACACTCCGCCACCTGACCCTCACTGCCGTTCAAACACCGCTGCTCCCACACAATACTGCTCCTCCGCCACGAACTCACTCCCCAACCCCATCCAAAACTGACACTCCCCCAATCCCATCCATCACTGCCCACTCCCTCAACCCTGTCCAACACAGCCCCCTTCCCAAACTCCATCCAATCCCGTCCACTACCCCAACACTGCCCCCTTCCCAACCCCATCTGACACCTCCCCTTCCCCCAATACCGCCCCCACCCCAATCCCATCTAACACTGCTCCATCCCGAACCCCGTCCGACCCCGCCCCTTCCCCAACCCCATCCAACACCGCCGCCTCCTCAACCCCTTCCGACAATGCTTCATCCCCCAACACCGCCCCCCTCCCCAACCTCGTCCGACACCGCCTCCTCCCCAACACTGCCCGCTCCCCCAACTGCATCCAACACCGCCCCCTCCCCAATCCGTCCAACACCACCCCCTCCCACAACACCGCCCGCTTCCCAACCCCGTCCCACATTACCCCCTCTTCCAACCCCGCCCATCACCGCCTCCACCCCAACTCAATCCATCACCGCCCCTCCCCATCCCTGTCCGACACCGCCCCTCCCCAAACCTGTCCAACACCGCCCCCTCCCCAAGACGTCCCCTCCCCAACCCCATAAAACACCGTCCCCCCTCAACACCCTCTCTCCCCTCTCTCTCCCCCTCTCTGCCCTCTCTCCCCCTCTCTGTCCCCTCTCTCTCTTCCTCTCTCTCTTCCCCTCTCTCTCCCCCTCTCTCTCTTCCTCTCTCTCTTCCCCTCTCTCTCCCCCTCTCTCTTCCTCTCTCTCTCACCCTCTCTCTCTTACCCCCTTCTCTCTCTCACACGCCCCCTCTCCCTGCTCTCTCTCTCTCAACCCCCTCTCTCTCTTGCCTCCACTCTCTCTCTCACTCACTGCCCTCTTTGACCCCTTCTCTCTTTGCCCCCTCTCTTTCGCCCCACCCTTTCGCCCCCCTCTCTTTCGCCCCCCCTTTTGATCCACCTCTCTTTCGCCCCCCGATCGCCCCCCTTTAGCCCCCTTTTACCCCCTCTTTTGCCCCCTTTTCGCCCACTCTTTCGTCCTCCTCTTTTGCCCCTACTTCCGCCCCCTAGCTCTTTTGCCACCCCTGTTTCTTTCACCCCAACTCTCTCTTTCGCAGCCTCTCTCTCGCCCCCTCTCTTTCACCCCCTCTCTTTCACCCCTCCCTCTTTCTCCCCCCGCGCTCTTACCCCCCTCTCGCCCCCTCTCGCACCCTCTCTCTCGCCTCCTCTCTGTCTCGGCCCCTCTCTCTGTCACTCCCCTCTCTCTCTTGATCCCTCTCTCTCGCCCCCTCTCTCTCGCCCACCTCTCTCTCTCGCCCACCTCTCTCTCTCGCCCACCTCTCTCTCTTGTCCCTCTCTCTCTTACGCCCCTCTCTCTCCCCTCCCCTATCACTCCTGCTCATTCACCCTCCCTGTACATTCTCTCTCTCTCGCCCACTCTCACTCTGTCTCTCTCTCCCCACCATCTCCTCCCTCTTTCTGTATGTGTCTCTCTCTCTGTCTCACTGTCTCCGTCGCTATCTCTCTCTCTCTCTCTCTCTCTCACTCTCTCTCTGGACCCATTCCCCCTTGATCACTCACTCCCTCTCTCAAGTAACTATCGCCTCATCTCCCTCTCTCTCTCTCCCCTTCTCTCTCTCGTTCTCGCCCCTTATCTCTCTCTCTCTTGCCGCCATCCCCCTCCCTCACTTGTCCCCTCTCTCGACTCAATCCCTCCATCCCCTCTCTCTGTTTTGCTCAGCTCCTCTCTTTTTCTTGGTCATCCTCTCTCTCTCTCAATCTCTGTCTCTCTCTTTCTCACCCTCTCCCTCTCTCTCACTCTCTCTCTCTCATCCTCTCTCTTTCTCTCTCATCCTCTCTCTCACTCATCCTCTCTTTCTCACCCTCTCTTTCTCTGTCTCTCTCTACTGCTCGCCGTCTGTCTGTCATTCTCTCTCTCCTCGTATGTCTCTCTCTCTCGCTATCTCCCTCTCTCACCCCCTCTCTCGCCCGACTCTTTCGCTCCGTCTCTCTTCCTCTCACTTCTGCTGCCCCCCCCATCCTTTCGCTCTCTCTCTCGAGACAGCCCTCTCGCTCCCTTCTCTCCTTCTCACCCTTCCTCTCTCTTTCTCTCTCTCACCATCTCTCCACATCTTTCTCTCACTCGCACTGTCTCTCTCTCTCTCTCCCCCGTCTCTCTCTCTATTTCACACACGCACACCCAACTCTGAACTTATTTATCTCTCTTCCTTGCTCTCGCGACTCTCTTCTGTCCCCTTATTCTCTCTCGTTTCTTCTCTCCCTCCCTCCTTCTCGCTCTGTCTCTCTCGCTCTCTCCTTCTGTCTCGCCCTCTCTTGCCCCTTCGTTCTCGCGGTCACCCTTTCTGTTTCCCACCCCCTCTCTGTCAAACCCCCTCTCACAGAGCCCTCTCGACTTCTTGACCTTCCTCTCTATTCTCTCTCTCGCACTCGTTCTCTCTCTCTGTCCATCACTTTCTCTCTCGTCCTCTCTCTCTCTCGACCTCGCTCTCTTTCTTGCCCTCGCTATCTTTCTTGCCCGTGCGCTGTCTCTCTCTTCGCACCTCTCTCTCTCGTCCCCTTTCTCTCTGCCTCGCCCCCTCTCTTTTGACCCCTCTCTCTCACACCCTCTATCTCTCTTTTGTCTCTCTCTCTCTTTCGAACCATGTTTCTCTCTCTCTCTTGCTCCTTCTGTCTCTCTTGCTCCCACTCCCTTTCTCTCACCCCCGCACTCTCCCTCTTGTCCTCCTCAATCTCTGTTGCCCAGCTCTCTTTCTTGCTCTCTAAACGCCTCCCTCTCTCGCTTCTTTTTTCTCTCACCCCCTCTCTCCTTGCCCCTCCTTCTCTCTCTTGCCCTCTTCTCTCTCACTCCCTCTCTCTCACCTCTATGTCTCTCGTCCCATCTTTCTCTCTCTCACTCACCTCATCACTTTCTCACCCACTCTAACTCTCTCTTGCCCACTCTCTCTCGCCTTCCCACTCTGTCTCTCTCATTCACTCTCTCGCCTGTTTCTTTGCCCCTCTCTCTCGATCCCCTTTCTCTCTCGACCCCTTCTCTCTCTTGACAATCTCTCTTTTGCAGCCTCAATCTCTCTCTTGACATCCCGCTTTTTTCCCCTCCCTCTATCTCTCACCCCTCACTGTCTCAACTCCTCATTTTCTCTCTCTCTTGCCTCTCTCCTCTTCTGTCTCACTCTCTCGCCTCCCCTCCCCATCTCTCTAGTCCACTTTGTCTCTCCTTGTCCCTCTCTCTCTACGACTTGCCCCCTTTCTCTCTCGCCCCTTTCCTTGCACCTCTCTGTCTCTATCTCTCTCTCTCGCCTCTGACTCTCATTATCTCGTCCCCTATTTCCCTCTCCCTTCCTCCCTCACACTATCTCTCTCTTGCCCCCTGCTCTCTCTCTCCCCGTTCTCTCACTCTCGATCCCCCTCCCTCGGTGTCTCTCTCCCCACCTCCCTCCGTTTCTCTCTGAATCTCTCTCCCTCATGTCCCTCCATTCCAGTCTCTCTGACACACTCTGTCTCCCTGGTCCTTCCCCCTCCCTCTGACCCAGAGACTGGGGGTTGGTGGTGAGGCTGTGTGTGGGGTGTGGGGATGAGATGATAGATGTGGAAAGTGGGAAGATGGGCTAGAGACAGAATTGCGGGAGGGAGACAGAAACGGCAGGAGAGAGAGGGGAGAGTGAGGGAAAAAGGATAGTGGAGGCAGGTGGAGAAACCGGGGTTGGGGATATCTGAGAGGGGACGAGAGAGAGTGAATGGGAGAGGTGGTGAGAAAGAGACAGTGTGCAGAGAGAGAGAGTGACTGAAGTGCTGAGAAAGAGTAGGGGAGAAGAAATGGGGACGCCAGGTTGGATTGGAGTGACACAGGGAGTTAGACCCAGGTCGTGAGCTCAGGGGTCGGTCCCCTCCCCTTCCCTGAGGACCAGGACATGGGGCTGAGTCCGCCTCTCTCCAGCTCAGCTTCTCCAACACAAAGACACACAACAACATCGGTCACTCTGCTGCTCGGCATGCTTTAATCAACATTTTCATTGTGTACAAATGGTAGTGGTGGATACAGTCAGTGGGATGGTGCCTTTTCTCACTGGCCCCCGAGTTGTGAGAAACATTGAAATGTTTCCCTGTAAACCTCCTGTGGGATAAGGATGGACAAACCAGCGCTACCCTCAGTCTGTTACCATAGCGACAGGCTGCTCCATCGCTGAAACACTAAACTGAAATGAGAAAATCCCGGATTCTGTGATTAATGAGGGAATTTGATGGATGGATGGATTTGGGTGAAGGGATATTTCAGCACATTCTTCAGCTGCTGCCTGAACTTAGTCTGGGTTACGGCATAAATCGCGGTGTTTGTGCAGCAACTGAGGAGCTGCAGCATGAAGCCCAATTCCTGCACAAATTCATAGAGATGCATAGGGGTAACCACAAAATACCACATCCTTCTCCATGTAGAATACAGCATTAACGTTGACCATAACAGGATGAAATTCGCCGAGATCACAAACAGTAAAATGATGGATTTTTTTCGGTTTCTCATTTCAGTGTCAGACTGAGCGTCCCCATTGGTGTGAGCGCGGAGTCTCCTGCGGGCTCTGCTGGTCACTAAAATGTGTCTGACGGTGAGAACATTGAGCAGCAGAATCAGGAGAAATGGGACACACGGGGTTAGAATCTGGTGGAGGAACTCGATTGTGACCCAGACTCTGGAGAATAGAACAGCGTCTGTTACATCACAAAACCAGGGGATGTTCCACAGCAAATACCGAGCCGTGAGCATAAAATACCAGAAAATGTTCTTTAAACAGCTCAGTATAGTCACTGCTCCCAGAACCACAGCCGCCGTTTTCTCACTGCAATATTTACTTTTCAGCTTCTGGCAACAAATGGCCACAAACCGATCAAAGGTGAAAGTGACGGTGAACCAGACAGAGCAGTCAGTGGCTGCATAAAGCAGGACGGCGTGGATATTACACACGCGGATGGAGTACAGGAAATAAAACTGTTCCGGATAAACAATGGGAATGTGTCTCAGTATCAGGTCAAGGATAATGACCAGGAGATCCGCCGCTGCCATGGCCCCCAGGTAACGTCTGACACATGGAGACAATCCACAATCTTTATAAAGCAGGACATAGATGGTCACTACGTTAACTGTGAGGAAGGAAAACAAACCCATTATCCATCAGCCTGGAGACAAAGGGACCCGTTTGATCAGGGGCCCAGTGAGATTTTCAAATGCGTCCCTGTATTCAGGGATTTATTAAAATAATTGGATTTGGAATAACAAATGGGAAGGTCGGAATTACTGACAAAAATGTGACATAAACCACAAGAAACCCTCCCTCCCCAAACACACAGAGACACATCCATAAGTACAGATGGTTTCTAGAACATTCCCACACACTCGATCACTCGAGAGCAGACACAGGTCACTCCTTCCCAGTTCCTAATACGGAGGGTGGAAACGTTGCTGTCCAGAAGGATTCTCTCTCAGTTTCCTGAAGACAAACGGAGTTTGGGAATTTCTGTATTTTGCTCTAAATTGTGGTCGATCCTGTGTCGTGAAGAATTGTAAATGCAGGGAAAACGTATTCACCCCTTTAACTGCCTGAGGGGCCTTCGCACCAGTGTCTCCTTCTCCCGGGAACGGCATCTCTTCCCTCTGGATCTTATCGTTGGTTCAATTCACTGACGTCCGGCCGGTCACAAACTATGTCAGGGACAGAACGTTCCGGGGAATGTCAGTTGTTGAATGTTGGGGACGGAACATTCCGGGGAATGTCAGTTATAGAATGTTGGGGACGGAACATTCCGGGGAATGTCAGTTATAGAATGTTGGGGACGGAACATTCCGGGGAATGTCAGTTATAGAATGTCAGGGACAGAACGTTCTGGGGAATGGCAGTTATAGAATGTCGGGGACAGATAGTTCCGGTGAACTGCTTGACCTGTCCATCACCTTTCACCCCTACCCACCCCACCAACATGATGTACTGTGCATGGACACACTGCAACATTAATGGGGTGAGAGACGGAGGGTCCAGTCACAGGAATGGGCATTAAAGGCATTGCCAGATCAGCTGAAATGGTTAGATATACCATATTCTCAATCCACCTCACAGAACCAACCCAGACACTATAAACCCAGAGGAGATATCTGTTCACTGTGTAACACTGTGTAGACCAGGCCAGTGTACTGCTCAGTACAACCCAACAATCTGTCCAGATTCATCCATTGCAATGGTCAATACAATCAGCAATCTGTCCAGAGTGGAACACTGTGCAGACCACAGCAGTGCATTGATCTATAAACCCAGACCATATATCTGTCCAGCACCGAGAGCTGTGCAGATTACAGCAGTGCATTGATCTATCAACCCGGACGAGATATCTATCCAGCACTGGGAGCAGTGCAGGCCACAGCAGTGCATTGATCTATAAACCCGGATTAGATATCTGTCCAGCACTGGGAGCTGTGCGGACCACACCACAGCAGAGCACTAATGTGTGAACCTGAAACAAATATCCATCCAGCATGGGGAGCTGCACAGACCAAATCATTGCAGTATCTATAAACCTCAACCAGATCGTCTGACCAGCACAGCGATCTGTGCAGTGATCACCCGTGAATTCATTTACCCTGCTAGTGAGTAGGACTGTGTACCCCAGCCCAGTGCATTGATCTGTAAACCAGGAGCAGTTATCCTTCCTGCATGCAGGACTGTGTACCCCACCCCAGTGCATTGATCTGTAAACCAGGAGCAGTTACCCTCACAATATGTAGGACTGTGTAGACCACCCTAGTGCATTGATCTGTAACCCAGGAGCAGTTACCCTCCCAGTATGTAGGACTGAGTACACCTCCCCAGTGCATTGATCTGTAAACCAGGAGCAGTTACACTCCCAGCATGCAGGACTGTGTACCCCACCCCAGTGCATTGATCTGTAAACCAGGAGCAGTTACCCTCCCTGCATGCAGGACTGTGTACCCCACCCCAGTGCATTGATCTGTAAACCAGGAGCAGTTACCCTCCCTGCATGCAGGACTGTGTACCCCACCGCAGTATATTGATCTGTAAACCAGGAGCAGTTACCCTCCCAGTATGTAGGACTCTGTACACAACCCCAGTGCATTGATCGGTAAACCAGGAGCAGTTACCCTCCCAGCATGTAGGACTGTGTACCCCACCCCCGTGCATTGATCTGTAAACAAGGAGCAGTTACCCTCCCTGCATGTAGGACTGTGTAAAAAAACCCAGTGCATTGATCTCTAAACCAGGAGCAGTTACCCTCCCTGCATGTAGGGCTGTGTACCCCACCCTAGTGCATTGATCGGTAAACCAGGAGCAGTTATCCTCCCTGCATGCAGGACTGTGTACCCCACCCCAGTGCATTGATCTGTAAACCAGGAGCAGTTACCCTCCCTGCATGCAGGACTGTGTACCCCACCCCAGTGCATTGAACTGTAAACCAGGAGCAGTTACCCTCCCAGCATGTAGGACTGTGTATACCACCCCAGTGCATTGATTTGTAAACAAGGAGCAGTTACCCTCCCAGCATGAAGGACTGTGTATACCACCCCAGTGCATTGATCTGTAAACAAGGAGCAGTTACCCTCCCAGCATATAGGACTGTGTACCCCACCCCAGTGCATTGATTTGTAAACCAGGAACTTACCCTTCCTGCATGCAGGACTGTTTACACCACCCCAGTTCATTGCTCAGTAACACTGTGTTAGCTCACTGCCCAGCGCGGGGAAACTTGCAGCCCATGCTTGGAGTGACAGGATGTACAGCTTCCACCCTTTTACAGCTCCGTATCTCCATTGTGCCATGACAAGGGGTGATGTGGGTGTGAACATCACTGCCAGGGTGAGATGGCAGGGGTATCAGTTTAAATATCACCCCATTGGAGGGGTTTGGGAAATAGACAGAGAGGGGCAGACTCAGAGACAGTGTCGTCGAAGGATGTGTTCACAGGTTTCAGAATGCTGAGATGAAAACTTTTCAACAGCATCCTGTAACATGAACCTATCTTCCCAGGAAAGATGGGAAAAAAGGGATATTGGTGTGAGGTCAGCTGATGGAGAGTTTTGGATGAACATTTGTTCTACAGCTTTGTAAATGGAGTCCTTCATGGCTGGTGGTACACACCATCACCCAGATGCCCCTGGATATTCCGTGATCCTTGGCACTGATGTCATCTTTAAAAGCCCAATGGGCACACGATTGAGCTTTCTCAGCATGGAGCTGCACTGCATAGTTTACCCCGAGCATGGCAGATAAGGGACAATTACACCACAATTTGTCAACAGGGGCACGGAGGTCCTGGTGGATGGGCTAGTACAGAGGGGGACCATTCTCTTCCCAGACGGGGCGACAGCACCAGACCCACCGAGCATGGTCTGAGCTCACCACCCAGCTCAGTGCAGTATCTGCGGTCTGAAGAAATGACCAGCAATACAGAACAAGCATCAGTAACCTTCCCCGCTCTATCAGGATAATGGTCACCATATTCTATTTGCTCCCTCACACTCACTGTATATATGTTATAGCACCGACCCCGAACAAGGCTCATGGTCCACCACTCTCACTGCAGCATGCTGCACCTTCTCTCTCTCTGTCTCTGTCTCTCTGTGTCTCTCTCCCTCTCATTCCTTCCTTCCCTCCACTTCACCCCCACACTAAAAACACTGCATGGATACAACACTGTGGACTGACTCCCTCCAGACACCTCACCATGACCCCCTCCCCACCTACACTAACACTAACAGCAGGACCACCCACTCCCACCCTACCTCCCTCCCTCCCCTTCTCCCATTCCAGGAGAAACAGCCTGGAATAGGACAGAAAGGGCCAAGCCGGGTGGTGGAGTGCCCGATATCCGTTCCCTACACCACCCCCCCCCCCCCCCCCCCGCCATTTGGAGAGGACCCTGGTATGAGCCGGAGAGGACCAGGATGCCACCGACTGAGTAAGGAGCAATGTTCATTGAAGGGCTATTCTCACTTTAAACCCACTGGCAGCTCCGTTTACCCCCGGCACAACTTAAAGCCGTGGTCCTGATGCCATATCCCTTTTGTGTCGAGCTGGTACAAATGGAATCCCCACGGTCTCGGTGGGCAGGAGGGTCGGCTCACAACAGGCCGTCACCACCACCTCCCAGGAAGGGAGCACCGAGACTTCATCCTACACCTCCCCCTGTAAACACCTCAGATACTGAAACTAATCTGTGATAGTTACTGCTCTCCCCACTTGTCCTGACATCTTCAACAATCTTTGCTCATATACACCCAGGACCCTCTGCTCCTGCACCCCCTTTATAATGGCACAGCCTGTTATAAACTGTCTTTCATTATCTTTCCTACAAAAGTGTATCACCTCACACTGTTCTGCATTGATCCCCATCTGCCATAAACCTGAACCCTACACCAATGTGTGATTGTCCTGTTACAGTTCCACACTCTCCTCCATAGAATTCAGAGTTCTTCCAGGTTCGGTGCCATCTACAAACATTCAGATTGTTATAACGTCACAGTCCCCAAGAAACAACTGAACTCCTGCCCCACATACACGAGTGTGAGCAAGTGAAATACTGCTATATTCCCACGGACAGAGTCGAATAATGACATGCTGTCAATGGAGCAACAAAAGCCCTGACACACACCAGACAGAGCAAATGAAATATTGACAAACCACAGAGCAAAAGAAATCCGGATAGGTCCCACTTATCGATATTCATCAGGGTATAATGTGATGAAGTTGAAAGTGTGTACTGTACCTTTAAGAGAGAGGGAATGTCGGGATGAACTGAGAGCTTAAAACACCTGTGTATATGAGAGGATGGCAGACACAGAAACAATATATTGCTCTCGGGTTGGAGTCGGGTAATAAGCAGTTAAGAGAAAGGGGGTCCCAGAGTTGTGCATAGTTAATGTAAAATGTTCACTTTCAGAGTGAAAAAATAAATTGATGCTTTTATTTAAACAGTGGAATTTGGCAGATCTGTCCCTCATATTTTAACAGTTTATGAGGCGAGTTGAGCATTTCTTTGTGTTTCATTTAAGTTACCAGATGAGCTTCACGCCGTGTCCTCACCATCCCCGAGTGTGTATCTGTGTGTCTCTGCGTGGGGCATGTGTGGCACTCGCTGTGGTGCTTAAAGTGATGCAATGCCATCCTCTGTTGGCCTCCACACGCCACTGCACAGGCATTGGCAGAGGGTGAAAACCATTCATTCAGAGAGGGGGAGGGAGAGGGCAGCTGCTCACAGCACCATCCAAACTGATGTCTTATCCATGTACTGATCTAAATGTCCTTTAAACGTTGTAACTGTCCCTGCTTTCACCACTTCCTCTGGAAGTTCATTCCACATAAAAGCCAGATTCTGGCTGAAGTAATTACCTCTCATGACTTCCGTAAATCTTTTTTCCTCGCACCTTAAAAATCCCTCAGTTTTGAATCCTCAACTTTAGAGAAAAGACATCAGCCCTTCAGCTTCTCTGTACCCCTCTTTATTTTATAAACCTCTGTAAAGTTATTGCTTAATCGCATATTCTTCAGTGAAAAAAGTCCCAGCCGATCCAGCCTCACCTTATAGCTCACTCCCTCCTTTCCCAGCAACATCCAGGTTAATCTCTTCTCAATCCTCTACAGCTTAATAATATCAACGTCAGTAATATCAAAGTAAATAGTCAAGGTATTTTCTAAGGGTATGGGGAGTCCAAAACTAGAGGACATAGGCTTAAGGTGAGAGGGGAAACATTTAAAAGCGACCTAAGGGGCAGCTTTTTCACCCAGAGGGTGGTGTGCCTATGGAATGAGCGGGCAGGATGACCAGACTGGACACAGTATTCCAGAAGATGTCTCACCAGTGTCCTGTACAATCACAACATGACGGCCCCATTCCGATACTCAAAGGTCTGACCTATGAAGACATGTGTGTTAAACACCTTCTTAACCAAACTATCTATATGAGATGCAAATTTTAAAGAATTAAACCTGACGGCCTCGGTTTCTGTGCTACAGCACTGCCAAAGGCTCTACTTTTAATTGCATAGGTCCTGCTGTTGTTTGATTTGCCAAACCCAATACTGCGCATTAATCCAAACTAAACTCCATCAGCCACCCCTCGGCCCAGTGAGTGATATTACTGTCACCTCACCCTCCCCCTTCAATTTTAAAATGCCCATCCCTCTCCAGGATGCGTACACATTCCGGCTTTGATTTTCATAAAGACCCTGAGCATGGGTTGCCTTGTATGGTTACGGGGAGGAGGGATAGATTGCAGACACAGACAGTGGGGAGGAGAGGCTGGACAGTAATCAGCGGCCTGGTGTCATTCATGGTTTTAGGAAGAGGGCAGTCGCACGTGAGAGTTGGGTAAGAGCGATCGGTGTTTTGGGGTCAGAAATTAAGCTCTTCCTTCGTCTCTGGTGTTCAGTAATAAATATCTATTTGAGATCCTTCACTGGGCAGAGTGTGACTGCAGGATTTCTTTCCTTACTATTGCAGACTACAGATAATATCAATTAAAGATGTTTGTAGTTAATTTTGTTGGCACAGCACGTACACTCAATATCCTACAGTTGAGACAAATATCTTGCATTTGTTTAGTAATACAAAGTGTTGTTTGTCATTCAGTAATGGTAACCTGATAATAATAAATCCACATCAAGCTGAAAGTGGGCACTCTAATATGACCCAAAATCTGGGTATGGTAGTGTGGTGTGTAGTGTCCCTTTCTCTGATCCAGAGCTCTGGATTTGATTCCAATTCCTGGACTTGTGTGGTAGTGTTCCTAGCTCTGTGCTAGAAGGCCTGGATTCAAGTCCTGCCTGTTGCAGAGGTATGTCACAGCATGTCAGAACAGGCTGATGAGCAAACACACAGGAGAATACTGTTACAGCTTTATGGATATTGCTGAGTGATGCCAGTATGCACAATGTCTGGGTTTAAAGCCCACAGAGGTGTCTCAGGATACATCTGAATGAACTGATTAAAATGGATTTTGAATTGTGGCTTGATGGAGAAGGAAGAGGTGTCAGTATTGCATTTCAGAATTTAGGTCCGGGATGACTGAAAGTACAGCCATTCGTGTTGATTGGGGTCACATTTTGCAGCAGTAAAGGTTTATAAAATCAAAACGGTCATGGATAGGGTGAGTAATCAGGGGTTTTTCCCCAGGTTAGGGGCATCCAAAACTAGAGGGCATTGGTGGAAAGTGAGAGGGGAAAGGTTTTGAGGAGGCCTAAAGTGCACCTTTTCACACAGAGGGTGGTGTGCGTATGGAATGAGCTGCCAGAGGAAGTGCTGGACGCTGGTACAACTACAGCTTATTAAAAAAGCATCTGGATGCTGGCAGACCTGCTGAGCTTTTCCAGAAATTTCTGTATTTCTTTACAAAATGCATTCATTTTAACACAAGTATTCTGAGTAAATTAAACATTTTATTTTTTAATGACGCAGGGCCATGTAAACATATTTCAAATCAAACGAGACCATTTTCTACTGAGAGTATGGCTCTGTGTATGACAGCAGCAATGATGCACCTACATGGAACAGGGGATGTGATGGAGATATAGTTTGGACAATGTACAAGGAGACCTCACATGGTCCAGTTTGGGAGAGGATGACATTCCTGTATGATTCAACTCAGAGAGGGAGTCAATGTCATCTGTCCGAGAAGGAATGGCCTATTGCACTCTCTCTCCTTCATTGTTCCTCATCACAGCAATGCGTGCGAGCTAAAAAATCTCTTCAGTCATCGTTACCATTCTTATTTTTATGGAATCCCTGCAGTTTTGAAATAGGCCCTTTGGCCCAACAAGTCCATACCAACCTTCCCAACCCATTCCCCTATATTTACCCCTGACTAATGCACCTAACCTAGAAATCACTGAACACTACAATTTAGCATGACCAAGCCACCGAACCTACACAGTTTGTGGTAGGAAACTGGATCACCCATTAGAAGCTGACACAGACAAGGGGAGAATGTGCAAACTCCACACATACAGTCGCCCTAGGCTGGAAACGAACCCAAGTCCCTGGTGCTGTGAGGCAGCAGTTCTAACCACCATGTTACCCTTTGGATGATCCTTAACCAGAATTCACTGGAATCTACTCACTGCCTAAATCAAAGGGAATTCAGCCAAATCCATACTCTCCCAGGATGAAATCCCATTGCTAGCAGCTTGTGTGAGTACAATATCTTCAGAAGTAGAATAACGTTTTGGACAAACTCAAATTTTCCTTTGTCATGAGTTCCAGTAATATTTGGACCAAGCTCTTTCAAGTTAAAATGGCAGAGATTGTGTGTGTGTGTGTGTGTGTGTGTGTGTGTGTGTGTGTGTGTGTGTGTGTGTGTGTGTGTGTGTGTGTGTGTGTGTGTGTGTGTGTGTGTGTGTGTGTGTGTGTGTGTGTGTGTGTGTGTGTGTGTGTCAGCATTCTTAGAAAGGGAAATTTTGATTAGATAATTGCAATACCCAAACAGTTTGCCATTCATCTTTCCATCATATTTTGAGTAACATTTCTCTGGATCATAAACGTGTTGTTTTAGCAGATTAAAGAAACTAGCCTGACTTGTTCCTAAAACTGACCCTGGCCGAGTCTGAGACCGATATGATCGGCCACATCACCAACCTGGTTATATCTTACATTTGTTGTGAGCAGTCGAGGAGTGGGACTAGAAAAGGAAACAGTGACCCAAAAATCCAGGGAACTATAGACCGGTGAGCCTGATGTCAGTGGTGGGTAAGTTGTTGGAGGGGATTCTGAGGGATAGCATTTACACACATTTGGGAAGGCAAGGGCTGATCGGGGTAGACAACGTGGCTTTCTGCATTGGAAATCATGTCTCATTAATTCAGTTGAGATTTTTTGATGAGATAACAAAGAAGATTGATGAAGGCAGTTTGGTAGGCATTGTCTATGTGGAATTCAGCAAGGTGTTCATTTAAAGAACAAAGAGCAAAGAAAATTTACAGCCCAGGAACAGGCCCTTCGCCCTCCAAGCCTGAGCTGATCCAAATGTACTGTCTAAGTCTGTCAGTCAATTCCTAAGCATCTGTATCCCTCTACTCCCCACCTACTCATGCATCCGTCCAGACGCATCTTAAATGAATCTACCGTGCCTGCCTCTACCACCTCTGCTGGCAACAAGTTCCAAACGCCCACCCCCCTCTGTGTGAGTACTTACCGCGTGTATCCCCTTTAAACTTTCCACATTTCACTTTGAAAGCACGACGTCTCGTTATTGAATCCTTCAACCTGGGAAAAAGCTTGTCTCTATCCATCTTGTCTATACCCTTCATGATTTTGCAAACCTTAATCAGTCCCCCCTCAATCTTCTTTTATCGAGTGAAAATAAACCCAACCTACTCAGCCTGTCTTCATATCTAGTATTTCATTCTTATTGGTAGACAGATTAGTAAGTTTCAGTCACATAAGATACAGAAGAAGCTAGTCACAAATGGCTTGAAGGAAGAGGGATATTTTTCAGCCTGGAGGTTTGTGAGCAGCAGTGTGCTGCAAGAATCAGTACTGAGTTCACTGCATTTCATCATTTTTGTAAAGGATTTACATGGGAATATAGGGGAAATAGTCAGTAAGTATACAGATCACATCAGAAAGGTGGTGTAATAGATTATCTCAGGGTACAACAAGACCACAATTAGATGGGACAAAGGGGCAAGGAGTAACAGATGAAGTTTAATTTAGATAAATAAGAAGCTTTTCATTTTGGGAAGGCAAATCAGGGCAGACATTATATACTTCATGGTCAGGGCGTGGGGCATGTTGTGAAACAAAGGGGCATAGGGCTGCAGGTGCATTGTTCCTTGAAAGTGGAGTCGCAGGTAGACAGTGTGGTGCTGAACACATTTGGCACATTTGCCTTAATCAGTCAGAGCATTGAGTATAAGAGTTGTGGTGGCATGTTGTATCTCTACAGGATGTTGGTGAGGCCACTTTAAGAATACTGCGTACAACTCGGTTTCCTGCAGAAATGACGTACACGGATGTTCCAGGACTGGAAGTTTGAGCTTTAGGGAGAGGATGATTAGGTTGAGGTGTTTCCCCCTGGAGTGTCAGAGACTGACGGGTGACATTATAGAGGTTTATACAACCATCAGGGGCATGGATATTCTGAACAGCCACGTTCTGCTCTCCAGGATAGGGGAGTCCAGAACAAGAGGCCATAGGTTGAAGGCGGGGGGGGGGGGGATTGATTTAGAAGGGACCTGAAGGTAAATGTTTCACACAGAGAGTGGTGTATGTACGGAAAGTGCTGTCAGAGGAAGTGGTGAAGTCGGTTACAATCACACATTTAAAAAGTATCTGAAAGAGGAGGGATATTGGCCAAATCTGGCAAATGAGACTGGATCAGATTTGATATCTGATCAGAGTGAACAGATTGGAATAACGGGTCTACTTTCGTTCTGCATGACTATCTGGTTCTATAAGAGGGATGATGAAAAATTCTGTAAGGTCCTTTCAAGTCGTACTTCTCTTCTCTGGAAGTTTATCATGACTCTATGTTTACATTGATTGAAAGCTGCACTAGTTAAATATTTGACAAAGAAGTGAGTCACGGATAATGGGATACAGACAGGAAAGTGGGGCTGAGAACCCAACCTGATCAGCCACAATCTTACTGCCTGGTGGAGAAGGCTCAATGTATCTAATGACCCACTCCTGCTCCTCAGTCCCATGTTCCTGTGTTCCATTCAGCCCCTCATATTTGCTAGACAGGAACGGTTGGAGGCCACTTGCTCCTATAACCTGGTGCACAGAAACAGAGTAGACCATTCAGTCCCTCAAGGCTGTCACACACGCTTTGAGGTGATTTGGGAAATGCATTTGGAAAACCCAGGCTGGGATGACAGAGGCCCCTCATCTCTCTTTAGAAAGCTTCCCCTATCTGCAGCTTGTACCCCATTTGTTGGTCATGTTGTAGACCCAGATTCACTGTGAATACAGCCCACATACCACACCCAGAGATGGCTCACAAAATCATCTGGTCTCCCTGACTGCGATATGCAATACCAGAACATTCATAAAAATAACACCCACTAACTTTCCAATAATAGAATGTGAGAACATCAGAAACAGGGGCAGGTCGTTCACTTCCCAAACATGCCTTGCCCTTCACTAAGGTCATGACTGATCTGCTCCTGGCCTCAAATCCTCTTTCATACCCAATTCTTCATAGCCCTCAACTCTCTGACTGGTCAATATCCATCTATTTCCTCTTCAAATACTTTCAGTCATCTAGCTCCCCGAACATTCTTGAGAAGAGAAATCCTGATATTCAATACCACCTGTTTGAAGAAAACATGTGCTGCTCCTATATCATGGCCTGATGATGTAAACAAAAGAGGTTGAGACAGGGGTTCAGGTAAAAATGACTGGCCCTGATATCAAGGCAGTGGTTGACTTCTGCTGGCATCAAGGACCTGGACTTATTGGGCATCAGAGTAAACTCTTCAGTGTTTGGGGTCAAACATGGCACAAAGGAAGATGTTCATCATCTCTGTCCTGGGTCACCTCTGTGGGAGATACTCAGGGTAGCTTCTTATTCACAAACATCTTCAGCTGCTTCATCAATGTCTCCCCGACCCCACCCTCCCCACCATAAGATCAGAAGTAGGGATGGTCACTGCTGATTCCACAATGTTCAGAATAATATGACGCCCACGTCAGCTCCTGAACTGGTCTGTGTCCATGTGCAGCAAGACCCAAACTCCGTTGACGCTTGTGCTGTCAAAGAGTCAGTAACATTCATGTAACAGCACTGCCTGACACTGCACATTGCCACAGTGAAATAAGAGTTCATTCAGCACCTCACGCTGGTTTCACAGGGATATGAGGAAGTCATTCAGCCCATTTACACTATTGGATATGAACAAGGACAGCCCATTCAGTGCCTCCAGACTATTACTCAGGAAGAGAAAGCGTCTAGTGTGATGGACCACACTAGAGCCCCTCGAAAATATTTGACGGCAATAGCCTAGACTCTAATGTTTTCTTATTTTAAAGGAAATGTAAAGTGTCTGTTCCAGATGCAATGTGAATGGTCAAACTACTCGGTGTGAAGCAAAATACCACCTATTTCAACACGAAAGAAGAAATAACACCACAGAAAGAGGAATTTAGAATAACGTAATTCTATTGGACAAGTTAACAGAATAATGGATCTAGGAGCTATTACTAATGAACTGTTCTAATGTAGGAAACTCCCATAAACACAGCCCTTGGCAAAAAGGAATTTTCAGACACAGAATGTCACAAATATTTCTCCAATCCAGGAATTAAAAACAGCATCAAGAGAAAATTCAGAGAGAGTAGCAATCAGGAGACATCCACTGATGTTACTGAGAAACCAAAACCCAGAGATCCTAATTTGTGAGAGCTGGCCACACCCATTCGGTATGCATTAAAATTAATCTAAGGCCTCGCTAGCTGTTACTCAAGTGGTCTTAACTAGCCAGCTTGGTAATGATCGTTCAATCTCTCTCATAAAAGAAATCTGGACAAAATAACCTCTTAAAGCTGCAGCACCATCACACTTGTCAGTACATCGAGCTGTCAAACAGGAGCCAGGGGTAACCCAGTCAGGCCCTTGGCCCTGTCCAATCGGACGAGGAAGAAGCCAGTCAGTCCCTTGGGGCACTTATACAGGAACAGCAGGAGGCCTTTCCCACCTCAATGCACTTACACGGGGGCAGAATGAGGTAATTGATGCTGATTCAAGATGAAAGTCTTATGCTCAATATGTCGATTCCCCTGGTCCTCGGATGCTGCATGACCTGCAGTGATCTTCCAGCAATCGACTCTCTACTCTGATCTCCAGCATCGGCAGTCTGAAGTGTCTCCTAAATGAAGATGATGAACAAGTGGCGCAGAAGCTGCACAGACAGACTGTTCCACGTTGTTCCTCGTGGCTCCCTTGCTTATGATATACACCTGGGACTTTAACGTGGTTTTCTAGTGGTGGGCAGGGAAGCCATATGTCTTGTGTGAAGTCTCAAGAAGGCATCTTTCATCTCTGAGAAGACAGCTTGGTTTTCTCTATGTAGGCCGAAAGCTGATGGGAATGGATACCTGTTTCAGATGGAAGGTATTATGGCTGTTGTTGGGGATTGTGAATAAACTGACGTTCAGTACAGGGTTCACACGCCGACTGCACAATAACGTGGGGAGAGTTAGTTTAGAGATACAAACAATTTGGAAGGCCACGTTAGACTGATGAATGGATGCTCTAATTTCAAATAATGCTGATCTTGTTCATGTTGATCTTGTCTAGTGCATGTCCTGGTCAGTGTAACGTGTATGCCTTACTCTGTCCAAGTCTATTTCCACCCTATGATCTGTCTGGCCATGCTTACTATGATCTGCCTCCACTGCCCATAAATAAAGTGTTTCCCTGTACGGTGATACACGTGACAATAAATCAAACCAATCAATCCTGGGTAAAGTATGGAATTTCTCTCCCTGTCAATGTCTCTTTTGGAAATAAGTGCTCGCTGCCACTCCTCGTGTTTCAGCATCACAATGTATTCGTCTCTCACAGCTCTACCGATTAAACACTCAGCTGATTCACTCTAGCCGCATGTTACCATCACCCGTGTCTGTGGTAAGGAGATCATTCCTTACAAAGGAGATCAAATCTGTAGAGAGTGCCCCTAATGCTCTCTCAGCAAGACTTTACAACAGCCGGAAGATGGCTTTACTTATGTACTCGAATCATCTTACAATGAAGCGCAGCATACCATTGACTGCACTCATTACTTACACAGGGTTTGATTCAGACCGGTCAGTATAAAATTGTGATTGGGAGAGCATGCATGACAAATTTCTTAGAGTCCTTTGGTGAAGTGACCAAGAATGTTGATGAGGGCAGAGCAGTAAACGTAGTCTCTATGGATTTCAGTAAGGCCTTTGATAAGGTTCCACATGGCAGGCTGCTCTGGAAGTTTTCATCACGTAGAATACTGGGGGAACTGGCCAATTGAATACACAGTTGGCTTGTAGATAGGAAGCAGAGTGTTTAGTGGAAGGATGCTTATCAGACTGGAGATTGGGTCCATAGCTTTTTGTTATCTCTGATTTGGTTGAGAATGTACAAGGCATGATTAGTAAATTTGCAGATGACACTAAAGTAAGTGGGAACATGATCAGTGAGGAAGTTTATCAGAAATTGCAGCAAGACCTTAATCAGGTGGGCAATTGGGCTGAGAAATGGCAAATGGAATTGAATAGAGATATGTGAGGTCTTGCAGTTTGGTATCTCAAATCAAGGTAGGAGTTTCACGGTGAATGGGAGGGCCTTAAGGTGTGTAGTGGGCAGAGAGACCTTGGGGTTCGGGTGCACGATTCCCTGAGAGTGGAGTCACAGGTAGGCAGGGCAGTGAAGAAGGTTTTTGGCACACTGGCCTTCGTCAGGCAGGACATTGCGTATGGAAGTTGGAAATTTATGTTGCAGTTACACAGGACTTCGGTAAGGCCGCACTTGGAGTATTGTGTTCAGCTTTGTCACCTTGTTATAGGGAGGATGCTATTAAATTAGAAAGAGTGCAGAAGAAATTTACAAGGACATTGCCAGGACCCAATGGTCTGAGTTATAGGGAGAGGTTGGACAAGCTAGGACCTTTTCTTTAGAGTGTAAAAGACTGAGGGGGGACCTTATAGAGCTGTATAAGATCATGAGGGATATGGATAGGGTGAATGCTCTCAGTCTTTTCCAAAGTTTAGAGAATCGACGACTAGAGGGGATCAGTTTAAGGTTAAAGGGGAAGGAATAAATGGGAACCTGAGGGACCACTTATTTACATAAATGGCTGGTACGTGGATGAGCCGCCAGAAGATGTGGCTGAGGGGGGGGGGGGGGGGGGGGGAGTGTTAACAACATTTCAAAAGCATTTGGATAAATATGTGGATAGGAAAGGACTAGAAGGATATGGGCCAACTGCAGGGAAAAGGGGTTAATGTGAATGGACATTTACAAGGTGGAGTCGAACTCCTTTGTTAATTAAAACCAAACACCCAGCAAAGCTCGCCTCACAACATAATCTGTTAACATATGAGTGACACAGATCTCCTACATTCGACTATTTCAGCAAAAATTAGTAAGTTAGTTTCTTAACTTTAATAGTGAACACTAAACAAAAAATATTCGCAAATACAAGCCCCTCTTTTCTTAGCTACATACTATCTGACTCCAACTCTGTAAAAAATATGCTGTTCCAACAACCCACATATTAAACGTTACAATCTCAAGACCATACAGTCTCTATCTTCCCCACTGTGTTCACTCTTTCAGCTGCTGATCTCCCTGGGTCATGTTTTTTTAATGCAAGTATGTTTTACATGAATATGTGTCTTTGATTGAGATGGCCAGTTAGCACTCCTGCTCTTCAGCAGTTAATCTGCTGTTGGATGGCAGTGGCTCTCCCTCTCTTTTCAAAATCCTGGGTTTATTTACTTCCCATGACATAATAATTCTCATAATTTGATTGATTTCCAGGTGTACGAACAATAATATTCAAATTCCATTGGCTTCTGATATTCTGAGCATTATTTAAAGTCTTTGATTGCATTTGAATTGCTGTCAGAACAGCAACCAAAACTCAGGCGTCGATTTACCAGCTAATTGTTACATTTGGAACAGTCTGACCTTTAGGTGGCATCTGTGGCTGTACTTTCCATTCAGAAAAACCCGTCCTATCTTAAAGTGAACAGACATTGATTAGATTCCAGGCAGTAACACACCCCGGGCTATCTGTTATTCTGTATACTGACCTCCTTGAACCCCTCGATTAGATTCCAGGCCGTAACTCACTCTGGGCTATCTATTATTCTGTATATAACCCACCCTGAACACATCGATTCGATTCCAGGCTCTAACGCACTCCGGGGTATCCGTTATTCTGTATATAAACAACCCTGAACCCCTCCATTACATTCCAGGCTGTAACTCAGTCCGGGGTATCTGTTATTCTGCATATAAACCGCCCTGAACCCCTCAATTAGATTCCAGGCTGTAACACAACCCAGAATATCTGTTATTCTGTATATAAACCACCCTGAACCCCTCGGTTAGATAGCAGGCTGTAACTCACTCCGGGGTGTCTTCTGTTCTTATATAAACCACCCTGAACCCCACGATTAGATTCCAGGCTGTAACACCTCGGGCTATCTGTCATTCTGTATATTACCCACCCTGAATACCTCGATGCGATTCCAGGCTGTAGCTCACAGCGGGCTATCTGTTGTTCTGTATCTAAACCACCCTGAACCCCTCGATTCGATTCCAGGCTGTAACGCACTCTGGGCTATCTGTTATTCTGTATATAAACCACCCTGAACCCTGCGATTAGATTCTAGGCAGTAAGTTCCTGTCAGGGTTGAAAGGGAAGGCTGGTAGTTATAGGGAATGCTGGCAGATTAACGAAATTGAGTGTTTCGTTCAGAAAATGAAGTAAGCATACGTCAGGTATAGACAGGATGGATCGAGTGAATCCTTAGAAGAGTATAAAGGATGTTGGAATACACTTAAGAGGGAAATCAGGAGGGCAAAACGCGGACATGAGATAGCTTTGGCAAATAGAATTAAGGAGATTTCAAATTGCTTTTACAAATATATTAAGGACAAAGGGTAACTAGGGAGAGAATTGGGCTCCTCAAAGATCAGCAAGGCAGCCTTTGTGTGGAGCCACAGAAAATGGGAGAGATATGAAATGAATATTTTGCATCAATATTTACTGTGGAAAAGGATATGGTAGATATAGTCTGCAGGGAAGTCGATGGTGTCATCTTGCAAAATGTTGCAGATATACAGAGGAGGAAGTGCTGGATGTCTTGAAATGGTTAAAGGTGGATAAATCCCCAGGACCTGATCAGGTGTACCCGAGAACTCTGTGGGAAGCTCGAGAAGTGATTGCTGGGCCTCTTGCTGAGGTATTTGTATCATCGATAGTCACGGGTGAGATGCCGGAAGACTAGAGGTTGGCAAACGTGGTACCAATGTTTTACCAGGGCGGTAAAGACAAGCCAGGGAACTATAGACCAGTGAGCCTGATCTCGGCGGTGGGCAAGTTCTTGGTGGCCAAATTCTTGGAGGGAATCCTGAGGGACAGGATGCACATGAAGTTGGAAAGGCAAGCACTGATTTGGGATAGTCAACATGGCTTTGTGCGTGGGAAATCTTGTCTCACAAAGTTGATTGAGTTTTTTGAAGAAGTAACAAAGAAGATTGATGACGGCAGAGCAGTAGATGTGATCCATATGGAGTTCAGTAAGGCGTTCGACAAGGTTCCACATGGGAGAATGATTCGCAAGGTTAGATCTTATGGAATACAGGGAAAAGTAGCCATTTAGATACAGAACTGGCTCAAAGGTAGAAGACAGAGGGTGGTGGTGGAGGGTTGTTTTTCAGACTGGAGGCCTGTGACCAGTGGAGTGCCACAAGGATCAGTGTTGGGCCCTCTACTTTTTGTCATTTATAGAAATGATTTGGATGTGAGCATAAGAGGTTCAGTTTGTAAGTTTGAAGATGACACCAAAATTGCAGGTGTAGTGGACAGCGAAGAGGATTTCCTCAGATTACAACAGGATCTGCACCAGATGGGCCAATGGGCTGAGAAGTGACAGATGGAGTTTAATTCAGATAAATGCGAGGTGCTGCATTTTGGGAAAGCAAATCTTAGCAGACTTCTACATTTAATGGTAAGGTCCTAGGGTGTGTTGCTGAACAAAGAGACCTTGGAGTGCAGGTTCCTAGTTCCTTGAAAGTGGAGTCGCGGGTAGATAGGATAGTGAAGAAGGCGTTTGGTATGTTTTCCTTTATTGGTCAGAGTACCGAGTACAGGAGTTGGGAGGTCATGTTGGGGCTATACAGGACATTGGTTGGGTCACTCTTGGAATATTGCAAGCAATTCCGGTCTCCTTACTATCGGAAAGATGTTGTGAAACCTGAAAGGGTTCAGAAAAGATTTACAAGGATGTTGCCAGGTTTGGAAGATTTGAGCTACAGGGAGAGGCTGAACAGTCTGGGGCTGTTTTCCCTGGAGTGTCGGAGGCTGAGGGGTGAACTTATCGAGGTTTACCCTGGGGTAAGAGAGACCAGAACTAGACGGCATAGGTTTCGTTTGAGAGGGAAAAGATATTAAAGAGACCTAAGGGACAACTTGTTCATGCAGAAGGTGGTACATGTATGGAGTGATCTGCCAGAGGAAGTGGTGGAGGCTGGTACAATTGCAACATTTAAGAGGCATTTGGATGGGTATATGAATGGGAAGGGTTTGGAGGGAATTGGGCCGGGTGCTGGCAGGTGGGACTAGATTGGGTTGGGATATCTGGTCGGCATGGACAGGTTGGACCGAAGGGTCTGTTTTCATGCTGTACACCTCTATGATTCTATGACTCTATAACTCACTCCGGGCTACCTGTTATTCTGCATATAAACCACCCTGAAACCTTCGATTAGATTCCAGTCTGTAACTCACTCTGGGGTATCTGTTATTGTACACATAATCGTCCCGAATCCCCTTGATAAAATTCCAATCTGTAACTGACTTCCAATTTTAAGGGGCTCTGTACATTAGCCACTTCAATCGTTTGATTAGATTCCAGTCTGTTAGGTATCTGTTAGTCTGTATATTAGCCATCCAATCCAAACCCTGTTAAAATTGCCCACAGTATTCAGGGATGTGTATGTGAGGTGCATTAGTCAGGGATAAATGTGGGGAAATGGGTCTGGATGGCTTATTCTTCTGAGGGTCAGTGTCGTCTTGTTGGGCTGAAGGGCTTGTTATCCCACTGTCGGGATTATGTGAATCACCTGGAACCCTCCCGATTAGATTCCAACGTGTAACTCACTTCCATGTATGTGTGACTCGCATGTTTCAAAAATACCCCAAAACCTTCAATTCTGTTCCATTTCGATAAACACGAGGTGCTGCATTTTGGGAAAGCAAATTTGAGCAGGATTTATACACTTAATAATCAGGTCCGAGGGAGAGTTGCTGAACAAAGAGACTTTGAAGTGCAGGTTCGTAGCTCCGTGAGAGTAGAGTGGCAGGTGGATAAGATAATGAAGGCAGCGTTTGGTATGCTTTCCTTTATTGGTCGGTGTTTTGAGTACAGGCATTGAGAGGTCATGTTGCGGCTGGACTGGACATGGGTTAGGCCACTGTTGGAATATGGCGTGCAATTCTGGTCTCCTTCCTATCGGAAGGATGTTGTGAAACTTGAAAGGGTTCAGAAAAGATTTACAAGGAGGATTCCAGGGTTAGAGGATTTGAGCTACAGGGAGAGGTTGAATAGGCTAGGGTTATTTTCCCTGGAGCATGAGAGGATGAGGGGTGACTTTATCGAGGTTTATAAAATCATGACGGGCATGGGTAGGATAGATAGAGAAAGTCTTTTCTTTGGGGTGGGGAGTCCAGAACTAGAGGGCATAGGTTTAGTGTGAGAGGGGATATGAAAGAGACCTAAAGGGCAACTTGTTCAATCAGAGGGTGGTACATGAATGGAATGAACTGTCAGAGAAAGTGGTGGAGGCTGGTACAATTGTAACATTTAAAATGCAGCTCGATGGGTATATGAATGGGAGGGTTTGGAGGCAGACGGGCCAAGTGCTTGAAAAAGAGACTAGAGTAGGTTAGGATATCTGGTCGGCATGGTCGGATTGGACCAAAGTGTCTGTTTCCATGCTGTACATCTCTATGACTGTATGACTCCGTGATTTTGTGACTCACTACTTGTTATCTTTTGTTCTGTATGTTAACCACCTCAAACCTCTCGATTAGTTGCCACTCTGTCTCTCACTCCTGGGTATCTCTTATGCAGTATGTAAACCCTAAACCCCTCAATTAGATTCCAGTCTGGAACTCACTCCTGGGGATCTGTTATTGGATCTGTGAAATGATCCTTGTTGGATGTTAGACCGAAGACAAGATAAACTAAACGGTCAAATTTGACATTGGGCGCAGGGACACAGAAAGCTGCTGTTTCATTTCTGTCCTGTTACATATCTCAAAGTTTCAGACTGGGGCTGAATTTCTGTCACAATGGGGATTGTCTCAAACGATGTTTATGTCCTGCATGAACGCATCATCATAACATGAATTCCCTGGCAAGATAGGAAATGGAGACAGTTTCTGGAAGGTGTCTGCATCTCTCTGTGTGTGATTCTTTGTGTCTGTGATTCTGTGTGCATGTTCAATGTTTTATACATTTTCAAACTCTTTGATGTTGCCAGTCTCTCTTGCTTTTCCTCATTTATAAACTCAATGTCATCGTTTTGCTGAAATAAAATGGTGGCTGTGGACAAATCTAAAATGTCTGCCTGACTGATTTGTGTCAGGAATACTTTCAGCAAGGGAGAGTGGGCAATGTGTCAAAAGCCATTTCAATTCATTGATGCTAGCAGAGATAGGAAATGGAGACAGCTCTTTGAAGGTGATTAAAATGCAAATCCCAGAACCTGTTTACAATTAAGGCAGAGAGACAATGCGACATTCTAGTAAGGTCTGCCTTACCTTCCAAGTTTCTAATATATGAGAGAAACATAATATACAAAACCTGAAAGAGCTCAGCCACTGAATTGTAGATTTGCAGCGTTGGATCAGAATCCTGCCTGGCTAGGCCTCATCCCAAATTGAAGGGTTTCTCAAATCCCACACTGACCTTCTGTGGGTTCAAATTGTGTGTTGTCTACAAATAAAAGAAAATAATGCACCTGCAATTGAACAAAACTCTTTCTGGAACTTTGTGCATCTGTTGGTTTTAGTATGTTTCAATAGGATTGAAGATAAATGAGACAGTGAGAGATAGTTAGCACTGTAACCAGAATGGCAGTGCAGTATAAAAGGAAGATTAATATCTTCAGTGAAAGGGGAAAACCGAGGAGGATAGTCCTCAAACTAGGAAATTTGGGAGTCAGTAAAGTTGTGTAGTTTGTGACTGCATTATGTTTATGTGAGTCAAGATTTGAAACCAGTTGGCCAATAGTACACTTTGTGACTCACTCCCAGTTACAAGTTATTTCACCTAAAAAAGGTGAACATATCCCTCTATTAGATTCCAGGCTGTAACTCACTCCAGGGTATCTGTTTTTCTGTGCATAAACCATCCTAAATACCTCGATTAGTTTCCAATCTGTAACACACTCCAGGCTATCTGTTATTCTGTATATAAACCACCCTGAACCCCTCGATGAGATTCAGGCTGTAACTCACTCCGGGATATCTGGTATTCTGTATATTAACCACCCTGAACCCCACGATTAGATTCCAGGCTGTAACTCACTCTGGGCTATCTGTCATTCTGGAAACAACCCTGAACCTCTCGATTGGATTCCAGACTGGAACTCACTTTGGGCTATCTGTTAATCTGTATATAAACCACCCTGAAACCTGCAATTAGATTCCAGGCTGTAACTCACTGCGGGCTACCTGTTATTCTGAAGAAAAACCACCCTGAAACCCTCGATTAGATTCTAGGCTGGAACTCATTCCCGGGTATCTGTTATTCATTTCTAAACCACCCTGAACCCCTTGATTAGATTCCAGGTTGTAACTCACTCCGGGATATCTGTTATTCTGTATATTAACCACCCGAATCCCTAGATTAGATTCCAGTCTGTAACTCACTCCGGTCTATCTGTTATTTTGTATATTAACCACCCTGAACCCATTGATTTGATTTCACTTCCTGACATGTTAAGCTCATGTTCCCAACACAATCTAATCGCAATAATGATCAATGTATCACTGGTCCTCCTATCTGCTGGCACTACCATCATGTTAACTTTCTGATGTTTACGTACATGATTACCTGTAGCAGTGAGTCGCAGGTCGACAGAATGGTGCAGAACACATTTGGCACATTTGCCTTAATCAGTCAGAGCATTGAGCATAGGAGTTGTGGTGGTATGTTGCATCTGTACAGGGTGTTGGTGAGGCCACTTTAAGAATACTGCGTACAACTCGGTTTTATGCAGAAATGACTTACACAGATGTTCCAGGACCGGAGGCTTGAGCTATAGGGAGAGGCCGATTATGTTGAGGTGTTTCCCCCTGGAGTGTCAGAGGCTGAGAGGCAACATTATAGAGGTTTATAAAATCATCAGGGGCATGGATATTCTGAACAGCCATGTTCTGCTCCCAAGGATAGGGGAGTCAAGAACAAGAGAGCATAGGTTGAAGGGGAGCGGGCGAATGATTTAGAAGGGACCTGAAGGTAAATGTTTCACACAGAGAGTGGTGTGTATACAGAAAGTGCTGTCAGAGGAAGTGGTCAAGGCGGGTACAATCACACGAGGAATATTGGCCAAATGCTGGCAAATGGGACTAAATCAGATTTGATATCTGATCGGAATGAACAAATTGGACTAATGGGTCTGTTTCGGTTCTGCATGACCCTCTGATTCTATAAGAGGGATGATGAATAATTCTGAAATGACCTTTCAAGTCGGAATTCTAAACCCAATTTGGTATTATAGATTTAGAACCAGACAAGAGTCCCCAGTTTGCTATAGACCAACCAAACTGCCTCAAACTATTTTAAGAGGGTAGCTTGGATGCCAAACCTTTCTTATTTTAAAGGTAGATGTGAAGTCGGTGTTCCAGATGTGATGTTACTAGTCAAACTACTCACCATTAAGCAAAACACAATATATTTAAACACTCTAACGAAAATCAATTCAAAATGACGAGGAATTTAGAATAATTTAACTATTGGAAACCTGAATCGAATAATGGATACAGTACCCTCTACAGATGAACTGTTCCAATATACCAACATCCCATAAACACACCCCTTGGCAAAAAGTTACATTCAGACATACATACTTGCATACAGTTCTCCAATCCAGCAGGAAACAGCATCAAGTCAGGTTTCAGAGAGTAGCAGCTGGGGATAAGTTACTAGGCCGTTGTTACTACTATTTATTAAAAACCCTAAAAGCGTTGTAAGTTATTTACTTGAGCCGTTTTCAGCAGACAGTTTGGCCTTTAAGATCTCTTATTTTAAAAAAAAAGGAGAAAATAACTTTTTTTAAAAATTGACAGCGTTGTCACACAATGCAGATGCCTGGTCCTTTACTCTCGGGGCTTCCTCGTGCTACTGATCGCAAGGTCACCTGAGAGGGACAAATTCAGGTACAGACCAAGTTACAAGGATGTGTCTCATAACATCTGAAACACACCTGCACATGGACCATGCATGGGACATACCGGGAAGTGAACAACAGCTGACACACACCATTTCACTGTTTCTTAGCTTCACAATGCCTGCACTCGATACACTAGGGAGCCAAAAGCAAAGGCCAGGGAAAGATACAGAGGGACAGAAAGATTCACGTTAGAGACAGAAACAGACAGTTAATTAACTGAAAAGATGTTGTGGAAATATGGGGAAAAAGACAGAGCAGTGGGACTAACTGGAGAAGTGAGATCTTCGACAGAAAACTTACAAGAATGAGAACATTGAATAGAGGCATTGTCAGATCAGCTGAAATGGTTTGTTACATCGAGTTCTGAATCAGCTCGACAGAACGCCACAAACAACATAAACTGGGACAAGATGACAGCCCAGCATGAAGAGCTGTGCACACCATGCTAGTGTTTTTCTCAGTAAACTGCACTATCTGCCCAGCATGGAGAGCTCTGCACACCATGCTAGTGTGTTGCTCAGTAAACTGTACTATCTGCCAGCATAGAGAGTATTGCAATCTTTTCTATCATATGCTAACTATACTTGCATCAGATGACTGCCTACAATGGGAAGGTTTACTGCGTGTGTGTGTTCATCAGAGACTGAGAGAGAGAGTGCGTGTGTGTGCGCGACAGGCGTGGTTGAATGCGAAACTCATTGTTTGAGAAGGAATGCACATGGACGAAATTGTTCTAAATAAGAACAACTGGCCGGCTTTTTTGTAAATCAACAGAGAGAGAACGAGAGAAGTTTCATGGACAGATGAGATAAAGTGTTTGAGAATGTCAAAATAAAGGCATTGCGAGACACAACAGCAACATACATCGGCGTGCACATGAATGACAGATGGATGGGAGTTTGGTGTGAGTTCGAATCACATTTGCTTCGGCAGGTTTGAAGCCGGAACGTCAGTGGCAGATTATTGGCTTCATTAACGCTGTATTTTATAACTCAAGGTTCAACAGCAGATGGACTAAACCAGTGAGATATATTCTGGAGTGGTGAGTGTGTCAAGTTAGAAATGGTCAGGGCATGGTGTCAGGAATCAGCTCATGGTCAAAGGGATCTCCCACAGTTGTGACTTGTCTGCTTCAGCCGCAGATATTGGCCAGGGATGGGAGGGAAACAGTGGAAGGAAGTGGAGTTTGTAACCAGAACTGTAGAGAGTGACCTCCATGATGTTAATATTTAAATAACAAGGGCAATGATACAATAAATTATAGTTCTCTGCTGAAACTGAGGAGGTCAACATAGAGACCCATGAGTAACAATGTCAGAGCAGAGACGGAGACAGGAATTGAACACATTAATTGATGTAGTTAGTAGTGGTCTGTAGAGTGAATATATAGATTGAGAGTTTCAACAGGAAGATAATAGGGACAAGAAGTGTAGACTATATGAAAGAACAGTAATATAGTCATAACTGGTTTATAGAAAGAAAAATGTGGACAGTGACACTTACCAGGAACACCGATGATAGCCAGGCAAGGACAATAAAAATATTGAATAATGAGAAGAGCGTAATGGATCCGCAATGATAATTGCCACCAATTAAATGCAGAAAGATACCAAACATAATTGGATAAACTCTTGTCTATTGTTGGAACATGCCAGTGTAATTTTCCCAGATTATGATACATTTTTTGGAACATTCCAGTCTAATTTTCTCAGATTCTGATCCATTGTTGGAACATTCCAGCCTAATGTTCTCAGATTCTGATCATCCTCCCTCTCTCTCCAAAACTGCTGATCCCTGTCAGTGCTGTCGGTGATGGTCCCGCCCATGTTATGGGATAACACATTGAACGGCGCCTATTTATCATTTACAGATGGAAACCCTCCACTGGGATAATTAGAACCCATGGAGATTGACATTAATCACAGTCACTGAACAAACACTGGGAAACTGAGCAAAGGCCTCAACAACGGATGGATGGGCACCGCACAACAATAAACTGACAGGAGTATTCCCTCCCATTTGGGGAACACTTCAGTGGTCCAGGATATTCAACCTCGGACTTTCTGGTGACCATCCTCCAAGGCGGACTTCTGGACAGGCAGCAGCGAAACGTGGCCGAGCAGAGGCTGATAGCTCATCTCGATACACATAGGGAGGGCCTCAACAGGGACCTTGGGTTCATGTCACATTACAGGTGACCACCATTGCACTATACACGCACACACAGACACTCCTATACACACAAATAAATACGGACACACATGTACGCAGGCACGCACACAGACACTCACACACACCCTTACAGACACACACACACACTCCCACACTCACACGGCATCATCTCAGAGACTTAGACCACTCTACACTCATGCACACGCATATACTCTCTCTCTCACTGATAGTCAAAACCCCCCACCCCAGACACGCACACACACTCCCACGCTCACACATGCACCCTGTCACAGACTTAAGACACTTTGCAACTCTACACACATATATACATTCTCTCTCACACTCACAGCCCCCAACCCAGACAGACACAGACACACAAACCGACAAAGACCCACATGCACACATACATTTTGTGGGATGAATTTGTACTTGCAGAGTTACATTGTAGTTTGCTCAAAAACTGCATGAATTCATGTAAAACTCTGAGCTCAAAAACTGTATGGCTTCATGTAAAACTCTGTTATCTCACTTTTCAGATTAGAATCAATCTAAACATCATGGCATAGATAGAGAACACAGGGGGCTAACATCTTCAACATATTGTTTAGCTAAAATTCACTGTTACAGCTAACCTGAGAATGCAACATTTTTTAAGAACAGGTTTTGTGATTTACGCATGAAAGAAGTGAAACTATCATGGTATTCGAACAGATGAAAAACCCAACAAACAATCAAGGCATTTTTCAATGTATAATTTCAGTTACATCACACTGTAAATTTTGCTATAAATTCTGTGCCTTAGAAGTGTGTCCTGCACAATCACCTGATGAAGGAGTGGCGCTCCAAAAGCTAGTGTGCTTCCAATTAAACCTGTTGGACTATAACCTGGTGTTGTGTGATTTTTAACTTTGTACATCCCAGTCCAAAACTGGCATCTCCAAATCATGACTGAGCAAACAGGCTCAATTAACCAGTTCCACATATCACTTTTCATATAACTACAAAAGAGAACATATACTAGGTTTGGATGTAATGGATAATGAAAAATGGAATGGACTATAAATCTTTAAATCTTTTTTTTAAACTTGTATATGAGAGTATTAACAGAACACTGCAGGGGTCTTCGTATGTTCCACTCTGTTTATGAAAGAAGCAGTTATAAAATATCAGATCGGTTGCATAAAGAAAGGTCGGGTGGCCAAGTTTCTAGATTCCTTATTGACCAGTGTGAGGCTACTCCTGGTTTTAAGTGCCCTGCAACCAAATCCGTTCATACTTTTGAGACAGAGCATTGAGATTGCTGCTCAGCGACAAGCCGAAGCAATTCTGTCCCTATGGGCCTCTTACAGAGGGACAGTATAAGGCTATTCAGCCCATATTAGCCTGTTGCTACTTGCAAAGGTGGAAATCTAGAATATTGGCACATTTTGCCAACAAGGAGAAAGTGAGAACTGTAGATGCTGGAGATCGGAGCTGAAAAATGTGTTGCTGGAAAAGCGCAGCAGCTCAGGCAGCATCCAAGGAGCAGCAGAATCGACATTTCGTGCTTTTCCAGAACACATGTTTCAGCACATTTTGCCAACAGAATCATTCAAAACAAAGGGATGTGTCACTGCAGCTGCATGAGGTGTTACTGAGTGGGCACCGGGAATACATTGTGTTTGTTGTGTCTCTGTAACTGAGAAGTGATGGACCTCCATCAGCTACAGTTTAACGGCTGCTCGTAATCCACGGGTTGCTATCTCATTTAATGTCTCGGGTCTGCTACACAGGTAAAGGAGGAGGCCATTCAGCCTTTCCAGTTTATTACAGAGGGCCACGAGGAGCCCATTCAGCCTCTCGAGCCTGTTACAGAACGGCAGGAAGTATTTCTTTAACTTTCTGTTACGCACAAATATTAGTTTTAAATTAGTTTTGGAATAGGAAAGACCTGATGTAAACATTAAAGTTCTAACTTTGAACAAGGCTAATTTTGAAAGTGTTAGGCGAGACCTGTGAAAGGCTGATTGGAATACCCTATTCACAGGTAAAGGGATGGTTGGAAAATCCAAGGTCATCAAAACTTGGTTTCAGAGAGTCCAGAGCCAACGCGTTCCTATTAGTGAGAGGGGCAAGGCTGGTGGGTGCAGGGAGTGCTGGATGGCAAGATATATTGATGCTCTGGTCAAGGTAAGGAAGGAGGCATATGTCAGGTAAACAGAGCTGAGGAGTGGCAGGTAGAGTATATTTTAGTTACATGTGAGGTGTTGAATTTTGTCAGACAAATCAAGGCAAGACATATAGGTAGTGCCCTGTCGAAAGCTGCCAATGAAGGAGAACTCCATAGAAATTATCGAATCCCTACAGTTAGAAAACAGGCTTTTCGGCCCATCGAGGCCACACCGAACCTCTAAACAGTATCCCACTGGACAAACACCTGTTCTATCCCTCTGAGCCTGCATTTTCCATGGCTAATCCACCTCCCCTACACATCCCTGGGTACAGTGCGCAAAATAGCATGGCCAATCTACCCTTATCTGTATATCTTTATACAGTCGGAGTAAAACATAGCACCCGGAGGAAACTCACGCAGACACGGGGAGAATGTACAACCTCCACACCGCCAGTCATTCAAGGATGGAAATAAACCCAGATCGCTGCCCTGTGAGGCAGCAAAGCTAGACTAGTGATGCAGGTTCTCCGTTCCTTGAAAGTGCTGTCACAGGTAGACAGCGCAGTGATGAAGGCATTTGGTGATCTTCCCTTTAATGGTGCGTGCTTTGAGTCGAAGCACTTGCATGACATGTTAAATCTGTACAGGACATTGGTCTGGCCACTTTTGCAATATTGCCTTTAATGCTGGTCACCCTACTGTCGGAAAGATGTTGTCAAACTTGAAAGGGTGCAGAAGAGATTTAAAAGAATGTTGCAGGTGTTGGAGGGTTAGAGTTACAGGGAGAGTTTGAACAGGCTGGGGCTATTCTCAAGTGTTGAGGCCGAGGGGGGACCTTAAACGACTTTATAAAATCATGAGGGGCATAGATAAGGTCTTTTCCCAGGATAGACGAGTCCAAAATTAGAAGACAAAGGTTTAAGGTGAGAGGAGAAAGATTTAAAAAGGGACATGAGGGACAACAATTTCACACAGAGTTTGCTGTGTGTATGGATTGAACAGCCAACAGAGATGGTGGAGGCAGGTACAGTTAAAACAGTTAAAAAAGCATTTGGATGGGTGTATGCATGGGAAGTGTGTAGTGGGAGATGGGCCACCTGCTGGCAAGGGGGACGAGATTAATTTAGGATATTTGGCGGTATCGATGACCAGACCGAACAATCTTTTTCCGTGGTGTACATCTCTAAGAGTCTATTGACTCTTCAATGTATAACACGGAACAGGAGGACACTATTCAGCAAACAATCGGCTTGTTTGCTCAATTACAGAGAGTCAAATACAAAAATACATCATTCCGATTTTGATGGTGTTTTACAGAAACAGGGGAAAGGCGTTTAGTCAAGAAAAAGCTGTAAAGAATGTGAAGACGCGATTCAGTCCCTCACCTCCATTGCACAGGAGCATCAGGTGAGCACAGAGCTATTGGAGCCTGTTACTCAGGAGCAGGAGGAGGACATGTATTTTCACAAACTTGGGATCAGTAGGCAGTCATTCAAGTGCTCAAAACTGGGGCACGGGGACAGGAGACAGTCACTCAACTGTTCAAGACTGGGACACAAGAACAGGAGCCAGTTATTCAACTGTTCAAAACTGGGGCACAGGGAAATCTGGAGGCTAGTGAGGCCCGAGGATCCTGTTATGCAGGAATAGGACGGGGTGCCTTACTCCCCACCAGTATGGGACACTGGGAGAGAAGGGGAGTTTGCTTGGAACAAACAGAAATATATGATAAGTTGCATTAGTGGGGTCCATTCAATCCTGCCCCACCATTCACTAAGACCACGGCTGATCTGATGGTGATTCCCTCATTCCATTTTACGAAGACTGTCCTCTCTGCAGCCTCTGCTCCATTTATTGGTCATGTTGCCGGCAAAGATGCTGTAACAACAGTCACCATGACTCATCCAGAGGGATGGGTCTAACCGGATGAGTCAGGATTTGAAGGGTCCAATCACAAGGATTAAAACACAAAATAAAGGCATTGCCAGGTGTTTAGTTCTCTCACATTCGCAATCCAACTCACATAACCAGCCCATCCATTACATATTCAGGATGGAGCACTGTGTAGATCCGGCTATGTGCAGAGTGAAACTACGTGCAGCCCACACCAATGCTGGATCTATAATCCTGGGCTCAGTGTCCAGCGAGAGGAGTTGTGCAGACCGCACTGGTTCATTCATATATAACCCCAGGCTGTTGCATTGTTCAGTAACACTGTGTTAGATCACTGCCCAGTGTGGGGAAACTTGCAGCCAATGTTGGAGCTGACAGGATGTGCAGCTCCCATCCATTTACAGCTCCATATCTACACTGTGCCTTGACAAGGGGTGCTGCAAATGTGAATGTCACTGCGAGGAACAGATGTAAATGGAAACAATTTAAATACAAATAGTTCTGATTAAGGCGCGTATCACTCTAGTATTTGAAGATGAAATAACTGAGATAATATCCAATGAGATTTTGTAAATGATGCAAGCAAGTAAGAGGGGGATGGTGATGTTATAGTGGTTGTACTATACGCCTTCAAACAATCAATGGGAATTAGAAGAACAAATATGCAGGGAGACTGGCGAGACTTGCAGGAGCAATAGGGTTGTCATAATAGGTGATTTTAATTATCCTAACATAGACGGGGACTTCCAGAGGGTTAAGAACTTAGATGGAACGTAATTTGTTAAGTGTGTTCAGGAAAGTTTCCACAAGCAATATATAGAGTATCCTACTCGGGAAGGGACAAACTCGACCTACTGTTGGGGAAATAAGGATGGTTAGCTGACGGAGGTAAAGTGGGGGAGCGTTTTGGGAAAAGTGACCAGAGCTGTATTAATGTTAAAATAGGTGTGGTAGGGACAAAATTGATCCACAGATTCAAGTTCTAAGTTGGGGCAAGGCGAATTTTGTTGGAATTAGGCAGGGGATTGCAGGGCTTGATTGGAGTAGTGTGATTCCAAGTAAAAGGATCCCGAGAAAGCGGGAGGGTTTCAAAAGCTTTAGTTCAAGGTCGATATGTTCCTGTGAGGGTGAAGGGAAAGTGAGGCTGCAAGAGAGAACCCTGGATGACAAGAGATATTGAGGCTCTGACCAGAAAGAAAGGAGGCGTCGCTCAGTTACAGGTAGCTGGGACCAAGGGAATCTCTGGAGGTACACAGGGGATACAGGAGTTTACTGAAGAATGAAATTAGCAGGGCTGAAGTGGGGTATGAGATAGCCTTGGCTGAGCAGATTAGAGTGAATCCAGATTCAGTAAAGTAAATAAAAAGAACAACTAGAGAAAGAATAGGACGCCTTAAAATCCAAAGTGGGCATACATGCATAAAACCTCAAGAGATGGGTGAGTTCCTCAATTTCCCCTCTGTGTTTATCATGAAGAAAGACATGAAAACCTGTGTCCTTTGGGAGGTTAGTTGCGATATCTTGGTACAGTCCATATCGCAGTAGAGGTGCTGATGGACATATTAGAATGCATAAAGTCGGATAAATCTCTTGGTCCTGACCAGATGCAACGAAGAGCACTGCACGTGGCGAGAGAAGATAGTTCAGGGGCAAGGTCCAGGAAGACTGGGCAGTAGCAAATGTGGTGCCCTTATTCAGAAGGGCTGCAAAGAAAAGCCTGGGAAATAAAGGCCAGTAAGATTCACATCTGTTTTCGGTAAACCACTTGAGAAGATTCTGAGATATAAGATATGCATGCATTTGGGAAGACAGAGTTTGAGTTGGAGCAGTCAGCATAGCTTTATGCATGGCAGATGATGCCTTACAAATTTTGATAGAGTTTTTGAGAAAGTTACCAGGAAGGTTGACAAGGGCAGGGTCGTGGACATAGTCTATATGGATTTGGGTAAGGCCTTTGATAAGGTTCCACATGGTTGGCTGCTCTGGAAGGTTAGATGACATGGACCCCAACGTAAACTGGCAAATTGGCGACACAGTTGGCTTGACGTTATGAAATAAATGGCTATGGTGGATTTATGGTTGTCGGGCTGGAGGCCTGTGACTAGTGAAGTGCCTCAGTGATTGGTCCTGGGCCCATTGCTGTTTGCTATCTATATCAGTGATTTGGACTAGAGTGCACCACGCAAGGTTAGTAAGTTTGTAGATGACACTAAATTAGGAGACATCATTTACAGTGAGGAACATTATCAGAAATTGCAGCACTACTTTGATCAGCCTGGGAAGTGGGCTGAAAAATAGCAAATGGAGTTTAATATAGATTAGTGTGATGTCTTGCATTTTGGAAAGTCAAATCCAGGTAGGAGTTTAATGATGAATGATAGTGTCTTAAGGCATGTAGTGCAACAAAAAGATGTTGGAGATCAGGTGCACAGTTGTCTGAAATTTGAGTCACAGAGACACAGGACAGTGAAGAAGGCTGTTGGCACATTGGCCTTCATCAACGCATTGAGTATAGACGTTGGGACGTTATGTTGCAGTTGCATAGGATGTTGGTCAGGCTGTATTGGAGTATTATGTTCAGTTTTGTTCACCTTGCTCTAGAAAGGATATTATTGAACAAGAAAGTACGTAGAACAAATTTCCAAAGATGTTCCCTGGGCTAAAGGCTTTAAGTTATAGGCGGAGGTTTGACAGGTTAGAATTTTTTTTTTACAGCGTAGGAAACCAAGGGGGTTCTTATAGAAGTGTAGCCCTTATAAAATCATGAGAGGCCTGCATGTGGTGAATACTTCAAAATGTTTTCCCACGGTTGTGGAATCGAGGACTAGAGGACATCCATTATTGTGTGGAATGGATAAAAAATATAAAAAGGAAACTGAGGGGCAACTTTTTCACATAGAGTTTGGTACGCATATGGACTGAGCTGTCAGTGGAAGTGATTGAGGTGGGTACAATAATAACATTGAAAAGGCGTTTGGACAAATACACAGATAGTAAAGGTTTGGAGGGATACAGAACAAGGGCAGGGGAATGGGGTGAGTCTGGATGGACATTTTGGTTGCCATGGACCAGCTGGGACAAATGGCCAGTCATTCTGGCAGTCTCGTGCAATATGACTGTAAATGAGTGTGTTTTGGGGTGAAGACAGTGTGGGGGGGGGGGGGGGGGGGCTGGGGGGAGACTGAGATAAAATGTCATGGAAGGATATGTTCACAGGTTTCAGAATGCTGAAATGAAGACATTTCGATAGTATTATGCAACACGGGTCGGTATTATGAAGACTTATGAGTGAAAGGGATATTGCTGTGAGTTCAGGCGATGGAGAGTTTTGGATGAGCATTTGTTCTGCAGCTTTGTAACTGGGAGTGAGGATAGCAGAATCTTTGCATCACTGGGCTGAATCTAACAAAAAACTGTCGCAGTGACATTTTCATTAAGTGTGACAGGGGGGTTGTCTGCACGAGGCCGAGTTAGTTTCCTGGTGCTATCGTACCAAACTCGTCTCATTTACTACCCATCCCACTCCATAGTGTACCTCTCATATAATGCCAGCCCGATTCTCCCACACATCATGACGAGAGGTACTCACAGTCGCCCGGATGCCCCTGGATATTCCGTAATCCCTGACACAGGTGCCATCTTTAAAAGATCAATGGGCACACTTGCGCTTTCTCAGTTTGGAGTTGCCCTGCACATTTTCCCCAAGCATGGCAATGAAGGGGAAATTACACTACGGTTTGTCGACAGCAGCACGGAGATCCTGGTGGATGCGCTAGTACAAAAGGGGACCATTCGCTTCACAGAGGGAGCCACACTACCAGATCCACCGAGCATGGGCTGCGCTCACCACCCAGCTCAGTCCAGTTTCTGGGGTCTGAAGAAATGTCCAGCAAAACAGGACAAGCATCAATAAGCTTCCGCACTCTGTCAGGTTAAGGGTCACCATATTTTCTCTACTCCCTCACACTCACTGTATGTATGTTATAGCACCGATCACCGAACAAGGCTCATGCTCCACCACTCACACTATTGAATGCAGCTCCTTCCCTTTCTTTCTCTCTTGCCTTTCTAATGTCCCCCACATAGTTAGAGAATATTCTGCAGAATGTCAATTATGGAATGTTCCAGGTATTGTTCCAACTTATTCCCAGTTTCAGGAAAACGGCTGTGCCCCAGTGCGTAACACGTAAGAGGATGGAGTAGAGATGTGCGTTTTTCAAATCACACACAATTACAATCCATCATGAGGCCATTCAGTACTTAAAATATGCTCCAACGTTCAATTTGTTTGGGGGTGTTCTGATGGTTTTTTCAGCTCCATGTTACAGGAACTTCCAGTCATTCAACCCCCAGGTTCCTGTTACCGAGCAGACGATTCTCAGGCACTTCATACCCTGGGTTTCTTCTTGCATGTGTGCAGAAGGCATTTCTCATGGGGATGGACTCTCCTTACAATATATTTCATCTGATTTATAAATTCATGCAACAATCAGCATGTTTTCCACAGCCCATTCAAAAACATGCTCGTATTTTATGGTTATCGGTCTCCAACCACAATTAGTCATTCTGGTTATTTCACTTGTCTCACCTTATTGTATTCAGTCAAAGACAGCTTCCAAACACTTCTCTCATTATAAAATATAATTTCTAGCATAGAACATTTTTATCTCGAGTCCACTTTTTCCCTTGTCATTAAAATTTCTCTTGCCCTTTTTCTGTGACTGATTCTGTGTGCAACATTACACAGTCTCCCACTCAGTCGGATGGTTGGTTTGTGATATAGAGGGAGGCCAACAGCGCAGGTTCAATTCCCCACACTGACAGAGGTTACCAAGAAGGGAATGCTCTCTCAACCTCACCCCATCATCCGTGTGGTGACCATCAACGTAAACCACCTTGACTGGTCTCTCTAATGAGAGTTATTTGAGACTATAATCTATCAATGTTAACATTTTAATTTTTTAACAAATTTTTTTATTGATAAAGATAGTTTATGATTATATTAAACCAATAACAAAACAACTCAAATATATGAACAAAATTACATCCATGTGCATGTATATACAAAATAAGTTAAAGTCTCTAAACGGACAGAAGAAAAACAAAAATAAACAATAAATAATAAATAAATAATACGGCTCAGCATAACAAAATGATAGCTCTCGTTCTTCGAGAGCAGGAACTGATAGACATTCATACGTTCATAATTCTTAATATGTGATTCAGTAGACAACATCGCCATGGCTATATAAAAGCCCTTTTTAGAGTGGCATATAAGCCTGTATCGCGGTAATCTAAAAAGGGTTGCCATATTTTATGCAAATCTCTGCTATTTCGGTGCACCAAACTGGTGAGAACGTCCAAACGGATATTGTCCATGGCGAGTTTACAACCTCCCAACAGACCCGGAGGTTTTTCAGACATCCAACACAACAGAATATTTTTGCTATCATAGGAAGTATGGGGGAGATACTAAAGGAGTATTGTGCATCAGTATTTACAGTGGAAAAGGATTAGAAGATATACAATGTAGGGAAATAGATGGTGACACCTTGCAAAATGTCGATATTACAGAGGAGGAAGTGCTGAATGTCTTGAAACGGGTAAAGGTGGATAAATCCACAGGACCTGATCAGGTGTACCCTAGAACTCTGTGGGAAGCTAGAGAAGTGATTGCCGGACCTATTGCTGAGATATTTGTAGTATGGATAGTCACAGGTGAGATGCCTGAAGACTGTAGGTTAGCTAGCGTTGTGCCATTGTATAAGAAGGGTGTTAAGGACAAGTCAGGGAACTATAGACCAGTGACTCTGACATCGGTGATGGGAAAATTGTTGGAGGGAATCCAGGGGGACAGGATGTGCATGTATTTGGAAAGGCAAGGACTGATTAGGGATAGTCAACATCGCTTTGTGCATGAGAAATCATGTCTCACAAACTTGATTGAGTTTTTTGAGAAAGTAACAAAGAGGATTAATGAGGGCCGAGGGGTAGATGTTATCTATATGGATTTCAGTAACGGTTTTGATGGGGGTCCCAATGGGAGACTGAATGGCATGTTTAGATCTCATGGAATACAAGGAGAGCTAGCTATTTGGATACAGAACTGGCTCAAAGGTAGAAGACAGAGTGTGGTGGAGGGTTGTTTTTCAGACTGGAGGCCTGTGACAAGTGCAGTGCCACAAGGATCGGTGCTGGATTCACTACTTTTTTGTCATTGACATAAAAGATTTGGATGCGAACGTAAGAGGTACAATTAGTAAGTTTGCAGATGACACCAAAATTGGAGGTGTAGTGGAGAGCGAAGAGGGTCACCTCAGATTGTCCAAATGGCCAATGGGCTGAGAAACGGCAGATGGTGTTTAATTCAGATAAATGCGAGGTGCTGCATTTTGGGAAAGAAAATCTTAGCAGGACTTATACACGCAATGAAAAGGTCGCAGGGAGTGTTGCTGAACAAAGAGACCTTGGAGTGCAGGTTCATAGCTCCTTGAAAGTGGAGTCGCAGGTAGATACGATAGTGAAGAAGGCGTTTCCTTTATTGGTCAGAGTATTGAGTACAAGAGTTGTAAGATCATGTTGCGGCTGTACAGGACACTGGTTAGGCTAGTGTTGAAATATTGCGTGCAATTCTGGTCTCCTTCCTATCGGAAAGATGCTGTGAAATTTGAAAGGGTTCAGAAAAGATTTCAAGGATGTTGCCAGCGTTGGAGGATTTGAGCTATAGAGAGAGGCTGAAGAGACTGGGGCTGTTTTCTCTGGAGCGTCAGAGGCTGAGGGGTGACCTTACCGATGTTTACAAAATTATGAGGCGCAAGGATAGGGTAAATAAGTAAAGTCTTTTCCCTGGGGTCGGGGAGTCAGAACGAGAGGGTATAGGTTTAGGGTGAGAGGGGAAAGATATAATAGAGAACTACGGGGCAACTATTTCACACAGAGGGTGGTACGTGTATGGAATGACCTGCCAGGTGATGTCAGGGAGGCTGATACAAGTGCAACATTTAAGAGGCATTTGAATGGGTAAATGAATAAGAAGGGTTTGGAGGGATATGGGCCGGGTGCTGGCAGGTAGGTCGAGATTGGTTTGGGATATCTGGTCGGCATGGATGGGTTGGACCAAAGGGACTGTTTCCATGCTGTACATCTCCATGACTCCTTGATTCCATGACTTATATTAATCTCTGTTTTTTGGTGCAGCATGCTGGTGAGAAAGTCTAAAGGGATATGCTCCATGATGAGCTTACAAAGTCTCAACAGACCCGGGGAATTTTCAGATATACAACACAACATAATATTTTTCCTAGCATAGAAATTAAGGATATTTTTTTTCCCATGTGCATCTGCGTAAGATACTCTGGGCAGGCCCAGGAAAAGAGAAACCAGGTCCATCTCCAATTCGGTCCCCAAGATCCACTCTACCACACCTAACACAGTGCTCCAATATATACGAAGCCTGCAGCAGGACCACATGCAATGAGTAAGAGTGTCTGTAGTCATTCTGCATTTAGGACACGCTGAAGATAATCCCATTTTGAATTTTGAGAGAAAACCTGGGGTCAGATAGAACCTATGAAGATTTTTCAACTGCATGCAATGGGTTCTATTACAGATCAAAATCCTTCGAGCATTTTCACAAATATCCTCGCATATCTCCGAATCCAACAAATGGTAAAGGGTGCTGACAGAGAGTGTATTCTTTACAATAATCACCTGCTTCTCTGGATTGGATCTATAAGTGTCTTTTAAAATTGTGATTTTTAATCAAATCTCTAATCTTGAAAAAAAAACAGAAGAAGTCTCTACTAGTGGTGCATTAAGACACAACACTTATTCAGGGGTGACTCGTGGAAGACCCAGGTTCTTGAAAAATGACTCCATCTTAATCCATATATCCTCATAATGTTCAGTCTGAAATAATTCGGAGAAATCTCTCGGACAGGAGGCATTAATCTTTTTGGAATTGAAGGTAAGGATCCCAGTACCTTCCCTAATTGAGGTAATGGCTTAAGGGGGCGATCGTTTTCCTGGCAAGATAGAATAAATAACTGCCTGGCTCATCACCCATGTACAAACAGACTTTGGTTTGCAAAAGTAAGTTCCTTCTTGGCTGTCTGCGTGAGCGTGGAATTCACTGTAGACCGATGCGTTGTAATCCTCTGCAGCTTAGCCACTGAGGGACAATCACAGTATGCATTATCGGCTGCCCTCAGCTTTGCCTGAAACCAGCGTTCCTGCTCCCCCTTCTGCTCCATCATAAGGAATAATTATTCCCTTGGCATAAGCCTTAGCAATTTCTCATAGAGTGGATGAGTTATTGGTTGAATCTGAATTAATGGCTAAGAAAGATCTAAATTCATTGCGGTCGTCAACACAGTAGCACAATGGTTAGCACTGCTGCCTCACAGCGCCAGAGACCCGCGTTCAATTCCTGCCTCAGATGACTGTCCGTGTGGAGTTTACGCATTCTCCCTGTGTCTGCGTGGATTTCCTGCAGATTGACCATGCTAAATTGCTTGGGGTGTGGGTCAGTGTGGACGTTTTGGGCCAAACGGCCTGTTTCTACACTGTGAGTAATCTAATTTAACTACTCAATTAACCAACTAGTCTTAAGAATAAAGGGATACATTCGCTCATGTCTCGAATCTATTATATTTCCCTTAATCTTAATCAATAAGTACACTGCTTCATTGTCAGAAATGGTAATATTCCCAATTGTGCAGGATGCCACCGAATCTAAGATTGTCGCAGGAATGGGAAAGATATCAACCCTCGTGTGGCATTTATGCCGGTTAAAGAAGAAAATAAAATCCCTACTTGTGATGTGGATCTGCCACCAGACATCCACCAGCTCTCGTTATGCACACATATCCACGAATTGCTTAATTATATTTCCCATGACTAACCTATCTAATCTACACATCCCTGGGCACTATGGGCAATTTAGCATGGCTAATCCGCTCTAAACTGCATATCTTTGGACTGTGGGAAGAAACCCACACAGACATGGGGAAAATGATCAAAATCCATATAGAGGGTTGCCCGATGTTGGAATTGAACGCAGTTCCTTGGTGATGGGAGGTAGCAGTACTAACCACAGATCCACCATGCACATCCGTTAGTTTTATTAGCTACTTGGTGCGAACTAAAGAAATCTGCCTGACTTGTTCCTGTCACTGAACCGGACTCAGTCTGAGATCTTTATCATCGGCCATATCACCAACCTGGTTACATTTAAAATTTGGTGTCAGCAGTGGAGGAGTGGGACGAGAAAGGAAACAGTGACCCCCTCCAATATCCGTCAGAGCAGGAATTAGGAGAAATTCACAAAGTGGAATTTCAGTCAAATAGGAGATCTCATACGAAGAAGTTTGGGATGGCTGTACCTTTATATTTCATCGAAGCTGGCTTTGTTTGATTTTCCATGGACAGGTGAATCAGGGATAATGGTGCATGGAAAGAAAAGTGCAGCTGGGATCACAATGAGATGATCCATGACCTTATTTACTGGTGGAGTAGTGTGAAATGGCTGAATGGCCCACTTGTGTCCCTCAGCCCTGTTTTCTGATGTTCCATTCAGCCCACGGACCTGCTAATCGAGGCAATTCCGATGATTCGGTGTAGTTTTGAAAATGTACTTGGAAAATCCAAGCTGGAGCAAGAAGTGACCACCACCCCCACCCCCCCAATCCCTGTTTCCAGGCTTCCCCTCTCTGTAACTTCTGCTCCTGATGTGGGTCATGTTGCAGACCCATATACGCTGGGAATACAGCCCCCATACCCCACCCAGGGTTAAAACAACAAATCCTCTGCTCTTCCTGAATGCGACATTGTATAACACGATTTCCAGCAAAATAACCCGTTACTTTACAAAAGCATAACATGTGAAATTAATAAATAGGAACAGGAGTAGGTCAATCGGCCCCTCAAGCTAACCCTGTCATTTCATAAGAACATGGCTGACCTACTCCAGGGTTCAACTCCACTTTCTTGCCGACTCCTTGTATCCCACCGCACCTCTCTGGGTTAGGGAATTCCAGACATTCACTACCTTCGGAGAGAAGACATTACTCTGCATCTCAGATTGAAATCGATGTTCCTTATTCGGTATCTTTATCCTCGAGTTCAACACTTTGCCCAAGAATTGAAACTTCTACCTTCTCTAACCCCTTCTGTGTCTTGTATGTTTCTGCAGTATCACTCCTCATTCATTTAAACCCCAATGAATTATCGCCTCACCATTTTAGAGATTCTCAATAACTCAACCCTTTTATCCCAGGAAACTGCCTAACGTACCAACCGAGTTACTTGCTGCATCAGCATACTGATTTTATATTTAATACACAGGCTTTGTACTGCTCCTTTTCTGGAAGTCTTTTCCATTAAATAACAGCCTGTCTTTTGGTTCTCAGTGTCACCATAAACTCGGATATATGTTGCACTCAAATCCCTCCTTCGGGCTGTCAGTATAGATTGTAAATAACTGATGCCATCGGACTCATACCTGTGGTACTCTAGCAGATACACCTTTATCATGAAGATTCATTTATCCAGACTCTCCAATTTCTATGTGCTCACCAATCATCATCCCATGTTAATACATTATCCATCATCCTACGAGCTTCTGTCTTGTGTAAGAACTTTTATTTTGTAATACCTTATGGAAAATCTCTGGAATGCCTGGTGTCTACCAGATCCCCTTAACCAAATCCGCTTGTTACATTCTCAGGCATCTCCAGAAATACTTTGCATAATTTTTTCAGGGCAAATTATTGTTTTCCTTTCACAAACACACACACACTGACTCTGCGTGAAGCTTTTCTAAATGTCCATGCAGGCCAGGATTTCCAAATTAAGCTTGTCCCATTTGCTTTCATTTGGCCCATATGTCTCTAACTGTTTCCCAATCATATGTTTGTCCAAATGAGTTTTAAACATTGTAGCTGTACTGGTATCTGCCACTCTTCCTCTGACAGCTCATCCCATAACCACACCACCCTGTGTTGTAAAAAAGCTACCCCTTCGTTCCTTGTAAATCTTTCCTCTTTCACCTTAAACCTGTGCCTTCTATGGCTGTACTCCCCCATGCAGTTGGAATGATCTTGGCTATTCACCCTATCCATATCTCTCATGATTTTAGAAACTTTTACAATGTCACCACCCAACCTCCTACACTCCATTTGATATTAATTTAAAGAACAAGCATTTAAAGGTAAGCAAATTTGAAACAATATTAAACGTGATAGGTAAACAATACTCAGCCCAAACTTCGTATGGTGATTTGTTTTTCTCCATATTACAATATTAAGGCAGCATGAAATACTTACTAGTGCCAATAAGAAGTCAACTCCTGGATTCCTTTATCTCAAGGGGGCGATGATCTCGACAGTGAAAATGTATTTAAGGCCAGATCTATATAATGCCACATAGTCAACATTCTCCCTCCTGGCCTCCCGATGATCTTGTCTGGTTGTGTCTTCTTTATCTTGCACTCAATAGAGAGAACCCCTTTCCCCCATTCACACCTTAATTTAAACACATTTTCTATCATCCACTCGTTCCCCACTGCTAAAAGCCCGTTTATCTTTGCCACACCCTCTTTTCCCTGTCACCCATCCTCCACCTCTGACAAGCGATTAAAAATCCCAGTTTACAATCCTTTTCAGTTCTGAAAAAGTATTACACTGGGCTTGAAGTCCTAATGATTTTTCTCTGTCTCTGCAGATGATGACAGACCTGCTGAGTTGCTGCAGAAATGAATAGGCACAGAACAAATTTTCACTAAAACAAATAACTATGGATACTGGAAATAAAAATACAAAAATTGCTGGAGAAACTGGGAGCTTTGTAAAGGGTCACTGGACCTGAAAGTTTCACTCTGCATTCACTCCAGAATATACTGCAACATGTTCAGTAAGTTCTTCAGCAATTTCTGTTTTTGGACAATTTCCAAAGAAGGATGTCAAAGATGCTCAAACATCCTGTCCAACATGGAGCACTGTACACTAGGAACTGAACAATAACGCGTGGTGCACAAGTTCCTTGACTCTGAAACTGCATAAGACTGACATCACTGACACTACAGAGCTCTTAATCATGGTCAGGGAGAAAAACAGAGGGAAACACATTCACTTCAAATACAGAAGTTGACATTGTGGAAAAGAAACGGTTTAGTTTATTACCTTAAATGGATTGAGTTAAAGTAACAAATTGGAGGCGAGACACCAGGGAGATGCCCTCAGCAGAATGAGAATAGGAAAATGGAAGTGTTACTGCATCAGAAACCAGGTTAGGTCACTGAATACAGGGCTGATGTCAAGATCTGAATCACGTGAACCTAAACCTGTTGACAACTCATTAAAGCGACGTGACTGGTTACATTCCAAACAGCAGAATTAACTTCTGATGGAGAGGGGAAATGGTCCCAAGGCTAACAGATCGGATCTCAGCTCTGTCGTCCTGCTATATCCAAGCATAAATGTCGGTGGACTATTAAACAATTTACTGGAGGAGAGGACTCCACAAATATCCTCATCCTAAATATTGGAACAACTCTGTACATCAGTGAATAAAAAGTCAAAGATGTGGTGTCTGCAATACCCTCAGCCAGACGTGTTGAATGGATGATCCAACTCACACTCACCATGATGCCCACAGAATCACAGATGCCAGTTTTCAACCAATTTGATTTGCTGTACGTGGCATGAAGGAACAGCTGAACACAGTAGATAGGACAAAGGCAGTGGGCCCTGACCCATTCCTGCAATAGGACTGAAGACTTGTGCTGCACAACAAGCCGTGTCCATGGGGAAGCTGTTTCATTCCAGCTCCAACACTGACATCTCCCTGTCAATGTGGAAAATTACTCAACTATGTCCAGTCCCCGAAGAGGAGAATAATTACAATATGACCAATTGCCACCTCGAACTCCCATCACGACAGTCAAATTGGTGGGACTTTTTTTGACAGAGTATCAAGTAACACCGAAATAATCAGATCAGTGTGGTTTCCGATAGGTCCCTCTGTGGAGATGATGTTGTTGTGGAAATATCATTGGATTACGAATCCAGACCAGAATAATGCTCTGGCAGCTGGTGGAAGTTAAAAATAATTAATACAATATCAAGACATAAAATCTGGTGTTAGTAATAGTGATCTTGTGTCCAATGTTAATTGTAAACATCAATCTCCTTCCCCAATGTACTTTCAGGAAGTGAATCTCCCGTGCTTTCCTAGTCTGGCCTAAAAGTGACTCCAGACGCATAGACATGTGATCAACTCTTCAATGGTCTCTGAATCGGCCAAGCAAGACACTCAATCGTATCAAACTGCTCTGAGATCTTAAAGGATAAAACCGGACAGAACACCTGGCACCAGCTTCGTTATCAGAAAAGCGAACAGGAAATACAGTCCTATCGACCCTACAGAGGCGACCTTCCTAACATCTGAGAGCTTGTGACAACATTGACAGAGCTTTCCCACTGACTGCACACAAACATTGGGAAAGGAGGAGGTCATTCAATGCATTGAGATTTCCCCATGCTAGTTCATGATCGAGCATCTCTTCAATGCAGTTTTCCCCATACAATGTTCATATCCTTTAATATGTTTAAACATTGTGAAATATAGACCGAGAACAGTTGTAGTGCTTTAGGCTCATCAGGTTTCCTCCTCTATTCAATATACACGCGGTTCTTTGATAACGCTTGTGTATTAAATACGATTTGACTGTTTTCTATAAAGTGAACTATCATCCCTGCTTCCAATCTGTCTCACACTGTCAGAGTTTGATATATTTCAATGATATCTCCAGTAATTTTCCTAATCCCTATGAAATACAGGCCCAGTCACCCCAATCCTCTGGTCCCAGAACAAGCCTGTCATCCCAGAGATCAGTCTGGTCATCCTCCATTGCTCTCCCTCAAATCAGGTTTGTCCTTTACTAGGCAAGGAGACCAAAACTGCAAACAATATTGCACAATGTTCGAGATGGGGTCTCACTAAGGCCCTGTATAGATGCAGTAAATGACCCTTATTCCTGCATTCACATCCCCCTGAAATGAAGGTGAATACACCACTTATCTGATTGCGTTGATACCTTCTTATAATTTTGTTAAAAGTCACTTTCTCAAATATGATTCCCATTTCATAAATCTCTGTTGACTTTGTCTATGCCCATTAATTTCAGTCTAATATTTTTTCTCTAAAACTGTTTAGTTGCTAATTTAGTTGCTATTCCCTTTTTCTCACCAGACAAAAGTTCTCTCTTATTTCCAGGAAGTTTTCTTTTTTTGCTTCTGTGAAGGCATAACTGAAGTATTTATTCCATAGTTCTGCTATTTCCCTGTCCTCAATTATCTGGTATCAGACCGTAAGAAAGCTGCAACATTTTCTCTTAATTTTGCCATTGACATATTTTCAGAAGATATTACAAGTTCACGCATATATACTTTGATAAGGTATTCTTCAGAAACCCATCAATTCCTATCTTAAGCTACTCGATGATTGACCTTCCACATCCATACAATAACAGAAGCACAATCTCTGTTCCATCAGAAATACAGCACGGTCTACATTAGGCCCATTTTCCGACACAAGACCCATAGCTGTGAATCTTATGGCATTTCAACAGCACAAGCATGTATTTTCTAAAGGTTTTTTGGTTACCATGACAATTCCCTTTCAAGAAATGCATTCCAGACACACTCTAGATGAAAAACAGTCCTCAAATCCTCACTCACCCTCAAATCCTTCACTTTAAAAGTGTGGCCCTTTGACTAAAAGGAACAGCTCCTCTCTATCCACCCTCTCCATGTCCCTTGTAATCTTATCCTTCTGATTCACGGACCCCTTAGCCTTCTCTGCTCCAAAGTAAACAATCCGAGCTTACCCAGCCTCTCTCCATAGCTGTTATACTCCATCCCAGGGAACATCCTGGTGAATCTCCTCTGCACCCCCTCTAGTACAATCACATCCTTCTTGTATTGTGGCTCCGATAACTACACACAGTATTACGTCTTGGTCTGAACAAAGCTCCGCATAGCTCTTATAATCTACGCTTCGAAGTATAAAGGCTGTGTTTACGCTCGCCTATGCTTTCCCAAATTGTGCAATAACCTGTTCAGTCACATTCAGGGATGTGTGGAGAAGTACCCTCTGAGCTTCCTAGTGTGCTGTCATTCATTGAATCCTCGCCAGTCTGGTTCCTTCTTGCAAAGTGCATCACCTCATGTTTATCAGGGTTACATTCCATCTGCCATAGATCCACACATTTGACCATTCCATCCGTGTCTTCCTCTTCACTGTCAACCACCTGGCCAATCTTCGTATCAATCACAAACTTACTTATGACACCCCCCACCCCTCGTCCATATTCACAGCTGCAGCCTTTATGATAAGGTTTAAAATCACAAAACATCAGCTTGTAGTCCAACAGGTTTATTTGGAGGCACGAACTTTCGAAGCGCTGCTTCTTCACCAGGTAGTTGTGCGCTTTGATTAAGCGCTTCGAAAGTTAGTGCCGCCGAATAAGCCTTTTGGACTATAACCTGGTGTTATGCAATTATTAGCTTTATCCACCCCAGTACAACACCAACATCTCCGAATCAGAAATAATAAGAGACAGAGCACTGATCCCTGTGGTACACCATTAGACTCTAGCCTCCAATCACACAAACAGCCTTCTACCACCACCCTCTGTCTCCTACCACTAAAGTTGATTTAGATGCAATTTCGCAAGTCACTAATGAGTCCTACCTGTTCCCTGATTATTCTGTTCCGCTGGAGACACTTGCAGAATATCTGGACATTCTCCCTGAGCTTGTCTGCCAGTAGGTTTCCATGCCCCTGTGTTAGTTAGTCCCCTCCAAGTGATGAATTTCTTCCTTATTGAAGTCTTAACTGGCCTGTCCCAGATCCTGCCTTAATTTGCCTTGACTGTGGCATAGACAGAGGGCAGTATTCTGTTAATTTCCAACTTGTCAGATGTTTTGTGAATTTTCTAAATTTCACTGTGACCCAACTCTCATTCTTTGAATCTCTAGAGAACACAGGCCGAGTTTCCTCATCAGGCTATCTCACCCTCTGAGGGATTAATCTGAAGAATGTCCATTGCACTTTCTCTGTGGTCAGTATATTCTTTCTGAGATTCGGTCACCAAAACCGCACAAAATACTCCAGGTACAGTCCCACCAACACGCTGTGAAACTGCTTCAACATGTCTTTACATCGATGTTCTGACTCTCTTAAAAGAATGCGCACCAAACTTTAACTTTCCACTTACATATATTCCTCCAAATACCCTTCACATTCATTGTATTTACAAACTCACCGAGTTCGCATAGAAACCCTTCCAAAAATCCAATATATACCACTTCCACTAGTTCCACATTATCTATTCTGTAAGAAACAACTTCAAACAATTCCGAAGTTTATCAAGTATGATTTCTCTATCAGAAATGCATGCTGATTATCTCCATTGTTGCTGTTAATTTCCAGATATCAAAAACGTCATCCTGTGATGTAGATTCTAACAGTTTCCCTACAGATGTCAAGTTAATTCGTCTGCAGTTCTCACGCTACGTCTGTTTCCCTTTGTAGCTGTTTGGATCCATTCCATTCATCGATAGTGCTTGGATCAAGTTTATCCACAATAGTTTCCGGTCTCTGCAGAATGTGCAGGAAATAAAACAAAGTCATCGACAATTCATTTAACCCTACTATTGGTGATTTATTTCTGACATTTTCATATGAAGTACATCTGTTTCGTCAGACTTAGCAATGCTCAATCCAGCTCCATGTTCAAGTACTACCTTGTTACTGATATGAAATGACTTTATGTCTTTAGGTCCAGAAGGCCGATATGATCACTTGGTATTCCTGGGGGGTTTTCTGGATATTCCTCGATGAAGACAGCTGTAAAGTAACTGGTTGATGTCTTGGCCATTTTCCTGTTCTCAACAATGACCTCTCCTCTCCCGATTACAAATTTCCACATCTGACCTTGCTTTTATTTTGTTTCCTTTGAAATATAGATCGTAGATTGATGCAGTCTTTGCGTTCCTGTTTGTTAGCAGGTATGTTCTCTTTTTGATTTCCTTTTCAGTTTCATTGTCCTCCTTTCCTGGATCGTTAATTTCTAAGAATTCTCAGCTTTCTAGAATATCTGGAATTCTTCTGAAGTCACTTCCTATGATTAATATATTTTCTAATTTGTTATGTTAACCATTATTGAGTCACTTTCTCACTCTTTCATGTTTGTACCTGAAATAAATAGACGTATTTTTCAGACTTTGCAGTATTTCTAAAAACTCCTTGTCCTGACCAGATACATTCAGGAACACTGCAGGAGGATAGGAGGACAGAGAAGAAATTGCGGGAGCCCTGCTTGGCTCTTTTCCATCATTGCTGGCCAACAATTGAGGTCCTGGAAGACTGGAGGGTAGAGAATGCTGAGCACATTTACAAGAATGGCTACAATGATACACCTGGGAACTAAAGACCAGTAAACCTAAAATCTAGTGGGTAGGTTACTTGAGAAGATTCACAGATATTGAATATACCTGCATTTGGAAAGACAGGGTGTGATTCGGAGTAAGAATAGAATGGTTCTGGAAAAGCAGAGCAGGTCAGGTAACATCCGAGGAGCAGGAAAATCGATGGTTTGGCAAAAGCCCTTCATCAAATCCAGCACAGCTTTGTGCAAGGGAGACCATGACTCGTAAATGTGTTGGAGTTTTTTGATGAAGTGACCAGCATCATTGGGGTGGGAAGGGTGGTATACGTAGTCTATATGGATTCCAGTATGACCTCCGGTAAGGTTCCACGTTTTCCGCTGCTCTGGAACGTTAGATCGCATGGAATTGAGAGGAAACTGGCAAATTAGGTACAAAATTGGATTGATGGTAGGAAGCAGAGGATAATATTGGAAGAATGCTGGTCAGACTGGAGGCCTGTAACTAGTGGAATGCCTCAGGGGTTGGTGCTGGGACCACTGCATATTACTTATACCTGTGATTTAGATGAAAATGTACAGGCATGATTTATAAGTTTGAAGACGACACTAAAATAGGCGGCATCATGGAGAGTGAGGAACGTTATGATAAATTTCAGAAATTACAGCAGTACTTTGATCAGCTGGGGAAGTCGCCTGAGAATTTGCAAATGGATTTTAATATTGATCATTGTAAGTTCTTGCATTATTTAAAGTCAAATCAAGTTTGGAGTTTCATGGTGAATGGTTGTGACCTAAGGAGTGTAGTGGAATAGAGGGACCTTGGAATTCAGGTGCATGGTTCTCTAAAAGTTGAATCAGAGGGAGACAGTGCAGTGAAGAAAGCTTTTGGCACACTAGTTTTAATCAGTGTATTTCACTGAGTATCGAAATTAGGGAGTTTTTTTGCAGTTATACAGTACGCTGCTGAGGCCATATTTGTAGCGTTATGTTCAGTTTTGTTCACTTTGCTTTACGAAGGATGTTTTTAAACTGGAAAGAATGCAGAAAAATATATAAGGATGTTGCCAAGGACTCAATGGACTGAGTTATAGGGAGAGGTTGGACAAGTTAGGACTTGTTACTTCGATGTGTTGAGACTGAGGGAGGATCAGATTGAAGTCTGTAAGATCGTGACAGGCATGGATAGAGTCTTTTTCCCCAGGGTTGGGCAGTCACAAACTATAGGGCTTCAGTTTAAGGTCAGAGCGGAAAGAATAAAAGGGAACCTGAGGAACAACCTTTTTTACACACAGGGGCCGGTACGCATATGGAATGAGCTACCAGGGGAAGTGATTGAGGCGGATACATTAACAACCTTTAAAAGTCTTTTGGACAATACCCGGATAGGAAAGGATTAGAAGGATACGGGGCAATGACAGGGAAATGTGGTTGAATGTTATATTGTTCTTTCCCAATTCACTGGAGCTATCTTGACCCTTTAGCCTCCAGTCTTCCATGATGTTAAACTAGAAAGTTCAAGCATTCTATATTGTACACATACGCTGTGTAACGTGCACTTTATTAATGTTATTATTCCTTAAACGTTGCTTCAGTACAATGTTACTAATTCGTCATTCTGACCACACAATGCTAAATGCAAAATAACCTGCTCTCTAGTTTGCTTCACAATATACTCTTCAACAGGATTTATTTTTCACAACATGAGCAGTCACTTAGTTAATGCAGTTTATATGCAACTTGAGACCATCGAATAAGATTGCACTGTCCACAATACATGCCTATCTAATTTTCGGAGCATATGATGCTGAGATTTTTTGATAGCGTTTTGGTTTTGATATACAACACAGCAATATTTGCTTCTCCTTGCTATCTGTAAGCTCTACCTAAACTGATTCTGTGGAAGCTGATGGAACGGTCTGTGTCGTTATTAGTAACAGATTTGGACAAGATATTCGCTGAGATGATGTGAAGGAATGTTCTGCAATACAGGATAAGCATCGATACTCTCCCCGCTCTGTCAGAATAAGAGGCACCGTATATTCTCACTCACTGTATATCTGTTCTCGCACCGACCCCCCCACCCGCCCCCCCCCCCCCCCCCCCCCCCCCCCCGCTGAAGAAGGTTCACGCTCTATCTCCAGATAAGGGCTCTATTTCCAGATAAGGCTCAGGCACTATCGCTCTCACTAATTTCTTCCTCACTTTCTCTGTCACCTACGCAGTACCCCCCACACTAATAATACTGTATGGAATCAAAACTGTCGACTGACGCATTCCAGACACCTCACAATTCCTCCCAACTGCACCAGCACGAACAGCAGGTCACCAATTTCCACTCTCCCTCTCACCCTCCCTTTCTCCCATTCCAGGAGGAAGAGGCTGGAATAGGACAGAAAGGCAAAGCCGGGTGGTGGAGTGCCCGACATCCACTCCCTCACCCCCTCCCCTTGCCATGTGGGTAGAACACTGGTACAAGCCAGAGAGGACTCGGACACCTCGTGAGGAGATTCTGAAACATCCATGTCCCACTGACCAATTAAGGAGCAATGTTCAGTGAAATACAATTCTCTCTTTAAACCCACTGGCAGTTCCAACGACAGTCCTTTCACATCCAAAGAAAAGACACAGAGACACAGAAATACACAGAAGTATTGGTAAGCACCCCAACATACGAACACACACAATACTTACAAGGAGATAGGCATACACACAGGTAGAAACACACAGAGGCATATTCAGTCACATACGAATAGACACAAACACAGTTAAGAAACACACAGGCTGATACACAGACAAACAGACATAGACACACAAACACACAGATAATAAGACATGGACACACTCGTATATATATAAACACACACAAGCACGCACACACGCACACATATACACACACACAGAGACACATACACACACAAATACAGACGCACACACACACACACACACAAACACACATAGACAGACACACAGGGGAACAGAAACTAGTGTCATTAAGACGCAAATCGATATTTTTCGGATTTGTAAGGGGATCAAGGATTCTAGGGCGAAGGCAGAAGAATGAGGTTGAGGTGCATGTAAGAAATTATTGAATAGAATTTTAGACTCGACGGGCCGAATGGCCTCATTCTGCTCCTTGATTTAATGTTCTTGTGGTGTTATGCTATCAGGTATTCTCTTCCTGAGACAGCAGCAGATGCTGGGTTTGATACATAGTTAATTGGAAAGGGTCAGCGGGAATGTCGGAAAGTTTGAAGTCTGGAATGCTTTATGTTTATTCCTAATTATTCTGTCCTTATGTCTGAAAAGAAGTGGTGATTTGATGTTAGGTTAACACGGTTTAAAATAACGGGTCCCTCAATTAAATAAGGTCGTCCCTTTCACTTTAGTGTTGTTCTATCTGTGGTGTCATCATCCTCAGGGAGCAGTGAAGCCTCGGTTATTGAAGATATTCAACGCTAAGCTAGCGACTGATCTTTGCTGGACAGGAGAGTCAATGTTTATTGGGAACAGACAGGAGACGGATGGTCAGACACAATCGGATCAGCCATTAGCATTCTAAATAGTGCAGACGAATGGCCAACTGCTTCCCCTATCCCATGCGCTGTGCCCTCAATCCATCCTTGAGTCTATTACAGAGATGTACTGCTGCCCCTACCACATGTATTGTTCCCTCAATCCACCCCTCAAGGCTATCACAGAGATAAACTGCTGCCCCTACCCCTTGTGTTGTTCCGTCAATCCTCCCTCGAGGCTGTTACAGAGATGTACTGCTGCACCTATCCCATGTGTTTCCACTAAATCCACCCCTCGATGCTGTGACAATGTAGGAGACCACCCCTTTCAGTCAGGCAGGATCGTAACAATGAGACGGGAGAAGACCATTCTGCCCCTCGAAGGAGTTACACAGGAATAGAGAATGAAGTAATTCAGATCGTTGAGTACATTACACAGACCATGAGGAGACCATTCAACCCACCTTATGTGCTACACAGGAACGGGGCAGCTGTCGCTAACAGGAAATAGAGAGTAGAGGTAAATGTTTATGTTCAGGTTGTAAAGCTGTAAATAATGTAGTGCTCTAGAGATCATTGTGGGATCATTAATGACAAATAATCTGTATCAAAGATCTGGAGGAAGGGAACTGAATGGCGCAAAGCTCAATTAGCGCATCACCAAGATTATCGTTCAAGATGTCGTCAAATGGAGGTACTGAGTCTGCAATGTGACACAGACAGGGAAGGTTAGTAACCAAACCTTCAAGAGAAAGAACATAAGGTGAGTTGTCTACTGTGGCAGGAAGGATAAAACAATGGCGAACAATTCAAATGGAGAGAGATTGCAGAACTCTGTGATACAGGCCGTTTCCATGTTCCTGGGACATGAATTATATGAAGTCAGTCTGCAGATGCAGCAGAAGGTAAGTGGAAGGTAAGTGGAAAGATGTTGTTTCTGGCAAAGGTTATCACGTTTAAAGAGGAATGTTTAACTGCATCTGAACGGGGCATTGCTGAGGCCACATCGGATACACTGTATGCAGTTTTAATCACCGAAACTTAAAAAAAGATATAATTCTTTCAGAAGAGTTTCATAGATGTTTCCCTTCACACATTCCTGGAAGGAAGGCCTTTTGTTGTGGGGGGTTATCAGTTTTGATCTGAGATGAGAAATCTTCTTGAACCATACATGACTTTCTGAAAGGTGTTTCAGCTGGTTGCATGTTTCCTCTTGTTAAGGAGTATAAAGCTAGAGAACAATTTTAAGAATAAGATGCATTGATGTCAACACATGTATTATATAGACATCGACAGATATTAACAAATTACATAGACGCATATAAACATGTCATCAGATGATAAAGCAGGAACTTTTTTTCTGTTGAAAGACACTGTGTACAACAACAGCGATGATGCACCTTCATATCGTCCATTATCATCCATTCCAGAGAATGCTCCAGGAGAGCACACATGGCCCAGTTTGATGTTCAGTTGACATTATTGTATGGTTCAACATAGAGAGGGAGAAACATGTTCCCTGCCTGAGAAGCAGCAGCTGATTGATCCCTCTCTCTTTCTTTGTCCACCGGATAGGAAAATCTGAGACCATAAAATCCCTGAGTTATCTTCACCACTTGGGAAGCATTCCTAGTGAGGACTCATTGGAATCTCTCCACTGCTGGAAGCAAAGGGAGTTCAGCCAAACCCAACTGTTCCACAAATAATTCCCATTACCAACAGCTTGTGTGAGTAGATTAATGTCAAAGGCAGAATAACATTTGGGACATTCTATCTTTTTACCATTTTTTGTGAGTTTAACTTCCTGAATTTCACATTTTTCTCAAAAATGACCCAGGCTGAGTCCTAAACAATTGGCCATATCACTAAACTGCCTACATTTAAAATTTGTTGTAACCAGTGGAGGAGTGGAACTGGAAAAGGATACAGTGACCCTCTAACATTTGTCAGAACACGAATGAGAAATTATTATTAGATTGTTCAAGTGGGAATTTCCTTTACCAAACGTTTATGGTGCCTGGATGTTTGCATTTGTTCAAAGTTGTGCTGTATTCAAACATTTGACAGGCGGGTGCATGTACGAAAATTGTATGCAGACAGGAAACTGTTGCTGAAACCACAATTAGAGCAACTATGATCTTTGTGCCTTGTGGAGCAGTGACAACGTGTCTAATGACCCACTCCTGATCCTCAGTCCTACGTTCCTATGTTCAATTCAGCCCCTCAAACCTCCTGCACTAGTGTTGACGGGGGCATCTTACTCCAAACACCTGGTCCACAGTAACACAGGATCTCATTCATTCCCTCCAGGCTGTCACACATTGTTTGGTGTGGGTTGGAAAATGTTACTTCAAAACCAAGGCTGGGTTAGAAAGACAACTCTGGTCTCTTTACAGAGTGCCTCCTCTGTGCAACTTGTGCTTTATTTGTTGGTCATGGTATAGACGCAGATTCACTGTGAATTCAGCCCCAAGACCTCACTAATTGATGACTCAAAGAGTACTTTGCTCTCTGTGATTGCAACGTTCAATAACAGAACGTGCAGGAAAATTACAACCATTAACTTTGTAATTACAGAATATGAAAAAATAATGTACAGGATCAGGTCGTTCGGATAATCAAGACATTGTATACGATCATGGGCGATCTACTGTTCGTATTAACTCATCTTTCATGTCCAATTCTTCACACCCTCTCAGCTCTCTGGCAGATCAAAAATCCATCTACCACCTTTTAAAATACTTTCAGTGATGTAGCTCCCCTTGCTCTCGAGACAAGATAATTCCTGACATTCAATACCCTCTGTGAGAGGAAAACACTCCCCACACAGACTCCATCACCTATTGATATGAACACAGGGGCTCAGCAAAGAATGAATAGCCTTGATATCAAGGCAGTATTTGACGAAGAATGTCATCGGAAGCGCCATCTTATTTGAGCTTAATGGGAATCAGGTGTCCCCTCCGGGGGTCTTTCAGAGCACAAAGGAAAATGTTACTTCAACACCCAGGCTGTGGGTGGGAGCCGAAAATCTTCTCAGTCCCAGGACATCTCTTCAGGAGATCCTCAGGGTAGCTTCCTCAGCACAAACATCTTCAGTTGCTTCATCAATGTCTTTCCCCATCATAAGACCGGAGGTGGGGATGGTCACAGAGGGTTACACAACGTTCAGAACATTTTGTCTCCCATCAGCTCCTGATACAGCCTGTGTATGTGTTCAGTAAGACCCAGACAACATTCAGGCTTGTGCTGTTAAAGTGTCGGTAACACTCATGTAACAGTGCTGTCAGACACAGTTAAAAGAGGAGCTCATTCAACATCTCAAGCTGGTTACATACAGAAATGTGGAAGGCATTCAGCCCATCGAAACTACTGAACAATTAGAGAGACAGCCCATTCAATACTCCTGCTTGTTCCACAGGAAGAGAAAGAGTCTGGTCAGTACATCGAGCTGTTAAACAGGATCAGGTAGAGTCCAATCAGACCCTTGAACCTGTTTCATGGGATTTGGAGGAGGCCATTCTGCCCCATTGGATAGTTATACATAACAGGAGGGTGTCACTGATGCTCCAATATGACAAACTAATGGAGGTTCCTCGTGGGCAATTGCCGGTTGAACATCTGCTACTTTAAAGTGGTTTGCTGGCAGTGAGGATGGAAGCCAGATGTTTTGCATCAAATCTCAAAGAGGCATCTTCTATCTCTGAGTCGACAGACCCATGTTCTCCATGGAGGTTAGAAAATGATGGGAATAGTTAACTGTTTTAGAATGAAGACATTGTGGCTGCTTTCAGGTGTTTGGATAACGTGATGTTCAGTGTAACATCACACACCAAACGCATTATATTCAAAGTCTGACACTTTCTCTCTATCTATCGATAAAGGGAGTGGGGGTGAAGTGAGGGGAACGTCCTTAAAGGCTCTTGTAACTTGAGTAAAAACAAGCCTTGGATGTTATCACCGTATCGATGTTTGTTTATAACATCATGAGAGACTGTCCATTCCGCTTAAGTTTCAATGCAATCATCTTTTATTCTCTCACAGCGCTAAAGATTAATTTTCATTCACCCCTCATTTTACCACCATCCCAGGGATTAGTCTGGTGAAAAATCTTTGCACTCTGTCTGTGGCAGGGCGATTATTTCTTGTAAAGGAAAAAAAAAATCTGCCCACAATGTCCCAAAGACTGCCTCAACAACACTCTCACAATAATTCCTTTTTCTCACTGAGAATCTCCGTTTCTTTCCTATGGCGTAAAAAGCCTTTCCGTCTCGCATAGCTGCACCTGAAGTGGAATGTAAAAGCTCCTTACATCTGTATGTGAGCATCAACAAAGCCAGCAGCAGAGTTCCTATGGGAAATGAACATCACACTCAGGGAAAGACTAAGAAAGAATGCACTTTAAATAAGGAATGGTCACACACCTGAATGGAAATGAGCCGTAGGAATATGTGAAACAGGCAGAGGAAGGGAGCTATCTTTCCTTTTTTTCTTCCCTCATATGTCAGGGCAGCATGTTATGCCTATCTTGAACTGAGTGGATGGTTCAGCTGTTCGACAGGGCAGTAAATAGTAAAACACATTGCTGTGGATTTGCACTCACACAGACTAATCTCTGGGCTGGTGGTAAAATGAGGGGTGAATGAAGATTTATCTTTCGCGCTGTGAGAGAATAAAAGATGATTGCAATGAAACTTAAGGGGAATGGACAGTCTTTCATGATGTTCTAAACAGATATTGATACGGTGATGAAATCCATGGCTTGGTTCTACTCGGGTTACAAGAGCCTCTGAGGACGTTCCCCTCACCCCACCGCCACTCCCTATATCGATTGAGAGAGAGACAGAGAGAGAGAGAGGGTCAGACTTTGAATATAGTGCATTTGGTGTATGATCCTACACTGATCAGGGGAGGATGACCCATTGCCTTCACTAAAGGACATGAGGCAAGCAGTATGGCTTTTTATAATTAATGATGATGGTTTCACTTCAATGCCGCCAATTCCTTCATATTAACAGATTATTATTCTGTGGCTCTAGATTATGAGTCAATGCTCCCACTCATACCATGGGATAACACTTTGAACTGAATCCTTAATTAATAAAAGAGGCAAGCCCTCCAGTGACACATTTAGGGTCCACGCAGACTGACATTAATCACAGTCACTGAACAAATAGCTGCAGCCAACGCCTTTCAATTCAATACTGTTTTATTAAAATTCAAAATAATGATTAACATTTACACAGTCTGGATTGGATATGTGAGGGTGACTGAGGGAACTAATGTTGAGTCTGGTAGATTAATTGTGTGTAACCATTCAGTCTGAATTGGATATGGAAGTAATGCCATTAGGTTATCGGAACACCAACATGCTTCTCTGCTTATAAATGGAAACATGGACCCTATAACTACTGCTGAGGCATGACAATATCAGTAAGAGATTGAGAGAACTTTTATAGGCCATGATCTGGAGTGAATATTTACTTAAGACAGCGGGATTTTATAACAGACATGTGTGGTAAGCAGAGAATTGCACCTAAGAGACAATGGGGACTCCAGATGTTGGAGAATTAAGTGTAGATAAAGCATGATAGTGGAGAAGGCACAGTAGGTCAGGCAGCTTCCGAGGAGCAAGAGAGTTAACGTTTCAGGCAGGGCCCTTCTTCAGAACTGCGAAGGAGTAAAGGGGCTGACAAATAAATGGGTGGTAGGGGTGAGGCTGGGGGAAAAGTTGGTGATAGGTGGGCGAAACTAGAATGTGATAGTGATAGATCACTGGGGAATTGGAGCAGATCGGTGGAAAGGAAGATGGACGGATAGGTTCCCACGAGAGGCGGATGTGAGTCAAAGGGTCGGATCTGGGATCTGGGTCGTCGAGGGGAGGTTTGCTAATTAGTAAGTTCAATGTTCATGCCGTGTGTTTGTCGGCTCCCGAGGCAGAAGATGAGGTGTTCCTAGAGTCATCCTGGCATATCTCTCCTGAACCTTAATAATCTCCTTCCAATATCGGAACTGCACACAGTACTGCAGAAGAGGATTCATCAATGTCCTGCACAATCTCAGCATGTCTTCTCAACTTGTAACCACAAAAGTCTGAGCAAAGATGTAACCTTAAACACCTTGTCTATAAGTGCCACAAACTTCTGTGAATTCGATCTGCACCTGTAGGTCCCTTTTATCTACAACACTACTAACGCACTACTATTAATTGTATAAGCCCCCCCCTCCGCTTTTTTATTTTACCAAAATGCAACACCTCGCATTTATCCAAGTTAAACCCGAACTGCCACACCTCAACCCAATGAGTGATATTACTTGCCTCTCACCCTCCTGCTTCAGGTTTAAACGGCCCTCCCCTCTCCAGAAGGCCTACAAACACAGGCCTTGAATTTCCCAAAGACCAAGAGCTTGATTTGCTTTGTGCAAGCAGAGGGAGGAGAGGGTAAGGAGAGGCTGAAAAGTAAACCGATGCCTTGTATCACTTAATAATTTCAGGAAGGGGGAAGCCACATGTGAGAGGTTGGAAATAGTGGCCAGTGTTTTTTGGCCAGAAATTGTGCTCTTTCCTCATCTCTGGTGTTCAGTATTGATATCTATTCGAAATCCCTCACTTTAGATTAATTAGAAAAAAATATCCTAAAGTGTGGAAACAGGCCCTTCGGCCCGACAAGTCCACACTGCCCCGCCGAAGCGCAACCCACCCATACCCCTTACCTAACACTACGGACAATTTAGCATGGCCAATTCACCTGGCTTGCACATCTTTGGACTGTGGGAGGAAACCGGAGCACCCGAAGGAAACCCACGCAGACACGTGACTTGATACAGTCCATGCAAACTCCACAGTCAGTCGCACTGCGGCGGGAATTGAACCCGGGTCTCTGGGGCTGCAGTGCTAACCACTGTGACACCGTGCCGCTCATAGTGCAGAGTGTTTCTGCAAGATTTCTTGCCCTAATTTTGCAGATTACAGATAATGGCTATTGAAGCTGGAAATCATAGCCAAGCAAATAACGTAGTTCATTCTTCATCTCGATGGCAGAGCACATGCACTCATCATCCTATAGTTGAGGCTAATACCTTTTATTTGTTTAACAATGAGAACTGTTGCCTGTGTTTTTCAGTAATGTTAATCAGAATTTAATAAATCCATATACAGCTGAAAACTGACACTTAAAATATGACTCAAATTCTGGGCATGGTTTTAGTCTTGCGTAGTGGGTAGCACCCCTGCCCCTGGGTCAGAGCTCTGAATTCGATTCCCTTCCATGAACTTGTGGTACTGTCACTTTCTCTGGAATAGATGATCTTGATTCTGTTGTGGGGGTGTGTCACAGTATGTTCAAAGAATGCTGATGAATGAACACACAGGAGAATCATGTTGCAGCTTTAGGGGCGGTAGTGCCTCGACCTCTGAGCCTTAAGGTTCACACCCCACAGAGATGTTTCGTTATATGTCTGCGCACGTGGATTAAAATGATGTTTGAAATGTGACTTGATGCAGTCCATGCAAAGACTGCACAAGACACTACATAGGACAAACAGGGAGACAGCTAACGATTCGCATCCATGAACACCAACTAGCCACGGAACGACACGACCAGCTATCCTTAGTAGCCACAAACGCAGATGGCAAGCAACATGAGTTCAACTGGGACAACACTACTATTACAGGACAAGCCAAACAGAAAACAGCCAGGGAATTCCTCGAGGCATGGCACTGATCAACAGATTCTATCAACAAACACATCGACTTGGACCCAATATATCGGCCATTGCAGCGGACAGGTGGAACTGACAACTGGAAGCGGCAGAGACAAACCACTATAAATGCCGGAGGAAACATCACAGAAGCGCTTCACAGGAGGCCCCCAACCACTGAGGATGGCACCTAGACCGGGGAAGAAACATCTGCAATATAAATTCCCAGCTCGGCGAACAGAAACACAACAAATATGCACAGAAGCACAGACAAAACACCCTCCACCACAACCCAGACTCCTGCCAGTAAACAGTTGTACACAGAAACACACAAACACAACCCTACACCACCAAGTTGTTTCCTGCTATTGGTCAGATATACACAGAAACACACGCAAAATCCCCTTTTACCACTCTGTCTCCTGCCATTAAACAGAAATACACAGCAATGGACACACACAAACCTCTAACAACACGCTGTCTCCTGCAATTCAACTGATATATAAATAAAGCACAAATGCACACAACCATTCATCGCCACCCTGTCTCCCGCCATTAAACAGGGATACACAGAAACGCATACACAAGCCTGCACCAATACCTGTCTCCTGTTATTTAACAGTTATAGACAGAAACACAAGCATACAACTTTCCACCTGTCTTTCCACTTTCCACCCTTTCTCCTGCCATTAAACAGATATATGCAAAATCACACACACACAACCCTCCACCTCCGCCCTATCTCCCGCCACTGGACAGGAATATGCAGAAACACATACAAACCAACCTGCACCAATACCTGTCTTCTGTTATTAAACAGTTATAGACAAAAACACAAGCACACAACCTTCCACCACCACCCTGTCTCCTGCCATTAAACAGATATATGCAGAAACACACACAGCCAACCCTCTATCAGCACACTGTCTCCTTCAATTAAATAGATATACACGGAAACACACACACACAGCCCTCCACCAAAACCATGGTTTTCCGCCATTAATCAGATATACACTGAAACACACAACACAATCCTCCACCACCACGTTGTCTCCCGCTATTAAGCAGATATACACAGAAACACACACACGTGCACGCACACACAACCCTTTACTAACACCCTGCCTCCGATCAATACACAGATATACACAGAAACACACACAATACTCTAAACCACCTTCCTGTCTCCTGCCATGAAACAAATATAAGAGAAACACACACACAAAACACTCCATGACCACCTTGTCTCCTGCGATTAAACAGATATACACAGAAACACACGCACACATGCACAGACACGCTCGCACACACAACTCTTGACACACAATTTGTTTCCTGCAATTAAACAGACATACACAGAAACACACAAACACAACCCTTCACCACCACATTGTTTCCTGTCATTAAACAGATATATACAGAAACACTCACACACAACCCTCCACGACCACCCTGTCACCTGCAATTAATCAGATATACACAAAACACACACTCACAACCCTCCACCATCGTCCCGCATCCCGCCATTAAACAGGGATATGCAGAAACACATACACACCAACCTGCACCAATACCAGTCTCCTGTTATTAAACTGATATGGACAGAAACACAAGCACACAAACTTCCACCACCACCCGGTCTCCTGCCATTAAGCAAATATATGAAGAAACACACACACACACACAACCCTCCACCATCACGCTGTCACCTTCCATTAAACAGATATACACAGAAATACACACACACAAAACCCTGCACCACAGCCTGTTTCCTGCGATTAATCAGACATACTCTGAAACACACAACACAACTCTCCACCACCACGTTGTCTCCCGCTATTAAGCAGATATACACAGAAACACACACACAACCCTCCACTAACACCCTGTCACCTACCAATAAAGAGATATACACAGAAACACACTCAAAAGTAAACCACCTCCGTCTCCTTCCATTAAACAGATAAACACAGAAACATGCACACAAGCCTTCACGAACATCCTGTCTGCTGCCATTACACAGATACGCACACACACACACACACACACACACACACACAGACACGCACACACACACGCATCAACCATCACACACTCTCCGGCAATTAACAGATATAAATAGAAACACATACACATCTCGACACCATCACCCTGTCCCCTGCCATTAAACAGACACACACAGAAACGCATACACAATCCTCTACCACCACAGTGTTTCCTGACATTAAACAGATATACACAGGAACACACACTCACCATTCTCCACCACCACGCTGCCTTCTGCCATTAAAAAGAAATTTACACAAACACACACAACCGTCCATCACCATCCTGTCTCCTACGATTAAACATATATGCACAGAAACACGCACACACCGTGCTCTACCACCACCCTATCCCCTGTCATTAAACAGATATGCACTGAAACACACACCCCCAACCGTCAATCACCAACCTGTCTCCTGCAATTAAACAGATATACACGGAAACACGCACATATTCCCTCCACCACCACCCTGTCTCCTGCCATTAAACAAATATATGCAGAAACACACATACACAACCCTCCACCATCACGCTGTCACCTTCCATTAAATAGATATACAGACACACACACTTACACACACACACCACCCTCCACTACCATCCTGCCTCCAGTCAATAAACAGATATACACAGAAACACATACAAAAACCTAAACCACCCTCCTGTCTCCTGCCACGAAACAAATATAACAGAAATACACACACAAAACACTCCATGACCACCTTGTCTCCTGTGATTAAACAGATGTACACAGAAACACACACACACAATCATCCACGTCACACTGTCTCCTGCCATTAAACAGATATAAACAGAAACACCCACATAAAATCCTCCAAGACCATCCCATCTCCTGCCATTACACAGATCCACACAGAAATACGCACACACAAGCCTCCACGAACATCCTGTCTGCTGCCATTACAAAGATATACACACAAACACATACGCACACACAACCCTTCACACACAATTTGTTTCCTGTCATTAATCAAATATACACAGAAACACACACACAACCCTCCAAAGTCGCCCTGCCTCCCGCCATTAAACAGGGATATGCAGAAACACATACACACCAACCTGCAGCAATACCTGTCTCCTGTTATTCAACAGGTATAGACAGAAACACAAGCACATAATCTTCCACCACCACCCTGTCTCCTGCCATTAAACAAATATATGCAGAAACACACACGCACAACCCTCCACCAGCACGCTGTCACCTTCCATTAAACAGATATACACAGAAACACACACACACAGCCCTGCGCCACACCGTGTTTCCTGCGATTAATCAGATATACACTGAAACACACAACACAACCCTCCAACACCACGCTGTCTCCGGCTATTAAGCAGATATACACAGAAACACACACAAAACTAAACCACCTCCGTCTCCTGCCATTAAACAGACATACACAGAAACACACACTCGGCTCGCCACCACCACATTGATTCCTGCCACTAAACAGATATACACAGGAATGCACACACCCGCACGCACAAACCTTGATACCAAATTTGTTTCCTGTCAAAAAGCAGATACACACAGAAACACGCACACAACCCTCCACGACCACCCTGTCACCTGCAATTAAACAGATAAATGCAGAAATACACACACATAACTCCAGCATTTTCCTGTCTCCGACCATTAAACAGTTATACACAGAAACACACACTCACTATCCTCCACCTCGACGCTGTCTCCTGCTATGAAACAGAAATTTACAGAAGCATTCAGCAACCCTCCACCACCACCCTGTCCCCTGTCATGAAACAGATATTCACAGAAACACACACACACATATGTCCACCATCACACCCTCTCCGGCAATTAAACAAGAATAAACAGAAATAGACAACCATCTCGACACCACCACCCTGTCTCCTGCCATTAAACAGCCATACACAGAAACACACACACAACCCTCCTCCACCAGCACATTGTTTTCTGCCATTAAACAGGTATACACAGGAATGCACACATACGCACGCACAACACTTGACACCCAATTTGTATCCTGTCATTAAGCAGATATACACAGAAACACAAAAACAACCCTCCACGATCACCCTATATCTTGCAATTAAACAGATACATACAGAAATACATTCACAAAACTCCAGCACCACCCTGTCTCCGGCTATTAAACAGTTATACACAGAAACACACGCTCACCATCCTCCACCTCGATGCTGTCTCCTGCTATTCAACAGAAATTTACAGAAACATGCAGACAACCCACCACCACCAGCCTGTCTCCTGTCATTAAACAGATATACTAAGGAACACAAACACACACAACCCTCCATCACCACCCTGTCTCCTACGATTAAACAGATATACATACAAGCACGCACACACCACCCTCCACCACTGCCCTGTCCCTGTCATGAAACAGATATGCACTGAAAACCACACACACACACCCAACCCTCCATCACCAACCTGTTTCCTGCAATTAAACAGATATACACAGAAACACGACACATACTCACTCCACCACCGCCATGTCTCCTGCCATTAAACGGATGTACACAGAAACGCAGACCCATACACCCCACAACACCACCTTGTCTCCTGTCATTAAACAGATATGCAATGAAACACACACGTATCTCTCTACCACCTCCTTGTCCCCAACACTTAAATAGATATACACAGAAACACATACATGCACAGCCCTTCCACGACCACCCAGTCTCCTGCCATTAAACAGATATACACAGAAACACACACACAACCCTCCATCACCACCCTGTCTCCTGCCATTGAGCAGATATACACAGAAATGCACACACAATCCTCGACCACCACCCTGTCTCCTGTCATTAAAAAGATAAACACAGAAACAAGCCCATACAAACTCTCGACCACCACCTTGACTCCTGCCATTAAACATACATACACAGAAACACATATACAATCTTCCACGTACACCCTGCCTACTGCCCTTAAACAGATATTCACAGAAACGTTCATACATACACAACCCTCCAACACCAGCCTGTCTCCTGCCAGCAAGCAATAGATACAGAAACACAGACACTCTACATTCCACCACCAAACTGTCTCTTGCCATTAAATAGATATACGCAGAAACACACACATACACACATACACCCTCCTCCACCACTGTGTCCTGCAATTACACAGATATATACAGAAACATACACACATATTTCCAGCACTACCCTGTCTCCTGTCATTAAACAGTTATACAAAGAAACATGCACACACACTATCCTCCACCACAACCCTGTCTCCAACCCTTAAATAGATGTATACAGAAACACACGCACACAACACTCCATGAACACCCCGTCTCCTGCCATTAAACAGATATAAACAGAAACACACACATACAACCCTCCACGACCATCCTGTCTCCTGCCATTACACAGATCTACACAGAAACACGCACACATAAGCCTCCACGAACATCCTGTCTCCTACCCATGAACAGATATAAACAGCAACACATATACAAATCCCTCCACCACAATATTTCCTGCAATTAAACATATATACACAGAAACACACACACCATGCTCCTCCATCATCCTGTCTCGTGCAAATAAACAGATACATACAGAAACATGCACACATATTTCTAGCACCACCCTGTCTCCTGTCATTAAACAGTTATACACAGAAACACGCACACACACTACCCTCCACCACCACCATGTCTCAAGCCCTGATATAGACGCATACAGAAACACACGCACACAACACTCCACGAACACCCTGTCTCCTGCTATTAAACAGGTACACACAGAAATACACACACAATCCTCCATCACCACCCTGCCTCCTGTCATTAAACTGAAATGCACTGAAACGCACACACATCCCTCCACCATCACCGTGTTTCGTGCCTTTAATCAGATATACACAGGAACACACACTCAAGACCTTCCACCACCACCACCCTGTCTTCAGCCCTGAAATAGATATTAACAGAAACACGCACTCACACAAACCTCCAAGACCACCCTGTCTCCTGCCATTGAGCAGGTATACACAGAAATGCACACACACCTTACCCTCGACCACCACCCTGTCTCCAGCCCTTAAACAGGTCTACACAGAAACACACACACACACACAAAAACCTCCACGGCCACCCCGACTCCTACCCATAAACAGATATACACAGCAACACATACAAGTCCCTCCACCACCACCATGTTTCCTGCAATTGAACATATATACACAGAAACACACACACCATCTTCCTCCATCACCCTGTCTCCTGCAAATACACAGACATAGACAGAAACATACATGCATATCTTCAGCACCATCCTGTGTCAAGTCATTGAACAGTTATACACAGAAACGCACACACAACCCTCCAATACCACCCTGTTCTCCTGCCATTGAGCAGATATAAACAGAAATACATGCACACAACCCTCGACCTCCACCCTGTCTACTGCCCTGAAACAGATATACACCGAAACACAGACACATGCACTCCTCCACCACCCTGTTTCCTGCATTAATCAAATATACACAGAAACACACACACACAACCCTCCACGAACACCAGTCTGTTTCCTGTAATTAAGCAGATGTATACAGAAAAACGCACACAACCCTGCACCACCCTATCAACTACCATTAAACAGACTGGCACACACACATATAACCCACCAACAACACTCTGTCTCCTGGCGTTAAACAGATATGCAGAGAAACACACGCACAACCCTCCATGACCACTCTGTCTCCTGCAATTAAGCAGGTACATACAGAAATACACACATAAAACTCCAGCACTACCCTGTCTCCGGCCATTAAACAGTTATACACAGAAACACACACTCACCATCCTTCACCACCAGCTGTCTCCTGCTATTAAACAGAAATTTACAGAAACATGTAGACAACTGTCCACCACCACCCTGTCTCCTGCCATTAAACAGATATACACAGAAACGCGCACACAACCCTCTATCACCACCCTGTCTTCTGCCATTGAGCAGATATACACAGAAATGCACACACAATCCTCGATCACCACCCTGTCTCCTGTCATTAAATAGATATACACAGAAACAAACACACACAAACTCTCGACCATCACCTTGACTCTTGCCATTAAACAGATATATACAGAAACAAATATACAAACTTGCACGTACACCCTGCCTATTGCCCTTAAGCACATATTCACAGAAACGCTCATGCATACACAACCCTCCACTACCGCCCTGTCTCCTGCCGCTATGCACATAGCCACAGACACACAGACACTCTACACTCCAATACCACACTGTCTCTTGCCATTAAATAGATATACCCAGAAATACACACATACACACATACACCCTCCTCCACCACTGTGTCCTGCAATTACACAGATATATACAGAAACATACAGACATATTTCCAACACCACCCTGTCTCCTGTCATTAAACAGTTATACACAGAAACATGCACACACACTATCCTCCACTACCAACCTGTCTCCAGCCCTTAAAGAGATGTATACAGAAACACACGCACATAATACTCCACGAAGACCCTGTCTCCTGCTATTAAACAGATACACACAGAAATACACACACGACCCTCCATCACCACCCTGTCTCCTGCTATTAAACAGATAAACACCGAAACACAGACACACGCAGAACCCTCCACCACCACACTGTTTCCTGCATTAATTAGATATACACAGAAACACACACACATTCTTCCACGACCACCATGTCTCCTGCAATTAAGCAGATACATACAGAAATACACACACAAATCTCCAGCACTACCCTCTCTCCGGCCATTAAACAGTTATACACAGAAACACACTCACCATCCTCCACCACGACGCTGTCTCCTGCTATTAAACAGAAATTTACAGAAACATACAGACAACCCTCCACCACCACCATGTCTCCTGTCATTCCACAGATATACACAGGAACACAAACACACACACCCTCCCCCACCACCCTGTCTCCTGTCATTAAACAGATATACACAGGAACACAAACACACACAACCCTCCATCACCAGCCTGTCTCCTTTCATTACACAGATATACACAGGAACACAAACACACACAACCCTCCCCCACCACGCTGTCTCCTGTCATTACACAGATATACACAGGAACACAAACACACACAACCCTCCCCCACCACGCTGTCTCCTTTCATTACACAGATATATACAGGAACACAAACACACACAACCCTCGGCCACCACCCTGTCTCCTGTCATTAAACAGATATACACAGGAACACAAACACACACAACCCTCCATCACCACCCTGTCTCCTGCTATTAAACAGATAAACACCGAAACACAGACACACGCAGAACCCTCCACCAACACACTGTTTCCTGCATTAATTAGATATACACAGAAACACACACACACATCCTTCCACGACCACCATGTCTCCTGCAATTAAGCAGATACATACAGAAATACACACACAAACCTCCAGCACTACCCTCTCTCCGGCCATTAAACAGTTATACACAGAAACACACTCACCATCCTCCACCACGACGCTGTCTCCTGCTATTAAACAGAAATTTACAGAAACATACAGACAACCCTCCACCACCACCGTGTCTCCTGTCATTCCACAGATATACACAGGAACACAAACACACACAACCCTCCCCCACCACCCTGTCTCCTGTCATTAAACAGATATACACAGGAACACAAACACACACAACCCTCCCCCACCACCCTGTCTCCTGTCATTAAACAGATATACACAGGAACACAAACACACACAACCCTCCCCCACCACGCTGTCTCCTTTCATTACACAGATATATACAGGAACACAAACACACACAACCCTCCCCCACCACCCTGTCTCCTGTCATTAAACAGATATACACAGGAACACAAACACACACAACCCTCCACCACCACCATGTCTCCTGTCATTACACAGATATACACAGGAACACAAACACACACAACCCTCCCCCACCACCCTGTCTCCTGCCATTACACAGATATACACAGGAACACAAACACACACTACCCTCCCCCACCACGCTGTCTCCTGTCATTACACAGATATACACAGGAACACAAACACACACAACCCTCCACCACCACCCTGTCTCCTGCCATTAAACGGATGTACACAGAAACACACACACGCACAACCCTTCCATGACCACCCTGCATCCTGTCATTAAACAGATATGCAAAGAAACAGACACACAACCCTCCATCACCACCCTGCCTCCTGCCATTGAGCAGATATAAATAGAAATGCACACACAAACTCTCGACCACCACCCTGTCTCCTGCCATTAAACAGATATATAGAGAAACACACATACAATCTTCCATGAACACCTGCTTACTGCCCTTAAACCGATATTCACAGAAACGCTCATAAATACACAACCCTCCACCACCACATTTACTCCTGCCATTAAACAGATATACATAAAAAACACACATACAACCTTCCACGAACACCCTGCCTACTTCCCTTAAGCAGATATTCACAGAAATGCTCATACATACAAAACCCTCCACCACCACCCTGACTCTGCCAGTAAGCACATAGACACAGAAACACAGACACGCTACATTCCACCGCCACACTGTCTCTTGCCATTAAATAGATATACACAGAAACACACATACACCCTCCTCCAACCTCACTGCTCGAATCTTCCATGGTGCACTCTTCAGCACAGCTGTGACATCTTCTTTGACCAGTGACATTTGTCATCCACCCCTTTTACCTTCCTCTCTACACGGCCTGAAGCATTAATGTCCTGGGATATTTAGTTGCCAATCACGCCATTCCCGCAACCAAGTCTCAGTAACATCAATAACATTATATTCCCAGGTACTATTCCAAGCCCTAAGTTCATCTGCCTTACCCACTATACATCTTTCATTAAAACTGCAAGTCCCTCTGTGTTCATCCTCCGCTCCCTTTTCCTCTTCCCCTCAGTCATGCTGATTTCATTATCTAGTTACTTAGGCTTTAGTTACTACCTCCTTTCTGTTCACCAAACAGATTTGTTTCCCGATCCCCTGTCACATTAGTTTAAACGTTCCCAACAGCGTGAGCAAATGCACTCCATCGGACATTGGCTCCAGTCCGACCCAGATGTAGATCATCCAATTTGTATTAGCCCCACCTTCCCCAGAACTGGTGCCAATATCCCAAAAATCAGAACCCTTCCCTCCTGCACCATCTCTCAAGCCACATGTTCTTCCTGATTATTCTATCTTTGCTACTCTGACTAGCACTTGACACTGGTAGCAATCCTGAGATTACTACCTCCAATGTCCTACTTTGTTAAGTTCGTTCCGAAATCCCTAATTTTTTCTTGTAGGACCTCATGCCGACGGCACATTAATGTAGGGAGCAATCATTCAGGAACATAAAGTATTAGCGATGTTATATTAGACTGATGAATGGACTCTGTAACTCCAAATAATGATGATCTTTTTCATATTGATCATTTTTTGAATATCCTGCGTATTGTAACCTGCACGCCTTACTCTGTCCAAGTTTATTTTTCACCCTATGGTCTGTGTGTCCTTGCAGCAGCTCAGCACCGAAAAGTCAGCATGAGAGCAAGGAAGGTTATTGAAATGGGAGCTGAAAATGTGTTCCTGGAAAAGCGCAGCAGGTCAGGCAGCATCCAGGGAACAGGAGAATCGACGTTTCGGGCATAAGCCCTTCTTCATGAATGAGGAAAGTGTGTCCAGCAGGCTAAGATAAAAGGTAGGGAGGAGGGACTTGGGGGAGGGGCGTTAGAATAGGTGGAAGGAGGTCAAGTTGAGGGTGATAGGCCGGAGTGAGGGTGGGAGCGGAGAGGTCAGGAAGAAGATTGCAGGTTAGGAAGGCGGTGCTGAGTTCGAGGGATTTGACTGGGACAATGTGGGGGGAGGGGAAATGAGGAAACTGGAGAAATCTGAGTTCATCCCCTGTGGTTGGAGTGTTCCTAGGTGGAAGATGAGGCGCTCTTCCTCCAACCGTCGTGTTGCTATGGTCTGGCGATGGAGGAGTCGAAGGACCTGCATGTCCTTGGTGGAGTGGGAGGGGGAGTTGTAGTGTTGAGCCTCCTTCCACCTATCGCATTTCCAACGCCCCTCTCCCAGTCGCTCCTACCTAACTTTTATCCTGAAGAAGGGCTTATACCCGAAACATCGATTCTCCTGCTCCTTGGATGCTGCCTGACCTGCTGCGCTTTTCCTGCAACACATTTTCAGCTCTGGTCTCCAGCATCTGCAGTCCTCACTTTCTCCTTGGACGGCTATGGGCCAAGCGCGGGCAGGTGGGACTACGTTAGTTTGGAATTGGAATAGGCAGCATGGACTGATTAGACCGAAGGGTCTGTTTCTGTCCTGTATGACTCTATAACTCATTCACTAGCTGTAATGCCACTTCCCTGAAACCTCGAATGGAACTAATTTGGTGCAGTAACTTGTCAACTTTCAATTCAATTAGTTGTTGAATGAGTTCACTTTATTAATTCTAATCATGTTCTTATTTTCACCAGTCAATCTGTCCCATTTTATTTCGAGAAGATTTTCGGTACCTTCCATTATGGAGACAGCAGCAGGCAGAGATGGATTCTGTCACTGTGTGAATACATCAGAGTACTGCAATTGGGAGATGATGGACGTGATACCCACTCCTGCTCAGAAAGTTCTAGAATCAAGACAGTTCAATGAAACTGTCACTTCCTGGTCCTCTCCCTCGTGTGAGATTACAGGTTATGCTGAAACTCATTTTAGAATCAAACTGACTTCACACTTTGCACCTGGCATAGGTCCAGGTCGAGGTAAGAAAACTTTTGTGATCAAAATATGTACAACGAGAAGAGTTGCCAGAAGACAATTGTAACTGGAAAGGTGTGGATGATGGTTCATTCAGAAACAGTGTTGAGGCAGAAGTGAAGACTGGGGATATTGTGACGGTGGGAGTGGACAGGTTTTGAGGTAGACAGAATATTGAGATATAAATCAGTTCAACATAAAATGGGGTAATCTTGGTTATGAACACTTTCCTTTCTCCTCAGATGCTTGTAAGTGAGGGATATGAAATTCATGGAATAGAAATGGAAATTGTGATTGAAAGCGAAGACAATAGTTTGGATCTTTGCCAAATAGACACTACAGAGCAAACGATGACATTCACAACGGGTTAGAAAATTAGTAAATGGACAGAGATCGACTTACCAGGAACCACCAACAAGAGCGAGGATGGGACAGTAACCTGCCTGAATAGTCATCATTACACAGCTTCAATCGAGATGTTGTTACCACACAGAAGTCTCCTCCACCACAACAACTTCCAATATAAAAACTGCTTCTGGGCACGACTGCCCTGAACATACACAAGAAATACGGATTTCCCTGGATTTTTCTTTCACAACTCTTACCAGTTAATTGTTTATCGTTTACATAATGCAATTCTATAATCTGTTTATAAAGATGCAAACATCTTATTGCACAATTTGTATGCCTTTTCTTTTTGAGATTTTTTTGTAGCCTTCGCGCAAAAGTAAGTGTTCTGTTTAAAATTGACCTGTTTATTGGGATTCAAGGGTCAGACACAGTACGTATTTTTCATGGGTTAAGAAACAGAAAGGAATAGAAGACAGTGGCTGTGGAGACTGATGAGGAGTAAAGTGAAATCCCCATCCGTCCCCACTGTCTTCTTAACAGACAGAATAAAATAAAATGCAGTGAAAGAAGCAGAATATATTCAGAAGAAGGAATGGCAAGTGACAATGTAAACATAACAGAATCATTTGAAATGGAATGGCTGAACAGTCATTGGTGTGTGTGTGTCTGTGTGTGTGTGTGCGTGTCTGTGTGTGAGAGTGTGTGAGTGTGAGAGAGTGTGTGTGTGTGCGCGTGTGAGTGTGAGAGTGTGTGTGTGTGTGCGTGTGTGAGTGTGCAGAAAGATAAGATTGTGCATATGTGTGCAACATATTCAGAATGAACAAGAGAGACAGACTTAACAAACATGATGCATGTGATGCGCAAAATGTATAAAATATTAATATGTTATTTAATCTTCAGCTGAGAGGTTATGTTCCCCTACTCTCAACGTACCGTCTGCCTCCTGCCTGTTTCTGGCATTCCCTGATCTAATCTTTCATTCTTATCGTATGGATGTGATAAATCCCTGCTTCTGATGTGCCAACATGTTTCCGTTAATCTAATTTCTACTGGGAAACATATACTGGGTTCTCTCAACAGTTGGTGCCTGTCATATTGATGGAGATAAAAGTTCTGGTATCAAATACAGGATTTAAACAGATTAATCTGTTTGCACATATACTGTACAAAGGACCACAGCACACAGGAATTGTCAAACGAAATACGGAACTACATCTAATTCTATCAATCATTTAGACTTCCCTATTTTTACATCTCCATGTCTATATTCTCTCTCTCTGTGACTGTCTTTCCATCTAGTTAATAAATCCTCCAATCGTTCTTCGTGTCCAATGTCTCAAACCTCCCTCCTTCAGTTTACATCTATTGGTCATTTTTGGATGAGTTGGCTTAAAATTGGGTAATGTAAATAAAAAGACACGAGAGTGGTGTTGGCCAGAGTTAGTTGGAAGGGGAGCTGAGCACGGGAATATGGTGAAGCAGCAATGACAGGAGTTTCTGGAGATAATTCAGCAGCACATCAGAAATTCATCCCAAGTAAGGAGAAAGATATTCAGCGGAAGACAAGGCAGCCGTGCGTTATAACGAACTCAGGGACAGCTAAAAGCAAAAGAAAATGCGCACAATGTGGTGAAGAGTATTGGGATTCTAGACGATTACGAAGCCTATAAATTCCAGCACGGATAACTAAGAACAGCAAATGGGAGGAGAGGGTGAAATATGATATTACGCTTGTTAATCATGTAAAAGAACATTTAAAGATTTTTTTAGATATATAACAAGGAAGACAGGGAGTGAAGAACCAACAAAGGAATTATTGCAAATGAAGCTTGAATAGTTATGGGAAGCAATGGAATGGTAGAGGAATTGAATAAATTGCAACAGTCTTCACGGTGGAAGACGCCAGTAAAATGTCAGAACTTCAAGACAGTCAGAGGGGAGAGGTGAGTAAAGTGACCACCAGGAAGGAGAAGGAGCTGGGGAAGATGAAGTTGTACACAGATCTTTGAAGTTGCCACCCAGGTAAATAGCGCGGTGCAGAAGGCATATGGCGTACTGGCTTTTATTGGTAGAGGAATTGAGTTCCGGAGTACTGAGGTCATGTTGCAGTTGTATAAGCCTCTGGTGCGGCCGCATCTGGAGTATTGTGTGCAGTTTTGGTCGCCATACTATAGGAAGGATGTGGAGGCACTGGAACGGGTACAGAGGAGGTTTACCAGGATGCTGCCTCGTATGGTAGAAAGATCGTATGAGGAAAGGCTGAGGCACTTGGGGTTGTTTTCATTGGAGAAAAGAAGGTTTAGGGGTGACTTGATAGAAGTGTACAAGATTATTAGAGGTTTAGATAGGGTCGACAGTGAGAATCTTTTTCCACGTATGGAGTGAGCTATTACAAGGGGGCATAGCTTTAAATTAAGGGGGGGGGGGTAGGTATAGGACACATGTTAGGGGTAGGTTCTTTACTCAGCGAGCCGTGAGTTCATGGAATGCCCTGCCAGTAGCAGTGGTGGACTCTCCCCCCTATTATGGGTATTTAAGCGGGCATTGGATAGGCATATGGAGGATAGTGGGCTAGTGTAGGTTAGGTGGGCTTGGATCGGCACAACATCGAGGGCCGAAGGGCCTGTACTGCGCTGTATTCTTCTATGTTCTATGTTCTATATAAATCAGCGAGAACAGTTGGAGAACACACCGTAGTTCTAAGGAGATGCCGAAGGTGAATGTGGAGGCATTGCTGGTGATTTTTCAGGAAATTTTGGAGTGAGGGAGAACTGGTAAATGTAACCTCCCCGTTTAAGGAGACAGGGACACAGAAGACAGGAAATTACAAATGGTCAGGCAAGTTGAAACTGTTGTAGAGAAGGACTTAATGGATCCTTACGTTTAAGAATAGATGCGTGGAGTATAAGAACAAGGAAGTTGTGAAACATATTGGACGTGGTGTGATTAAGCTACAGCATAACATGAGTTACATTTACAATCATACTGCGAACAGCAGACTTGAAAGTACGGTTTAAAAAAGTTATAACAAAGGAAATCATTTCGAAGCAGACAGGAACGTTCGTGACAAAGAAACTGTTTCCTTGACCCTGTAGTGAGAATGTTGAGATAAGCTTGTCAGTAAACAGACTAAAATAAATGTATAAAAAGCGCAATAAAATCGGTTTCTGCGGAGAAAGTTATACATATGAAGCTGAAAAAGCACAGCAGCTCGGACAGCAACCTAGGAACAGGAAAATCAACGTTTCAGGCTGAAAGACTTCATCAGGATTGGGCCGGGGAAGGGGAGCCGGGAAGTAAATAGAGGGAGGGGCGTGGAGCTGAGGGAAGGATAGATTGGATGACGATAGGGGATGCAAGTAAGGGGATAATGTGATTGGTCAGTGGGAAGGGGATATGCGAATAAGAAGATGGACAGCTTCGGTCAAGTCAGGGAAGGGGAACATGGAATGAGGCTGTGGGTGGAGAGATGTTGAAGACAGTGAAGACAATATTGAGACCAGTGAACTGTAAGCTCTCCAGCTGAAAGATCAGGTTGTGTTCCCTAGTTTCCGTTTGGCCTCATTCTGCCCATGGAGGAGGCCAAGAATGGATCTGTCGCTGGATGAGCAAGGTGGGGGGTGGGTGTGAGGGAGTAATTGAAATGAATGGCAACTGGAATGTCGGGTTGGTTAAAGCGTGCAGAGAGCAGATGCTCGATGAATATGTCCCTGAATCTCCCGTTGGTCTCCCTGGTAGAGAGGAGACCACATCGGAAGTTGGAGACGTGCTTGGACGGGCAGGACCAGGCTCTGTATGGAGCACCAGTGCTCTGAACACAACAACCAACCTGACTTTCCAGTTACCTTCCATTTTAATTCCCCCTCCAACATGTCCGGGGACATGCCCATCCTTAGCCTGTCCACTGTCAGAGGGACACCACCTGAAGATATACCTTTGAAGCTGATAGGCCAATAGCCTCAATATTGACTGCAGAAGCTTCAAAGTCCCTCCACACGCAACCTTATCCCATGTTCCTTCTCCCTGACCAGACCCACCTGTCCATCATCTCACTCACGTATCTGCTCCATCCTTCCCACAGACCAATCACAGTAATCTCATACCTGCATGTATACACCACCATCATGCCTACCCTTTGCCCTTCCATATCCCATCATTCTATTTTTAGGCTCCCCTCCACCTCACCAGTCCTGACGAAAGGTCAGGATCAAAATATTGCCTTTTTGCTCCTCTGATTCTGTCTGGTCTGCTGTGTTTATGCAGCTCCAAGTTTATTAACTCTGGCCTCTCGCACCTGTAGTACTTACTCTCTCCAAATTGTGGAACTATGAACTCTACATATAAGAAGAAATACATTTGGACATTTGAAAAGATCACCGACACATTCCTCATTTCTTAACAACCCAGCACACACCTTTCAGAAGAAGCAGCATTTCACTTGTAATCTTTCAATCCGGTCTCCTGTCATTGCTGCTCACAATTCAGTCTCCTTTAAATTGGGGAGACCAAACAGAGTCTGCATTGAGGAACACTCCCATTCTGTCTGTAGGAATAACCCTGACCCTCTCATTATTTCCCATTTCAATAACCTACCTTGCTCTCATGCTAACACTTCAGTCCTGGGCAGCTGCAATGTTCCAATGAAGCACAACTCAGGCTCGAGTAACACCTCACATTTTACTTTGGTACGTTACAGCCTGTAGAAGTTTGTATTCAATTCCATAACTTCACAGCATGACGCCATTATGGCTGTTCTCAAATCTTCATACATTCCTTCTCTTGATCTCCCAATGAACTTGCCCTGTTTGTGAATCGTTTGTTTCAATTAAGGGACCCAATTCCCCCCTTTACAATGTAATGTATACTCATTTTACATTTGATTCTCTTTTACCACAAACAAAAGTACATTCGGCAGTGGCATTGCACCTACACATCGTCTGTCAACCGTCACCCCTCCACTACCTCTGGCAAGGGATTAAAAAGTCCTTTTTCCAATCCTTTTCTGTTCTGAAGAAGTGTCACACTGGACTTGAAATGCTAACTCTGTTTCTCTGTCTCTGGAGATGCTGCAGATCTGCTGGGTTCTCCAGAAATGAACAAAACACGTTTTCAATAAAAGAAATGACTGTTGATACCGGAAATCTGAAACCAGCACAAAAAAAAAAATCTGTGAGCCTTGAAGAACGATCACTGGAACCAATGATTAACTCTACTTTCACTCCACAGATGCTGCCAGACCTGCTTAACTTGCCCAGCAATTTCTGTTTTTCAACACGTTTCAAAGATGTGTGTCAACGTTGCTCAAACCCCCTGTCCAACCTTGAGTGCTATATACCGGGGAGTGAAAGATAACACAAGATGCACAAATTCATTGGTTCTGAAACTACGTAAGGTTGGCATCACTGACACTACAGAGCTCTTACTCTTTGGGAGAGAAACAGCGGGAGATGCATTCACTCTAAACACAGAAGGTAGCACACAGTGGGAGGGAAATGATTCAGATGAATATATTAAACCGTGTTGTGGAATGAGACAAACTGGAAGTGTGACACCATGGACAGACCTTCAGTGGGATGAGAATATAAAATTGGACATGTACATCAGAAACTGAGTAGGTCACTGAGTACATGGCTGATGGGTGAATGGGTCTCGGTGTGAACAGGGCAACAGGCAGCAGAACTGTATTAGAGATATTCCAGCTCAAACCGTGTATTCCATGTGGTGCTGTAGACCACAGCAACAGCAGAAGCAGAATTATATAAAACTATAATCTGTAACTTTTTGCCCTGGATAATCCCTCACGCTACCATTACCATCAAGCTGATCTATGCTTCAGTGACGAGTAAGGGTAAACATGCCAGTGTCAGAACCATGTGTACCTAAAACTATTGACATCCCGTTAAAGCTACCACACTTGACTGGTTACATTCCAAACAGCAGAACTAACATCTGATCGAAAGGGCGCAATGATCCCAAGACTAACAGATCAGATCGAAGCTCAGCAGTCCTGCCACACCCAGTCATCAATGGATTAATTAACTCACTGCAGGAGAAGGTCATATACATGTCCCCATCCTAAATAATTGAACAGCCCTGCATATCAGTGCAATAGACAAGGATTCGTATCTACACCATACTGAGCCAGAAGTGTTGAGTTTATGATTCAACTCACCTCGTCAGAATGCCCACAGCACCACAGATGGCAGTTTTCAAATAATTTGATTCGCTCTATGTGACATGAAGAAACATCTGAGCACAGTAGATATGACATAGGCAATATACAACAAGGCCTGTTTCTGGGGAAGCTGTTTCATTCCATTTCCGATTCTGACTTCTATCTGGCTATGTGGAAAATTGCTATGATAAGTCCCTTCAGAGGAAAATAATTACAGTATGACTAAAGCAGCACAACATTTACCTGCTCAATGTGGTTTCTGATAGTTCCCCATGTGGAGATGGTGCTGTTGAGGAAATGTCACTGGATTACTAATCCAGACCAGGATAATGCTCTGGTAGCTGGTGGAAGTTAAAAGCAATTAATAAAATGTTGAGAACGTAAATTTGGTGTCAGTAACTGTGACCTTGAAGCCAATGTTGATTGTAAACAATACACTTTCAGGAAGTGAATCTCCCGTGCTTTCCTGGTCTGGCCTAAGAGTGACACCAGACACAGAGACATTTGATAAACTCTTCACTAGTCTCTGAAACAGTCAAACAAATCATTCAATTGTATCAAACTGATCCGTGATCTTAGGTTAGATTATTTACAGTGTGGAAACAGGTGTTTTGGCCCAACAAGTACACACCGAACCGCTGCCCACCTCGACCCATTCCCCCCTTCACGTAATTCTACGGGCAATTGAGCATGGCCAATTCACAACCCTTTTGGATTGTGGGAGGAAACCGGAGCACTCGGAGGAAACCCACGCAGACACGGTGAGAATATGCTAATTCCAAACAGTCAGTTGCCTGACGCGGGAATTGAACGCAGGTCTCTGGTGCTGTAACCACTGTGCCACCCACAATCCGACGCCCGAGTGGGGACTCGAACACTGGACCCTCAGATTAAGAGTCGAATGCTCTACCGACTGAGCTACCTGGTCTTGAATGATAACCCGACAGAACAGCTGGCACCAGCCTCGTTATCAGAAAATGGGATGGGAATCATAGTCCTGTTGACCCTGCAGAGACCTCCTTCCTAACATCTGAGAGCTTATGACAACATTGACAGAGCTTTCCCACAGACTGCACAGAAACATCAGGAAAGGAGTAGGTCATTCAACACAGTGAGCCTCCCGCATTCTCATCATCACCGAGGATCTCCTCAGTGCATTTCTCTCACAGCAGACTGAGATAAATTGCAATTGATTCCGTCAACCAAATGTTTGAGATGTTTGCGAATAGCTAGTACACAAGGACATATTCCTGAGATACACCACTAGCCTTTGTCTCCAACAAAAGGATCCTTTCATTCCAGTATTTCCGGTCCAAGAGCTGCTTTGCTGGAACTTGTACACTCTGACCTGCTTTAATTTTCTTATTTTCTCCCCCACTTTTCTCTCTGTAACAGATCAGAGATGCTTCCTTCAACTGATTCCTGCAATGAAGCGGTTAACTGACAAGGGGAGGATTATCAGGATGATCCAAAACGCATTAGAAATTACAAGGATAAAAAGTGACCTTATTTTTACGTAGAACACCGGAAAGAGTCAGCAACAGAAGCCAATTACACTACCAATTCCCTTTCTCTCGCCTGTAACACAGGAAGCAGCAGGTTATTCAGGACTTCGACCCTGTTGCACCAGAACAAGACAAGGTTATTCAGCCCTTGAATCCTGTTATAAGTTACAGGAGGAGGCCAAACAGCCCCTTGAGTCTATAACACTGCATGCAGAATAGGCCAGGAGGCACCAGTATCCTGTTATGCAGCAATAGGATCAATCCATTCAGCCTCCTCAAGTCTCTACACAGGAACTGGAAGAGAGTGGTACACTAGAATGACAGGAGGCCATTCAGCACGAGAATTAAAGAAGGAGATAAAATTATTTGAAACTTGTTCTGGAAAGGTGGAGGTAATTCACCCATGTGTCTGTTGTATGGGAACAGAAGACGACAAATCACTCCTTCGATCCTATTTCAGGGATGCAGGAGGTCATTGTTCAGCATCTCGAGCCTGTTGTGAAGGAATATGAAGAGATCTTTCAGCCACTCAAAATGTTGCACAACAACAGGAAAATTCCACAATGCTTCAGGCTTCTGACATATTATCAGGAAGAGGAGAAGCAGAATTTGAATCTGTAAATCAGGATATTCCGGCCATCGAGACTATAATGTGGGAACACCGTGGGGACATTCAGCCATTGAGCTTATAAACCAGGAACTGAATGAATCCATTCAGACACTAATGCCTATTACACAGGGAATGGAGCAGATTTTTTAAAGCTTTGTACTTATTTCAGAGGAACATGGGAAAGGGAATATAGAGGATACAGAAAAGTTGGGAATTAGGATAATCAGCTTCACTTGTCAATAAAAGTTTGTGAGAAAACTGTTGGGAATTAAGAGAATTTGTGAGACTATATAATTAATTAATTAACAACAGGGGATTTGCAAAGTAAATACATCAGAATCAGCATTTTTAAAGTATTTGTTTGCGCAAATTCTTCAAAGATGTGACATGCGAAGTAGACAGCAGGGATCCTGGAAAAATAAAGTACCTGGACTTTGTAAAGGCATTGATTAAACGCTGCACAAAATACTAAGCTGTAAAATAAGAGGACATGAGTTTGGGAGGAATTTATTCGCCTCGATAGAGGGCTGGTGAGCCAACAAAATGCAGAGAGATAGAACAGTTGTTTCGCTAGTGGTTGGCAACATTTGGGATTCCATAGAGTTCAGACCACATGACCCGACAATTTACCATCGATTGTATTATTTGCATGAGAGGAGAGAGAACACTACAGCCACGTTTTCAGCTGACACTAAAACAAGTCGAAAACTAGGTTGATGTAATGAAGATGTAGAAAATGTACAAATGGGCATGAACAGTTTAGCTGAATGTGCCAAAATCTGGCAGCAAAAGTTTAACGTGGATAATATGGAATTAACCATTTTGATCAGAGGAATCTAACATGTTCTGGAAATGGAGAGCAACTTCGGAGTGCTTATGTGCAGAGACATCTGTGTGTCCTTGTGCAGACCACAGAAACCTCACATGCAGGTCGAGCAGGGAATGAGAAAAGCTTGGCAAGCTGTTCCTGGAAAACCCGGGGTGGATCCAGCAGATCCCTTTCCCCAGACATCCTCACTCCGTGGTTTCAGACCTTCCCCTCTCTGCAACCACTGCTCCATTTGGTGTTCATGTAACAGACCCAGGTGCTGTAACTGCAGTTCCCAGGCTCCATCCAGAGTTGGGTCACCAAATCCTCCAGTCTCTCTGAATGTCTGAAGCATCTCATTGCACAACCTCCAGAAAACCATCTCCCGCACCTCCACTAACCTTTCACTAGCAGGAGACAATCAGAAGCCCCTCAGCTACAAGTGTTATGGACCTGACCAGACCCCGTCAACACATATTAAGCAGGCAGTCTAGACCCTAACTTTTCCTTATTTCAAATGTAGATGTTAACTGTGTTTTCCAGATGTGTTGCAACTGGTCAACCCACTCAACGTAAAGCAAAATGCAAATCATTCAAACGCTCCAATTAAGACACAATCAAAGAGAAGAACAATTTGCGATCTCTTCTCTATTGGAACACCTACGCCACCATTAGATACAGTGCCTTCTACTAATTAACTGCGCAAATGCAGGGACATCCCATTAACAAATCCCTTGACAAAAAGGTAAATTCAAACACAGAATCTTATGTGAAGTTCTCCAATCCAGCAGGCATCTTTAAGAGAGTTTTCAGAGAGATTGGCAACTGTGGATCATGCATTGAAACTTCCAACCCTTCTGGGATCCCAAGCAGCTTCTGAACGCTGCAGCTAAAATCAAAACGAGAAAACCTGTCCAATGCCCTTCCATTGTTACCAATGTTTTGATAAAACCTAAATTTCTTCTCAGTTATTTACTTAAGCTGTTTTCAGATGGCAGTTCGGCATCTCTGCCTTAAAGACATCTCTACAAAAAAAAAGCAAAGAGAAAATAACCTTTCTAACGTGAAAAAAAATCAATATACAAAAATGGCCTCATTTAAACCTTTTATTCTTATTGGTTCAGTAGACTGCAATACACATATATTACATTGACACTAAGCGTGCTAACATTCACAACTCTATTCTATTTCAGTCAGTTTACTTCTGCGACAGAACGCCTTTGTTTTTTTTTTCATCAAAGTCTCGACAACTTGTCAGCAAGTATGGGTTCTCGTCCGGTCATCTGTATAACTTCCAAATTGAATGGCAACAATTCAATTCTGAACAGACTGGACGTTTTCTCCCTAAATTTGTCAAAAATCGTTCAGGCGTTATGTTCAGTATATGTATTTGTCTTGACACGGTATTGGCAACTTAAATGCTGAAATGTTATAATGACAACAGCAAGTTCAAGGCCTCCTTCCCAACTGTGAAATATTTTACAATTGATGGCGTCACCAGACACTCCAAACAAACGTTACATAATGGAGCACTTCTCATCGCTGTCATAGTCCTTCTCAATGACAAATTTCCTCATGCCTCACCTTAATGGATTTACACGGTTCTGTTTGTCTTAATGCTGTAACCTCTTTACCTGCTAATTCTGGCCTATGCCACTAAACCTTACACACAGGTGTATATTTTAAGATCTTGCACATTCTTCTCAAGCCCTCCCAGAAGCCAAATTTTGATTTATGGAGCAACTGACGATCATCAGCCATTTCAGACTCGAATCATGCCATTTCAACTCTCTGCTCTTCCCCACGAATCTCACGACTGCAGGAAGTGAGTTTTTGAATCCTTCAAAGTAAGAATCTCTCTAAGAGTGTCATAGGTTTGCTCTGTTTTTAATACCCAGATTCACCTTTCAAAATTACTTTGTTTAATCCTTTCAATCTCAATGTACGTTTAATGAGAGACACATTTTTATATTCTAAATCACTGTCTGTGGGCTTCTGGCACAAGCTCATATGCACTTCAGATGTCTTTCTTCACCTCCTCATACTCTCCAGATACTCTTCCGATAGGAATGCAAATACCTTACTCCTTATACCGACCAGCTTTGTTTGGATTAACTAAACCCACATGGTCAGTGGTCAATGCATCCGTTTAGCCACTTTCTCAAATGAAATTAAAAAGACTTCTGCATCCTTTTCATCAACTTTCGACAATGCCTGTACATACTTAAACAGATCCTCCTCAGATCTTTGGCTACCATAGAGTTGTTCACCCTCACTATCCTCCTGATCCAGCCTACATCTCCCTTCATCTCCACCCTGCTAAGTCGTCTTACCTCTCAAATTGCAAATGTTTGAAGTTGAAACTCTCTCTTTCTGCTTTTCTTCATTCTTTTTCCGTCTTTCTTTTTCCTCTCCGTTTCTTTTAATTCTACTTTTAATCGTATTTCAAACTGTCTCAATTCCTTTTTGTATTCAATCTGCCTCATCTGCAAATGAACTCTAGCCATTTCCAAAGATTCTGATGGTCTTTCCAACAAAATTTAAATGCCAAACTACAGTTGTAATTATCTCCTTTTCTCACAGACAAACACAAACCCAACTCCAGCTTGTCTGCTAATCCTAAAAGCTTTGCCTTGCTCATCTTTTGTAAAATCTCCAACTTCACTTTGCCCTCACCCAGAGAAATCTTAGAGACAGCCATTATTACATAAATCATTGTACAACCCAACCGAATTCAGCACCCACAATATGGGATGCTAACAACGACAAGATGTTGGCTTTGAGTCCAACAATCTCCCTGTGCACATTCTCCCCGTCCCTACGTGGGTTTTCTCCAGGTGCTCCAGTTCCCTCCCACAGTCGAAATATATGTAGTTTCGGTGAAATGGTCATGTTAATCTGCCAGTACTGTTCAGTGATGTGTAGGTTATTTGACTAGTCAGGGATAAATATGGAGTACTAGGGGAGGGGAATGCCTCTGGGTAATTTACTCTTTGAAGGGTTGGTGTGGACTTGTTAGGCCAAATGGCCTGCTTCCACACTGTGGGGATTCTAATTATGAACCCAGTTTGGAATTATCGATTTCCAACTGGACAATTGTCTCCACTTTGCTATGGAACAGACCAGACTGCCTTAAATTGCTTTAAGCTAGCAGCCTGGACGCCATCCTTTTCTTAGGTTAGATTCCCAACAGAATGGAAACAGGCCATACGGACCAACAAGTCCACACTGAACCACCGAAGAAGTAACCACCCAGCCGCACCCCATATTTACCCCTGACTAATGCACCTAATACTACGGGCAATTTAGCATGGCCAATTCACCTGACCTGCACATCGTTGGATTATGGGAGGAACCCACAGTACCCAAAGGAACCCACGCAGATACAGAGAGAATGTGCAAACTCCACGCAGTCATCAGTGGGAATTGAACCTGGGTCCCTGGTGCTTTGAGGCAGCAGTGCTAACCACTGAGCACTGCCACCCCACTTCCTTTCAGTAAAGGTTGATGTGAAATGGATGCTCCGGATGTGATGCGGCTGGTCAAACCATTCAACTTTACGCAAAACACAATTTATTTAAACACTGTAATAAAAGTACATACAAAAAGAAGAGGTGTTTAGAATAACTTAACGACTGGAAATCTTAACAGAATATTAGATACTGTACGTTCCACTAATGAACGGTTCCAATGTATTGACACCCTCGTCCCTTGGCAAAAATACGTATGCAATTCAGGATGAAACAACATCAAGACAGATTTCAGAGAGAATTGCAACTAGGGATCATTTACTGAAGCGTCAAACCCTGCTCCCACCCCAGGCACCTGGTGATTGTTACAGCTCAGAAAACCTGGAATGCCCAGTCTGTGACAGCTGGCCATTGTTATCATGATTTATTTAAAAAAACATCGTAAAAGTCTCCTAAGTTATTTACTTCAGCCTTTTTTGTGCTGTATTGTTCTATGTCCTATAAAAGGAGAAAATAAACCTTTTTTAAGTGACATAATTGTCAGAGACGTTAGACACCTGGTCCTTTACAATAATACTCAAGGGGATTCCTCGTGTTACTGACCACACAATCAGCTCAAAGGGACAACCACAGACGTCAGACGTTCAGTGAGCAGGCACAGACGATCTTTCAAAGATATGAGTCAAAGCTACTGTAACCCCTATCCAACATGGAGCATCACATGGGACACACTGGGAAGTGAACTACAGACCGATACACACACACACACACGCACCCCTTTCCAAAATGGAATACCACATGGAAGTGAATAACAGCCTGACACACACTGCCCACCTCTTTCCCACCCCCCACCCCCTCCACCCACCCCGTCCCCATCCGTGGAACACCACATGGCACACACTGGGAAGTGAACAACAGCCTGAAGCACACCATTTCATTGCTTCTGAGCTTCAAAATGCCAGCACTTAACACACTTTAGACTCAAAGCCCAAGGCTGGGGAAAGATACAGGGGATATAGAGATTTATATTTAAGGCAGAAACAGACAATTAATTAACGGAGAACATGTTGTGGAAATATGGAGAAAAAGACTGGGTAGTGAATAATTGATCACTTAGAAAGCAAAGTTGCAAGAGCGAGATCATTGAATAAAGGTATTTTCAGATCAGCTGAAATGGATTGTTTCATCAAATTCTGAATCGGTTTCACGGAACACTTCAAACAACATACGCTACGACAAGGTGATAGGCCAACATGGAGAGCTGTGCAGACTATGCTAGTGCATTTCTCACTAAACTGGATTATCTGCCCAGCATGAGGAGTATTGCAAATTATATTTAAGGAAACCAGGTTAAATATGAACAACTGGCAGGGATTTGGATAATCGACACAGAGAGACTGAGGGGAGTTTCATGGACTGATGAGTTAAAGTGCTTGAGGATATTAAAATAAAGGCATTGCCAGACACAATAGCGATATAGATCAGCATGCACATGAATGTCAGATGGATGGACATTTGGTCTGAGTTCGAATCAGATTTCTTTCTGCAGATTTCAACCCGAGAGTGTCAGCAGCAGATTGTTGTCATCATTAACTCTGTATTACATAGCTCAAGGTTCAAACAGCAGATGAGTAATGCCAGTGAAGTATATTCTGGAACAGTGAATAGTTAAAGTTAATAATGGTCAGGGCGTGGTGTCTGGAATCAGCTCATGGCCAAAGGGTTGACCAATGTTGCGATTCGTCTGGTTTAACCACCACCTGCATGTTCCCTTCCAAGCCATTCACTGCCCTAACTTGGAAATATACCGTTGTCTCTTCACAATGGTTGGGTCAAAATCCTGTAATTCCCTCCCTAACAGCATTATGGGTCAACCGACAGCAAGTGGACTGCAGCGATTCAAGAAGGCAGCTCACCACTACCTTCTCAAGGGCAAATAGAGGGAGGCTATCAATGCTTGCCAGCCAGCGTCACCCAAATCCCAGAAATGAATGAAAAACAAAATATTGGCCAGGGATGAGATGGAGTCCCAGAAAGGAAACGGAGTTTGTAAATATAATAGAGGAAATGACAACCACGCTCCCAATATTTAAATAACAAGGGCAGTGAGACAATGGTTAACATCTGAAAGTGAGGAGTTCAGCACAGAGATCCATGAGTAACACTGTCAGAAGCAAGGCGGGGGTAAGTAATTAAACAAGTTCACTGATGCAGTTAGACATGATCTGCAGAGTGAATATCTGGATTCAAAGTCTCAACTTGGACTATAATACAGGCAAGAAGTGAATACTATATGAAAGAACAGTAATGCAATCACAATTAGTTTAAAGGAAAAATACCTGGACGGTGAGACTTACCAGAAATACCAACGATAGACAGGAGAGGATAATAAAAATATTGAATAATGCGAAGAGCACAACAGATCTGCGAATGCAATGACAACCAATCATAATTTGTAGAAAGAAACCAAATATAATGGGATAAACTCCTGTCCATTGTTGTAATGTTCCAGTCCAACGTTCTCAGGTTCTGATCTGTTGTTGAAACATTCCAATATAATGTACTCAGATTCTGATCCATTGTCGGAACATTCCAGTCTAACGTTCTCAGATTCTGATCCATTGTTGTCACATTCAAGTCTAACATCCTCAGATAATGATCTTTCCTCCCCCTTCGCTCTAGAGCTGCTGATCCCTGTTAGTGCAGTCGGTGATGCTTCCGCCCATACGATGGCATAACACATTGAATGGAGCCTATTTATCATTAAAAGATGGAAATTCTCCACTAGGATAATTTAAAAAATATGGTGACCGAGATTAATCAAAGTCACTAAACAAACAAGTTCAGTTAACCCTTTCCTTATATAACATTTCTCATCACAATAAAAGGGAATATTTTCTCAATCTGAATGGAATGCTTGAGGGTTACTGATGAATGGCCTATGAATCTTGCAATTTATAAAAACGTTTTCATTGCATGTGGGAGTATTGCCAGAGCACTGCGGGGCTGTATATGTCCCACTCTGTGTATAATGGAGAAAGGGACAGAGATAAATTAACAGACAAGCTAATCAAGATGTCTGGTGGCGAAATTACTGGATGCATTAACTCAAGGGACAAATTTAGGATTGCAGGTGCTGGAGAGCAGACTCGAGAATGTGATGCTGGAAAAGCGCAGGCTGTCAAGCATCATCGGAGGAGCATCGACATTTCTTGTGTAAGCTTTTCATCAGGAATGAGGTTTGTGGCCCAAGGATACTGAGAGATAAATGGGAAGGGGATGGTGTTGGGGGAAGGTCGCTGAGAATGTGATAGGTCGATGAAGTTGGTGTGGGAGGTGATATGTCGGAGAGGAAGGTGGAGTGGACGGGGAGAAGGAAGATGTACAGGTAGGACAGGACATTGGGCGGTGCTGAATTGGTAGGTTGGATCTGGGATAAGGTGGTGGAGGGGAAATAAGGAAACTGGTGAAATCCACATTCACCCGATGTGGTTACAGGGTCCCAAGGCAGATGATCAGTCTTTCTTCCTCCAGGCATTGGATGGTTAATGTTCGGCGGTGGAAGAGGCCCAGGACCTGAATGTCTATGGCGGGTGGGAGGGGAAGTTAAAGTGTTCAGCCACGGGGTGGAGGGATTAGTTGGTGCCAGTGTCTCAGAGATATTCTCTGGAGTGTTCCACACGTTGGCATCCTGTCTCTCCAATGTCGAGGAAACAACAGGAGCAACGGATACTGTAGGTGACTTGTGTAAGTGCAGGTAAAACTCTGAAAGGTGTGGAAGGATCCTTTGGGGTCTCGGACGGAGGTTAGGGTCCTGGTTTTCCAATTCGTGCGGTGACAGTGGAAGTTGCCAAGAATGAAGGCTGGGTTGGTGGGTGGTGTGGACCTGACAAAGGAGTCATGCTGGGAATGTTCCTTACGGAAAGCAGATCGGGGTGGGGAAGGAAATATATCCATGGTGGTGGGGTCTGTTTGTAGGTGGCGTAAATGGGGGAGGATAATGCGTTGCATCTGGAGGTTTGGTGGGATGGAAGGTAAGGAACAGGGTGTTCTAATCCTGTTGAGTTTGGAGGGGTCGGATTCGAAGGCGGAGATGTGGGAAGTGGATGAGATGCACTGGATGGCATCGTCGACCATGTGGGAGGGGAAATGGTTGTCTTTGAAGAAGGAGGCCATTTTGGATATATACTGGGTTCAAAGAGTGGTGCAGGAAAAACACAGCGGGTCAGGCAGCATCCAAGGAGCTGGAAAATTCGACGTTTTCAAACTCTCGACTCTAATCTCCCGCATCTGCAATACTCACTTTCGTTAGTTTTAGTCACTTCTGTAATACTGCCTTTAATTGTGTTCTCACTGCTACAGGAAAGATGTTGTTAAACTTGAAAGCATGAAGAAAATATTTCCAAATATATTGACAGTGTTGCAGTGTTGTGTAGGGTGGTGGTGGCGAGTAATGTTGAGCTACATGGAGAGTATGAATGGGCTGGGGCTATGTTCCCCGGAGCGTTGATTCTGAGGAGTGACCGTTTATTGCGGTAAATCCCAATGCTCCAGGATGAGCTAGGCCATAGACCAGAGAAATAGACAGAACAGTTATTCACATTGAAACTGGATAATTACTCATGGGACAACACGATGCTGAACTATGTAGTTAGACTGAAGAATGGGACTGGCCGGAGGAGTCAGAATTTGGAGGGTCCAATCACATGATTGAGAACAAAAATAAAGGCATTGCCATATCAACTGAAAGGATTAGTTATATCACATTCTCAATCCTCCTCACAGAACCAGACCAGACACTATAAACTCAGAGCATGTAGCACTGCGCAGACCAGGCTAGTGTACTGCTGAACACCACCCTGCAATCAGTCCAGAGCGGAACACTGTGCACATTATAGCAATGCATTGATCTACAAACCCAGAGAAGATATGTGACCAGGGTGTGGTGCTGTATCCATCACCCTAACACGTTGCTCACTAATACTGTGTGAGATCACTACCCAGAAAGGGGAAACGTTCAGCCCAAGCTGGAAGTGACAGGATGTGCAGCTCCCATCCATTTACAGCTCCACATCTCCAGTGCGCCATGACAAGGGGGTGCTGTGGGTGTGAACATCACTGACAGAGAGAGATGGCAGGGGAAATCAGTTAAGGTATCAACAAATGGGAGCTGTTTGGGGAATAGATAGAGTGAGCGAGATTGAGAGAGAGTGTCATGGAACGATATGTGAATGGTTCCAGAGTGCTAAAATGAAGGCATTTCTCCAGTATCCTGCAACATGAGCCAATGTTCCCAGGAATGATAGGTAAACAGGATATTGGTGTGAGCATGTTCTGAACTCACCACCCAGCTCAGAGCAGTACCTGCAGTCTGTAGAAGTATCCAGCAATAAAGAGCACGCGTCAATAACCTTCCCCGCTCTATCAGGAGCAACACACATTCCCAGCTCGGCGAACAGAACCACTACAATCAGGATAAGTCTCTCCGCATTCTCTCTGCTCCCGCAAACGCACTGTATATTTGTTAGAGCGCCTATCCCCGAACAAGGTTCATGATCCACCACTCTCACTACTGAATGCGGTCTCTCTCTCTCTCTCTTTCGTTCCACTTTACTTCCCACACAAATAACACTGCATTCATACAAAACTGTGGACCGACTCACTCTGGACACCATCCCACCTGAACCAGAGTAACTGCAGGGCTACCCACTCCCACCTTCACTCCCTCCCTCCCTTTCTAGATTCCAGGAGAAACAGCCTGGAATAGGACAGAAAGGGCCAAGACGGGTGGTGGAATGCCCGATGTCCGTTCTTTACCCCTCCTCCGCCCGTCATGTGGGGATGACCCTGGTACGTGCTGGAGAGGACTGGGACGTCTCGTGTGGAGATTCTAAAACATCCACGTCCCACCGACCAAGTAAGGAACAATGTTCAGTGAAAGGCAATTCTTACTTTAAACCCACTGCCGGCTCCGTTTCCCCCTGGCACAACTTAGAAACAGTGGTCCTGATGCCATCACCCTTTTGTGTCGAGCTGGTACAAATGGAATCCCCATGGTCTCGGTGGGCAGAAGGGTGGGCTCACAACACATCGTCACCACCACCTCCCAGGAAGGGAGCACGAAGACTCCCTCCTACACCTCCCCCTGTAAACAGCTCAGACACTGAAACTAATCTGTGATATTTACTGCTCTCCCCACTTGTCCTGACATCTTCAATAAGATGTGCACATATGTACCCTCTGCTCCTACGCCCCTTTATAATGACACGCCCCTTTAGAATATTTTATATTGACTTTCTGAGTTATTCCTTCCATGGTGCATCATACCACACTGCTCTGCATTGATCTTGATTCCTGAAGAAGGGCTTATGCCCGAAACATCGATTCTCCTGTTCCCTGGATGCTGCCTGACCTGCTGCGCTGTTCCAACAACACATTTTCAGCATTGATCTTGATCTGCCTTAAACCTGAAAACTGTCACTGTCCTGGTGGAGTTCCACGCTGTCCGCCACACACTTCATAATTCTTCCAGGTTTGGTATCTGCGAACATTGAAATTGTCATTCAGTCACACTCCACTCAGAAGTACTGACTCACTCACTATTGTGAGCAAGGACAATATTAACACACTCCCTGAGGACAGACTTAAATATTGACACATCAGACAGAATAATTGAAATATTGACAAGGTTACCGTGGAGCAAGAGAAATACTGACAGACACTCCAAGTCTGTATTGATTTTCTGTACTGGTGAGTGTCTACGTCTCGGTATTAGTGTGTGTGCATCAGTGTGAGGCGAGTCTGCAGTCTCTATGGTGCTTAAAGTGACGTAGTAGCCCCGAAACGAGATCCTTTCATTTCTGTCCATAGATGTTGTCAGACCTGCTGAACTTTCTGTTGCTGTCAGTCTCTGCTGGCCTCCCCACACCACTGTACAGGTGGGAATGGAGCGTGAAAATCCTCAAGGATCCAGTTTGGAAGGGTCAGAGGGAGGGCAGCTGCTCACAGCACCATCAACACACACACACAGACAGACAGACACACGCATACACATACACAGACACAGACACACACACCGACACACAGACACACACACACACACACAGATACACAGACCCACACACAGAGACACACAAACACGCACACAAACACACACACACAAACGCACATACACGGACACACAAACACAAACAGTCACACGCATACAAACACAGACACACCCACACACACACATACACTGACGCATATACACTCAGAAACAGGCACACACAGATAAAGACACACACACGCAGTCAAACACAGATGCATATACAGATGCATATACAGATGCATACATACTCACAGAAACAGACACACACGCATCCACACATATGCAGCACACAGACACACACACATACTGACAGAATCCCACTCCCACACAGACACACCCACACACACCCAGATGCAGAGAGACACGCAGACGCACAAACAGACATACAGGGACGTACACATGCCGACCGATACACATACACGCGTGCTCGCACACACACACAATACATATAGCCAGCTTTCACCAGTTTCCTCACTTCCCCTCGCCCCCACCTTATTCCAGATCCAACCTTTCAACTCGGCACCTCCCTCTTGACCTGTACTACCTGTCCATTTTCCTTCCCACCTATCCACGCCACCCTCCACTCCAACCGATCACTAGAAAAAAAGTGATCTTCATCTTCATTTATCAATCACCTTCCCAGCTACGTTCCCCCCAGCACCACCCCTTCACATTTATCCCTCAGCCCTCTTGGTCAACAAACCTCATTCCTAATTAAGGGATTATGCTCTATATTTCGACTCTCCTACTCCGTGGATTCTGCCTGAATGGTTGCAGTTTTTCAGCACCATACTTTTTCAATACAGACACACACAGACGCAGAAACACACACACAGCCAGACACAGACACACATAGACAGACAGAAAGACAAACACACATACGGACATATGCACAAACGCACAGACTTCCCACCTACGAAGACATCTACCCTCCCCCTTCACACACACACAGACCCCCACACTCCCCAAACATGTAAACATACAAATAACAAAGAAAATTCATAGCCCAGGAACAGTCTCTTCGGCCATTCAAACCCGAGCCGATCCAAATGCACTGTCCAAACCTGTCGGTCAATTCCTAAGCATTTGTATCCCTCTGCTCCCCACCTAATCATGCATCTTAACTGAATCTACCATGCCTGTCTCTACTATCTCTGCTGGAAATGCGTTCCAAACGCCCACCACCCTCTGTGTGAAGTACTTGCCGCGTGTATCCCCCTTAAACTTTACACCTCTCATTCTGAAAGCATGATCTCTGTTTATTGAATCCTTCACCCTGGAAAAAAATCTTGTCTCTATCCAGCCTGTCTATCCCCTTGACGATTTTGTAAACCTCAATGAGGTCCCCCCTCACCCTTTTTTTCTAGTGAAAATAAACCTACCCTACTCAAACTCTCTTCATAGCTAACACCTCCCAACAGGCAGCACCCTCGTAAACCTTCTCTGCAACCTCTTCAAAGTGTCCATATCCTTTTGGTAATGTGGCGACCAGACACAATATTCTAAATGCGGTCGAACCAATGTCTTGTACAATTTTGACATGACTTGCCAGCTCTTATACTCAACATCCGGTCCAATCAAGGTAAGCATACTATATCCCTTCTTGACCACTCTATTCGCCTAAGCAGCAACCTTCAGGGTACAATGGATTTGCACTCCCTGATCTCTCTGCCCATCAACCTGTTCCATGGCTCTTCCATTCATTGTATAATTTGCTCTAGAATTAGACTTGCCTAAATGCATCATTTCACATTTATCTGGATTGAACTTTATCTGCCACTTTTCCGCCCAACTCTCCAGTCTATTTATATCCTCCTATATTCTCTGACATTCCCTTATTCTTTCTGCTACTCCACGAATCTTTGTGTCATCTGCAAACTTGCTGATCATACCAACGGTGCCCTCTTCTAGATCATTTATGTATATTACAAACAACAGGGTCCCAGCACTGACCCCACGTGGAACACCGCTGGTCACCTTTCTCCATTTCGAGAAACTCCCTTCAACTACTACTCTCTATCTCCTGTTGCTCAACCAGTTCTTTATCCACCTAGCTGCACACCATGTGACTTCACTTTCTCCATTAGTCTACAATGGGGAACTTTATCAAACGCCTTACTAAAGTCTACGTATATGACATCAACAGTGCTTCCTTCATCTAACAACTTGGTTACTTACTCGAAGAAATCGATTAAGTTGGTAGGGCACGATGTCCCCCGCACAAAACCATGTTGCCTATCACTGATAAGCTCATTCTTTACGAAATATAAATAGATCATATCTCTTAGTTCTCTCTCCAGCACATTCCCCACCACTGACGTCAGGCTCACTGGTCTGTAGTTACGCCGAATATCCCCACTACCCTTTTTAAACAGGGGGACAACATAAGCTACCCTCCCGTCCTCTGGCACCTCGCCAGTATTTAAGGATGCCACAAAGATATCTTTCTGGACCCCAGCTATTTCCTCTCTCGCCTCCCTCAACAACTTGGGACAGATTCCATCCGGTCCTGGGGAATTTTCCACCTTAATAGCCTCCAGCATACCCAACACATCTTCCCTATTTATGCCAACTTGATCCAGACTAATCAAAAGTCTATTTCTAATCTCAAGATTCATCATGTTCCTCTCCTCAGTAAACACTCTCAGTTTCGGCACACAGCTTTCCTTCATTGTCGTTTAGTGGACCAATCCTTTCGTTAGGTATCCATTTGCTTCTTATATAAGAATAAAATGCTTTGAGATTTTCCATAATTCTGCTGGCTAAAGCTATTTCATTACCCCTTTTCGCCGCTTGATTCCTTCTTTAAGACTTGTCCTACTCTTCCAATATTCCTCCAGGATCTGTTCTGTTCTCAGCTTCCGAAATCTTATGTACGCTTCCCTTTTCCTCTTGGATCATCGTACAATTTCTGCTTTATTATTCCACGGTTCACGAATTTGCCCTTCCTATCCTTTGACTTCAACGGGACATGCCTATCCTGCACTATCTTTAGCCTATCTTTGAAAGCTTCCTACATCTCAAATGTGGAATAGGCTTCAAATAGCTGCCCCCATTCCACATTTCCCAGCTCCTGCCTAATTTTGATATAATTGGCTTTGGTCCAGTTTAGTACTCTTCCCTGAGGACCACTCTCTTCTTTATCTACAAGTATTCTAAAACTTACAGAATTGTGGTCACTGTTCCCAAAGAATTCCCCCACCGTCTACAAGTGGTAGACAAGAAATCTACCACTTGTCCTGGCTCGCTTCCAGTATCAGATCCAATATGGCCCCTTCCCTCGTCGGACTATTGAAATACTGCTCTAGACAAGTCTACTGGACGTTTCGTACAAATTGTACTCCATCCAGACCGCTGACTCTAAGTGTATCCCGGTCAATGTTGGGAAAATTAAAATATCCCATCACCACTACCCTATTGCCTCTACAGCAATTTGTTCTTTTTGTTCTTCTACCTCACGCTCACTGGTGGGAGGTCTGTAATACAGTCCCAACAGTGTTATTGCACCCTTCTTATTTCTCAGCTCGACCCATAATGCCTTACTATCCAAGACCGCCATAGTGTCCTCCTTTAGCACAGCCGTGGTATCGTCCTTGACCAGTAATGCAAATCTACTTCCTCTTTTACATTCCTCCCTGTTCTGTCTGAAGCGTCTATATCCTGGAACACTTAATCGCCAATCATCTTGCCCTTCCTTCAACCAAATCTCTGTGATAGTAATAATGTCATACTCCCAGGCACCAATCCTACCCCCTAAGTTCATCTATCTTACATACTATACTCCTTGCATTAAAGTAGATGCATTTCAGGTCACCAATTCTTTTGCACTCACCTGCTCTCTGCCTACTCTTCCCTTTATTAATGTTATCTTCATAATTTTTACAGTCTCCAGTCTCCACCTCGCTGCCTACTTGTTTTCTCTTCTGGTTCCCAGTCCCCTGCCGCATTAGTTTAAAAACTCCCCAACAGTAGGAGCAAAATCTCCCCCAAGGACATTGGTTCCAGTCTTGTTCAGATGTAGACCGTCCCTTTTTTATTAGTCCCACCTTTCCCAGAACTGGACCCGATATCCAACAAATCTGAACCGCTCCCTCCTACACCATCTCTCAAGCCACGTGTTCATCCTGCCTAATTTTTCATTTGTACACTGGTTAGCACGTGGCAATTGTAGCAATCCCGAGATCACTCGCTTTGAAGTTCTCCTCTTTAACTTCTCTCCTAGCTCTCTGAAATCTTCTTTCAGGACCTCATCTCACTTTCTACTTATATCGTTGGTGCCGACATGCACAAAGGCAACTGGCTGTTCACCCTCACCTTTTAGAATGCTCTGCAGCCAATCGTTGACATCCCTGACCCGAGCGCCTGGAAGGCAACACACCATCCGGGAATCCAGTTTTTGGCCACAGAACCGCCGATCTACTCCCCTCACATAAGAATCCCCTATGACTATGGTCCAACGAGTATTTTCCCCGCCCTTCTGAATAGCAGTGCCGGCCATGGTGCCATGAGCCTGGCAACTGCTGCCTTCCCCTGGTGAGCCATCTCCTCCAACAGTATCCAAAACGGTACACCTGTTTTGGAAGGAGATAGTCGCAGGGGACACCTGCACTGCCTTCCTACTTTTTTTCTGTCTTTTGGCCACCCATTCACTCTCTCCATCAGTAACTCTAACTGCGGTGTGACCAGTTCACGAAACGTGCTATCCCCGACTTCCTCAGCATCGCGGATGCTCCACAGTGAGTCCATCCACAGCTCCAGAGCCGTCATGCGGTCAAACAACAGCTGCAGCTGGACACACTTGCTGCAGGTAGAAGAGTCAGGAATGTCAGACACGTTTCTAAGCTCCCACATCAAGCAAGAAGCACACGCAACGGGTCTGAGGTCCCCAGCCATTACTACCTTAGCTTTATATGATCTAACTGAAACTAGACAATGCACTTAAATAAATGAAAAGGGAAAATAAGAAATAAAAGCCTTACCTTACAGGCTCTTTTTTCTTCCGGTTAGAGGAAGGGACGGGGCGGGAGAGAGATATAGCACGTGCAGTATCTCGGGATTGTACAATGCCCAAATATATATTAAGCTCTTACCCTCCTGACAGCCTTCGCTTTACTCCTTCTTCTCTCTTCGCCGCTCTGGCAAAATGGAGGGTGTCTGTGTATGGGTGATTGTTGTATCTGTTTGTGTGTGTGTATGACTCTGTGTGCGTGCCTGTGTGGTGGTTTGTCTCCAGGCACGCATAGAAACACACACACACACACAAACAGACATACTGAAACAGTCACATACATGCCCACACTCTCCACACACGTATGTTAACACTGACACACACAAACAGATATATGCACTCAAGCAGAAATACACTATCACAGATTCAGATACACACAAAAAGCACACATGCACACATACATACACATAGACACAGAGAAACGCATACGCAATCACACATACAGGCACACACAGACACACAGAGACAGACATATACACACAGGCACACAGACAGAGGCACACACGCATTGACATACAACACACAGAAAAGACACACATACAAAACATCGCACAGGCACGCACACACACATAGACACACACACACAGACACTCAAATAGGCAGATATCACAACCACCCATACACAGACATCCAGATTCCCCACAACATGCACGCACACAGATATACACAGACACACAGGCATGCGCACACA